>NW_005841877.1:1907343-1917878 GCF_000455745.1 Alligator sinensis
GGATTTCATAAGAATTTCAAATAAAGTGAGAATATGAAGCTTAGAAGATATGCCTTCAAAAACATATCTAGATTTAAGCCCTTTCCTCTTGCTGCCTTATTTTACAAGGTTTGGAGAGAACAGTAGCAGATAATTTGTTAGCTGCTCCTCAATGTTTTAATTGAGAACATCACGTACTACCAGGACAATGAAGTGGACAGAAAGGATGGCCAGAAATAAGGGCTATTGAACATTTCCTTCATTTTCTGGTTTATGTCACTTTCCTTGTTTATTGTTTTTTTATGTCAACATATGTCTTTATAACATTTTTATTTGTAATACAATTTTTCACTTCATCTGAACTGGCTGAAAAGAAGTTATGCACATATACTTAATACTATGAGATCTACAATGGCTGCCATGTAAGTAGTAGTCCTGATTGGTTAATGAGGATTCTCAGATGTGTAATTATGAGACCACATCTGCACAGGTCAGACTCCTTTACCTAAGACGTTCAAACAAGTATGATTTTATAAAAGCAATACTATACTGTAGCATGTGTATTGTCAACCTCATACTTCTACTATGTATAATGCTTAACTAAATGACACCATAACAGTACACAAGGCCCTGTGTTCAGTGAAAAGATTTATAAATGAAAATTAACAAAAAGTATGATGCTCACATTTATTATGGCGAGTATAAAATGAAAAACATATATGTTCTAATCTTGATGAATATGAATTAATCTAATTAATGAAGTCATGAAAAAGTTCAAATACCTAAATAGAACATATATCAGAATTTAAATGACAAAATGAAAATGTTAGAAAAAGGCAGTGATTTAAAACAAACAAAATAAAGAGCAAAAAACCTGTTAAAATTTCCATTCTATGGGCTAAACTATATGCAAGATGCATTTTTACTTAGTATTTGATTTCCCATTACAGCCTATATGTACGAACTCTTTAAAAGCTTTTCAATCAGCCAGGTCTATAGGAACAGATTAAAACTAATTTAAATATTTACGTGGGAGTTAAAAATGTGATAAACCAGAGTTATAGCACAAAAATGACTTTAAAAAGATAAGGAGTTTACAGCAAATCCCACAGTTGTCTGGCTAGGTTAATATTAATTAGCACAATGGTAATAAGCCCAAGGAATTTATTGAAATGAGTGCGTTGTTCATACAAAGAAGATAAAAAGATACAGTCAAGTCTTCTATGGCTTAAAGCCAACTCTAGGATGTTCCTACCAAAGCTGGAATCACAGGTGGAACATTAGCTCTGTTTTTAAAAGGACCCAACTAATGTTTAAGGCTGGGACAGCCAGTGTGACAAGAAAGAGCACAAAACACTTTAAGTTAAGTTGGTCATTCAGTGTACCTGTGGCACCAGACACTATGTACTGGAGCTCTTCATATCCTTGAACACTGTTAAAACCCCTTACAAAGGTTTTAAAATGAGATTTCAGGAAAAGTAAGGGAAGGGCTAGATTGTTCAGGTATTTTGCACATACAGCGCATATAACAAAAGTGCAAGCTTCATCTTACTAGTACTATATAGTATTATATTAATTGCCATAAGCTGATTGCCCAGGCAGCTTGGCTTTTTGGTGACTTCCAGAAGCATCTGATAATTTGGGGTGCCTCAGTTTTCAGATGTGCAGGACTTTAGTCAAATCCTTTAAAGAGTTTCAAATTGAGCACTGAGAATAGAAATGTCCAAATAGTCCATTTTTAAATCTCCAACAGTTAGTTCTTGAGGCTTCCAGTTTAAATAAACTTGTTTTATGTGGTCTCTATTCCTCAGAATATGGCACTTGGACCTTCAGCCTTCTCCGCTCAGCATCCTTAACCAGTTAGGCTAAGTAAAATATTTGAGCACAAGTGGGAAAATCTATTTGAGTCTATTAAGTATCTAAATGTGAGTTCTTTTTGGCCACAGAATCATAAAATCATAAAATCCTATCAAAGTTAATAGCTGTTTTGCTATTAGTCTCAAAGGGGGAAGGATTTCCCCCCATACATTTCAGATTATGTTTTCATTCAGATTATCCATTTACTGTCTTCAGTTAAGGCACTAATGTGCATAGAGATGTGTAGGAAAATCCTTCCATTGTGAAGTTTCTCTCTATGGGTTTCCTACTGGTTGGTGTTCCAGACCTCAAGAAAACTGCAATGCACAGTGGAAGACTGCATTCGATAGTGATAACTTGTTCATCAAATTCTTAGCTCCAAGGGGAGAAGCCAGTGAGACAGGCTAGCCCATTGCACTTCCCCTTACCAAGCCAGTAATGTCCCCTGTAACTTCTCCAAGACTGGAAAAAATAAAAGAAGAATACCATGGAGTTGCTGCTTTCCCTCCTAAATCCTTTGTGACATCCAGGTTATACGAATTAAATGGGTGCATCTACATGTGAAATTAATTTGATGCAATAAACTCCAGTGTGGTTCGCGCCTGAATATATTGCTCCCAGGACCACAACACATTGAGCTGGGATGGCTCAGCCCTGGCTGGCAGAGGGTCCAGGGGTTCAGCCTGCCAGCCTGGAGTTGCTCTGACCAGGCTCAACATGCTGTGGCGGGGCTGGCTGGGGCATAAGTATGCTCCACTGTGGGGTTAGCCAGTAGATAGCCTTGCACTGTAGCACCCTCATGGCCCAGCTAGACCTGGTCAGCATCTCTATGTGTATTGCGGCAGAGTAAATAACTCCACTGCAGGATAGTACCTGAGTTGTGCAGTACTATCCTGCAGCTGATTTAATTAGTTTGCTCCATCCTAATAGCAGCACATATGTTGACGCTGATGCTTTACTGCAGAGGCAATTACCTCTGCTGTAAATGTCTCATGTAGATGTGCCCAATGGGTGGTACTTCAGACAACACAGCTGGTTGGGACATTTGGACTCTTTGAAATTTGATGTAAAAAATTATTTGTAAGGTGATTTTTAACTAGGAACTATAGAGCAGTACTGACACTATACTTACAGACGCTGGTTCTGCACCTATATTATAGAATAACACAAATGTGTTACTGTGACTCTAACCATGATTCCAATGGTCAGGAACAATGGTTTCACTTTGTGTTTTTGTGCGTGTGTAGTGGGGAGGAGATCTGGGGAGAGGTTGTGTGGCGGGTTAAAGAGCTAGCATATGGAGCCTGAAATAGTGCAAAGTGCAGTTTCAGTTCTTCCCCCTACCATGGGGCCCATACTAACCTTCATTGTTAAGAAGAAGCCACCAGCTGGATCAAGATTTGTTGCTATATTAGAAGCAGGAGCCCAGATCTCATTGCTTCAGGCAAAGAATTGTGAACAGCTGCCTCTCTTGAGAAAGGAGATCCACAGCAGTGAATTGTGTTTGTGACCTGTCATTGGGTGCTGATGTAGCCCAACAAAAGGGAAGTTTAAAAGACAGTTGTTAGGATCCAAAGTGGAAAATACAAAGGGAAAGATAATTAATGATGACTTTTTTCATTAGTAGAAAGAAAATGATTCTTGCAGAAAGCTGTGTGACCTTTACACTTCAGACTGTAAGAGAACATTTTAGGATTATGATAATGCAGTGTGAATGAATGACCTATGAATTAACATGGTCAGACTAACTGAACCAAATCAGATCCAAGCAGTTTAGATTTTGCCTCTCCTTTTACTAAATTATCTTCAGTAAAACAGCAAACTAACTGCATTTGCCCCATCAGAAGAAGTATTCACAAAATAGCAGTGAGGAAACAGACAGACAGACAAATAAATAAATAAATAAAACCAAGCAATTTTTGAGGGATACATCAAACATGTCTACAAACTGACCTTGCAATAAGAGGGAGTGAACACTGCAAGGGAAATGTCCATTTTATGAGCTATTGCTTACTATCAAAAGTATCCTTTGTTTTTTTCTTCTAAAGTGTTTCAAACACATTACATGTGGAGTTCAGACATATATATGGAGTTGCAACCTGGAAGGTTGTTTTGTGATATATTTACTTGCCTAGATAGACTGCAGAGGGAGGCCACTAACCTTCAAAATTGGATCCAAAACTGTGGCAAAATTACCTGACAAAAGTAAGTTAAATCAGCGACTGAAGGAATGCGTATCTGGGGTATGGGAATTCCTTAGGGGTTTTATTACATTTTCATCCTCATACATAACAAAGAAAGTAAAGATTACAAGCTATTATGGCCAGCAACTCTGCTTCTTAGTATGTTACTTTCTGAATGCAGAAAAGAAGGTTTGTTCTTCTTCCTATTTTTCCGGCTCAGTCTCAACCCAGGCTCCAATTAGACCAACCTGGGAGCTGTTCTTATTGCACCCTAGCCAATGTTCCCCAAAACCACACACCAGATGGAGATAACTAGATGGATGCTGCACACCAGATGCAGCATACTCTGAGATGCCCTTCTCCACTCCTTTCCTAACCATCTGGAATAAGGACAGTGAGAAGGGAGCCAGAGAAGTTGGCTATGGCAGCTGTCTTCCCTCTGGCCATTTCCCTATGGCAGGAGAATTCCAAACACACACACACAAGAAATGTTTTTTTTCCTGTTATTTAGCTTAGCCTGCATATGCTTCTTTCCCAGACCTGAAGAAGGGCACTTTGTACCCAAAAAATTGTCTAGTATCTCTCCCAACTATACAGGTGGTCCAATAAAAGATAGTACAAAAAACAAAACAAAACAAACAAAACTTGCTTGTTGTATAATCTGTTTCTACAACTCATTTTGAACATTCTCAGTTGTGAGTCATTGCTAGGATTACATTACTTGGAGTATGTACTTGGTGACTTTCTCTTTCATAGGCGGGTTTTGAAAATTTATGTGAATATAATGTCTCAAAAATCATAGAATACTACTTTACTTTGGAAATGGCAGCATGAAAGCATAGGCACAGGCATTCAAAAAGCCCGGGGCAGAATCAACCAGTATTATGTGGTTTTCTATAAGCAGTGTAGTTTAGATCGATAGCAAACAGAAGACCCATTTGCCCTTTGGTGGGGGTGGGAGGGGCAAATCTTAGACTTGGTTCCACCATTTTAATCCAGTCTGTATGTGCCAAACTTGTTTTCTTATGGGTATAGACCAGTTTCTGATCACTTATAGTGGTAGAAGTGTAATGTTTTCTTATGGGTATAGACCAGTTTCTGATCACTTATAGTGGTAGAAGTATAATGTCTGTACCTGGCCAAAATGTTTATTTTCTATTTCTGTGAATCTTCTCAACCACACTCTACATTTTTTAGAAATTGGCTGATTGGTACAACATTAGATACATTTGAATTTTATGTATTCCTTTTTGCGTGTATGTAAAGCTAAAGAAAAATAATATTAAACATGTCCACATGAGAAACTTCAGGATAGCAGTGTTAATGCTACTTGATGGGGCTGTGAGAAATGTTACTGGATGATTTGTTTTGATGCTGTTTCAATTTGTTTCAAGCTCAAAACAGTGAAATCGAAATGAAATGAAGGGCTTCAAAATAGCTTTGAAAGGGAATGAGGGAAGTCAAAACGTTCCAAAAGTTTTGAAACATTTCGAATTTTGAAGCTGAAGTTGGGCTTGCCTGCAGGGAAACAGAAAGTAAGGAGAGGGAGGGGGAAGGGGGAGAAGAACTGCTCTGATATTGACTGTGACAGTTTGGCTGCCTGAGATGCTGCTGGTGCTACTGTGCTGCTTACTAAGTTATTACTTGTTGTCCTTTAAAGTGGTGGACTGAACTGAGGCTGTAGGGGAGGAGGAGACCTCATATGGGGCACGCTACCATGTCATGTAGAAGCCCCAGTGCCAATGACGGTGCGCCTTACCATACACATACACACACACACACACACACACACACACACACACACACAGCCACATGTCTTGCGTTTTGCTTTTCATCAGCTTGAGGTGCAGTTTCCCAGAAACCCCTGCACCTATCTCCTTGAAACCTGGCCTGTTTCATGACCTAGGCAGGAGCTACCATGCTTGCAGTTTTCACCCTGCTGTACCTTAACACACACACGTGACATGAGTTTGGCTTGTCAGCAGCTTGAGGTACAGTTTCCCAGAAACTCCTACACCTGTCTCCTTGAAACTTGGTAGAATTCATGCCCTGAGAAGGGGCTACCACCTCTGCTGTTTTTATCCAAATCTGCCAAAAAATGACACAGTTATATGCAGTTTTGCACTTCCCCATTATAGCCTATGGGCGAAACGTCAAAACAGCAAAATGGAACAGTGCTTTTGTAACAAAGTGAAACCTTAAATGAAACTGTCCTGTATCAATGGCAAAATGGAAATCAAAACAAAATAGTGCTGTTTCACACAACCCTAGTAGTTGAACTGTAGAGTTACGTCAGCAGTGCTTCAATCTACTGTTGTGTTTTTCCTGTTTTAGCTTGGATCACATTCATTAATTTTTGGACACAGTTTTAAATTAAACCATTCAATTTTATTAATTAAAATAAATTATTTCCCATCAGAAAATGTTTTTCATCCTCTGGTTTGTACTCTCCAGTTTGTAATCCAGGTCTGATTTTTTTTTAGAAAATGGCTATGATGTATACCAGGGTTCAGTACTCTGTGTTATAACATCTTGGAGAGTATTTAAGAAGTTACAATTGTAAGTACCTTTAGTGCTATCTGTCCTCCTCTTTCAGGCCAAAGAGCCTTATGGAAGAAAGAAGAAGTAAACCACTGTCCAGTCAGACATGCAGCTTCCTTGTCTGGTTTTCACTGATGTGGCAGACAGCAGAGATGGACACAACTCCACAGCTAAGTGAAACTCAACAGATGTGAGGATTCATATAGTCTATATTTCCTGGGAAGCCCCATTTTACAGACTGCCCTGGAGAAACTCTCCATAGAAACTTAGATCAAAATGTCCAGGCTCAAAGTCCCATTTCCAGAGCAGAGAGCATAGAGGCTTTGAATACTCTGGCACTAGCTGGAGTTTTCATGGCTTCCAGCCTCTCTGCTGTGGATCTGTGACTGATCCCCACTTTATCCCTCCTATATCCCAGACTTCCAGGCTCCCAAGACATAGCCTAGAAGATCTAACTTGGTTTTCACTTCCAGATTTGCAGACTTTGGAAGCTTTGGATTCTCTCCAGGTTTGTCAGAAAACTCAGCAGGGTTCTATCAGAAACTTACTTTGAAGTTGCCAAAAAATTATTGAACCTAAAACTATTTTCTCATTTTATACAATCACAGTTTCATGTAAAATACAAAATTAGTCTTTAGAGCAGGGTCCTAACGCTTTGTTCCCTCCCTTATCATGAATGCCACTATTTAAACTGTTGGGCTCACTCTTCTGTTTCCTTTCTAGCTAAGTCAATCTTGAATTCTTTTCTGTACAGCAGCACAGCTCTTGTAAGAAGGTTGGAGACAACCCACCTTCACTCCCATCTACTTTAATTGTTGCTTGGTAATTAAGACAATCTTCAGGAAGAAAGAAGGTTCAGGTTTGAATCTTCTCAAGTAGAAGAAGGTATCAAACCTGGGTTTCCTATATCTGGGGTAAGTGCTCTGGAGTCTAAGTTGGTGTGCAGAAAAAGGAGAACCTCCATCTTTCCTGACAGGTTTTAAAAGAAAAGAGTGAGCTCTGCTCAGTTCTTTGAAAGTAAAGCTATTGGTGTCTATCTTCAAGAGTAATCCGAAATGTGGTTTATTGTAAGTTATCTTAAAACTGATGGAAGAATGTTCTTGGCATTTATGCTGACTGCTCCTGACTTGAGGCAACCTCCCATTCAGCGATCTGGTTGTTTTAAATCCTATTCTCAGGTCAGCAACCTAAAAGGTTGCAAGCTGAAGTTACCCAGTTTGGATCAGAGGCGGGCTGGAGGGTGGGTGGGCAGGCTCTTAAGACCTAGCCATTGATGCCACTTATCTCCATTGTTTACATGGAGAAAACACCTGTCACTGCTGCTTTTCCCTGCACTGCATGGGGAAGGTGCCAACTGCTGGCCTGGGACCACCAAATGCCACTGAAAGCACTCACCACCCAATGCTATTGAAGCCCCATGTCTGGGGGTTGGATCAAAAGACTGCAGGATAGATTCGGCTCATGGCTTGTAGGTTCTCAACCTCTTCTGCTCTCGTGGTGCATGACTCTCTTCCTGCCTAGTTGATTAACATTAACAAGTAACATGAAAATTAAGTATCTGAAAGTTAGAATCATAGTGTTTTAGGTGCCTACTACTTTACTGCATTTGGTCCTAAGGCCAAGATATTCAAAAGTATTTAATTGTCTACCTGACCTCAATTTATCTCAATGGGAGTTAGGTACTTAAAGCCTTTAGAAATCTGGCCCTAAGTGACTTGCACTAAATCATAGGAGATATGTGTCAGGGCACTGAATAGAAAGTCTTAAGTCCAAAGCTAGCATTGCAGCTACTGGATTATATATTCTGATTTCATGTCCTACCACTCCCACATGTACATGGGACTGAGCAACAGGTAGCCGCCATGTGCAACCAAAGTGCTCGGAGTTGTGGTCTAATAGCAATGTATAGCCTGGAGAGTGCCATACTTCCCTTTACTCTACTATGTGACTATCTTAAACTTGTCCAAGGATCCAACCCTATCAGGACAACTAGATAAAAATCTCTTAATAGGATCACAACGTCTTCTCCTGGATTTGAAGACTATCTGAATTCATTCCTGCTAGGGATAAATTGTTAAACTCACATTTGACTGGACTGTAACAGAATAATCAACACACACCCACCAACCCACCCATTCACCCCCTCCCCGCCCCACACACATGCACAAACACACTTTTATACCCTGGGCAAAGCTGTTGTATGACTCTAACAAGAAGATTCATAGATATTAGGCACATGCACCATGCATTCTAGTTCAGTAAAAAATGATTTTGAACATAAAGTTGCAAAATTATTTCTTGGTCATTTTGTGTTAAGTAAAGTGTATTTGTGGAGTCTTGTAATGTAGGCAGTGTCCTGCCTTGTCAAAGAGCAGGACAACTTTTTTTTGCTGTGTATTGAGGATGTAAACAGACTTTGGGGTTTACTGCTGCAAGTTGCAAATGATGTGTGAAATTAAATACTTCTTTGCAGTACTCTGAGAGAATACAGGCAATGCAACCACTGCTGACCCGTACGATACAGTTTACTGGAACAGTTACCTCTGACACATTCAACCACCTACCAGAAGCTTCCATAGGAGAAAACTATGTTATATGCAAAACTACTGTTATCCAATACTCACTAAAATATATTTTAAAAAACCTTGTTTGTGATGAATTTCTGAGTTTCTGGACATACTTAACCCCTTTGGGCAATCCCAGATCTTTTCACATTTTCCAGTGGATAGATAGGTAGGTAGATGTCAACATGAAATAAAATAATTTCTGGAAAGACTAGTGAGTTGGAGAGCTCACATGACACAAATAATGGCTTCTGAGGGAGGAGGATAATTTATAATGGCTCTTTGTGCTATTGAAAGGCTTATTCACACTGAAAATGTAAATTACATGATCCATCGATGATGGTGGTGAATAGTTTTATTTTAATTCAGGGAGACAGTTAAGCATGTCCAAACTTAGGCCATTTCTAAACAACCATATTTTAAAAACATGAAAAATGGTAGCATTGTGATCAGTTCCAAAGAACTCTGTTAATAAGCAGAGAGAAAAAGAGTTGAAAGGAAGAATTAAAAGGAAGGCTTACCTGGGAAGCAGTTCAAACTTTCATGTATCTTTTAAACTGGATGGAGCTGGAAACTGAACGCGCCTTTTACCCTGAAAGTCTGGAATATCACAAGATTTCATGGATTTTTTAAATTTATGGACAGATGAAACTGAGTTTAACCTTAAATATAGGGTGAACATTTGAAACCAGAATTGCTCAGGAGGTTGGAACTGGTGCGGAGAATGGAGAATGCAAGGTTGTTGTTTTTTTTTAATTTGTGGGAGAGAAGTGATATGGAATAAAACAATTGGATGACACAGGACATCATTTAAATCAGATGGCATCACTTTCTAAACATTTTATAGTAGAGTAACCCCACAATACTCCACAGTCAAGATTTTCCCTTCCAGGAAATTAAGCTTTCCTTGGTAATTCCAATTCTCTCCATCCTGCTTTCCATTAATTCTGATTTTGTCCATGAGATATTGTTTGCTTAGAGTGTCACTTACCTTCTACTGTTTCTTTTCCTGATCCATCTCATTTATGTTAAAAGGTAAGCCTTGAGCTCTTGAGCTTCCTGATTTCTCTTATACATACCAGTGACTCCTTTTGGTATCTGCTACTGTATGCCTGATGTGACTGAACTGCAAATACAAAGAACGTTTAGATTAATTTTCTATAGTGTGGCAACAGCTGCCCCTTTTTGTCCTTTTCTCTTAATTTGTGGCAATGTTCAGTGCAGAGGCTGACTCGGGAGGTAAGAAATGAATGACCCTTCACACCCTGCTCAGAAGAAAGATGGATGCATAATATGATGAGACACTGCTGCTGCTACAGCTGTCATAATCTGTCCTAGTTGTTGCTCTCTTCCATTTATGGAGGAATCTGGTGCTTTAGTTACAGCAGTGTTTCTACTTTCTGATGTCTTT
>NW_005841877.1:1917909-1929661 GCF_000455745.1 Alligator sinensis
TAATGGTTTCTCTTTTCTGTTTTGAGGATATTTTTCTTCAGTCTTTCAGACCACCACAAATTTGATGAGAAAGCGGATTTAATGAGTATGGATAGTAATGGATTGAGGCAACCCTGCAATAGGCCAAGGAGAGGAAAGCCATCCTTCACTGTAGATACAGTTTTCTGAAGAAGACAGCTCGCAGCCTTATTCCATCTGAAGTAGATTCATTCCATTAAGAAGACAACAGTGACTCCCCTTGAGTGAAACAAATGCACTACATTCATCAGAGGCAGGCAAGGTTCTTTGGGTAGGTGTGGTATCCTTTATTAGACCAACTAAATAGTTGGGAAAAATGTTATTTGCAAGCTTTTGGGTACAAACACCCTTCCTCAGGTGATGGGAGACTGCTGAAATTCCTCAGAGGTGTAACCAATGGCCCAGGCTTCTAGAAATGCTGAAAATTTCAAGGAGGAGAGAGTTCATAGTTTGATTTAAAAAAAACAAACCCTGGCCAATTCTACCGTGCAGTAACTCCAATTACTGCGCATTAGTTTAGTACTTGTTTATACAAATACTAAATACATGAGCAGTACCACTGAGTGATAGTATCTCATGTAAACATGCCCATTTTGAAGCTGATTTATATGGAAGTGGCTCAGATATCTCATGATACTTTTCCCATACAGTCTCTTGTGGTAATTCTAATGCAATTGCAGAGGAGGTACACCTAATATATACCTGAAGCTAGACAAAGTTTGTTGCCCCTTGCTCTGAGGCTTGACAGAGAAGAGATGACCTGAAATTGCTCCCAGAATCTACAATTGGTTCAGAAAAAGGTGGTCTCCAAAGAGATGAGTAGTCTCATGGTTCATGTAAACAATCCTTTCACCTCAGAATTAAATTTTTCAAAAGCAAATTTTGTTCTCAAGATGCTTATATAGCAAACATTACAGTTAAATCTTAACTATGAAAAGCATATTTAAAAATAACTAACAAAGAAAACTCAGTGACTTAACAGTGAAATGGAAAGTTTGAAAGTCATTGACTAATATTCCAGTAAAGAAGAAAGCTCTAATGCAGCAAAAGAAAAGCATTTACAAATGTCTGCAAACATTCAAAATGAATGTGAGTAATTGTCTTCCACTGGGGCTGGAAAGCAGTTATTTTCATTCTAACCTTTGGCTTTATTTGAATAAATATTAAATTTTTTAACAATATAACTCTCCTGTAAAAATCTGAAAAATATTTCTTGTTTTATTTAAACGCCCACAAATAGAAATAAGATTCATGTATCAAACTAGCAGAACTTGGATCGTTCTTTTTAGTGGATACAAAGATTCAGGACTTTTAGATATGAACTTCACAGATGACAGTGTGGAAGGGACTGTCCTTCAAGAATAGGGCTTTATAGTCATACTTACAGATGGTCAATGAGCAAGCTGATGCCTTACTCAGCACAATCTACTGTCTCATGAGACAGACAGATGCCTATCTATCTAGATAAGAAGGCAGATTCTTAAAATATAAATCTAGTGGACAAATTCATAGAGGACAGGTCCACTGGAAGCCAGTAAAATAGAATAATTGGGTATATGGCTTCTGACTTCCCTAAATCCATGATGGTTTACAACAGGGAGGAAATGAGAGAGGATGGATCACCTTAGATGCACTTCATTCATATTCTCTTCCTCTAACACATCTACTATTTGCCACTGTCTGGGACATAGCTATCAAGGACAATGGACTAACATCATTTCAGAGTTTGCCAGATTTTCATGATCCTGGTAAAATCACACTTTTCCAGCCTTTCCCTTGCTATTAACTACCTCCCATGTGTCTCCAATGGAAGGCAGCACAGTTATTACCTATCATATCTTTTGCCCTTTTGTAACATACATTAGAAGGAAGAATTACTAGGCCCTTTGAGTTTTGAACATATATATCATAGCTATAGGCATATACTGCCCCTCTGGTGGGATACTGGTGGTGCTTCCAGAAAAGTAGAAATAGGGTCATTAGAGTTGCTTATAGGTGCAAGATCTATCTCATAAAAAATGCCCACTTCTATAGTATCTTTCTAAGGAGTTGTACAGTCTTCATACTCCCTCCGTGAACAGAGGATCTTGAACTCCCCTGACACACCAGGCCTTCCAGAGTACCCACTGAGACTATAATTCTTTACAGATGAAGAGTTGTGACTATAAAGCACAATCTAATGTTGAAGCCCTATACTTTATAACAGACCAGCAATGCTTTCCATTGTTTGATTATGCTAAAATTAAATATGATGGCATCTGGAATACCAGTCCTTGAATAATTAAATAATGTCTATCTGATTAGAACTTTTATGTCCTGGGAATTAATACATAGATTTATTTAAATGCTGAGATTCTTTGCCTTTGTACGTTTCTGTTCATCACTTGCCTCCTTGTCATATGTTGTGCCTGAGTTTCATGTTAAAATAAAAAAATAAACATAAATAATAAATATCTTGTATCTGGCCCATGTATTAAGAGTAATATTTTTATTTTACTTCCATATGATTCTCTTGACCACAAAAAAGTTGAAAAATAACACCTGAGATAAAGTTTTCTAAAGCCTAAGAGAACTAAGAGTCTAAACATAATTGACTTCCAGTGTGATTTAGGCATTTAAAAAATATTTACCCAAATCCTATATAAAAAGGTTCACACTACTGAGAAAGTTGCAGTTCATCATAAGGACAAAATGGTATTGTAAAACAAAACATTGGTAAATATTTTCCGAGTTAAAAAAAAGTCTGAGTTCAATCTGATTAGAGATGTAGATTAGATCAAACTGTATCTCACTTTTTTTAATGATCCATAACAGAAACCATATTATATTGATCTTTTATTTTACAGTTTTCTATCTCCACTTCAGTCAACATCTTTGAGTTTTTCCTAGATCAAACGGTGAGATGTTCTTGTTGGGTAAGAATCTGACTCTTCCCACAATTAAAAAAAATTAAACAAAAGTCCAATTCTAGTATTTCCAACATGTGTAGAAATGTTTTTTCCTACCACCAAGCTCTATGTCATTGCTGCAGAAACTTTAAGGTTCTTTAAAAGTACGTTCAAAATTAGGTGAAGGGTAAAATTATGAATTTCCCACTTGGAAGAAAGTGGCTTAAATTCTATCCAATTATTTGCCATGGCAACCAGCTAAACACAAAAGGGCTGGAATGGATGTAGAGTACTGCCTCTATAATCATCACTGTATGTCCTTCAAATCATGGATATGCAGCACCACTATCCCAATCTACTTCAGGGCCATAAGCCTACACGGTAATTATATGCTTTGGAACACTCCACTTAAGTGCATCAATAATATAGTGAGTGAACACGTTCTTTAATTCTGCACCTGTAAATGGAGAAAAAAAAATAAAGAAAATATCTCTATCAGAAAACTGAAAAAAAGAAATTAGACAACTATGTTGTTTTTCAATGTGCTCTGTGATGCATCATTTTAAAGTCCAGTAGATTGCTAATTCTAAGTTGCCTATTAATAATCAATGTACAAAAACTATGCTTAAGTATTAAAGCACATAGGTTTCTTCCACTGTGGAATCCCACTGACTTCAATGACATTTTGCAAAGGAATAGTATTAAAGGTAGGCAGAACAGTTTTCATGATTGGGGCCTTGCACTGACATTATGTCTTTAATTCAGCCAGGTATTGTGGCATATCCCAGATTTCCTTCTCACCTTAATGCATGGATATAATTGCTATTAATGTGTATTATGGAGGAAATGGAGTCAACAGCTCCTGATTTGAGTGTCATCTAGTAAGAAGACAGTGCTGGAATGGAGATCAGATGTTTTCCTGGTGTTGGGATGTGTTCCTGAATGTTTCACGGACATGCTGCAAACTTCAGGATTGAGCCACCTTTGGACACCTGTTTCCCCTTCTATTCCTTCTCTGTTTTGTCCATTTAGAATGTAAATTAAGCCAAACAGGAACTGTCTCTTTTGCTGTGTTTCTTCAATGACTAGCACAATGGGCCCTTCTTCTGGGTGCCTCATGGCACTAATGTAATAATAATAATAATAACAACAATGGTAACAATAGTAATCATCATCATCCTCCACGTTGTTAACGGGAATCCTGCAGTCTGTGCTAAAACATTCATTCCATTGAAGAAATGGGTCTGAGATAGAGGCAAATGTGTTGATTTGTGTGATGATATTACACAAATGCTTTCTTTTATGTTAATATTTTAATTCATGGTTATAAATTTATTCTAATTCATTAAAATAAATATATTTTAAAAATCCCTCTTAATAGGACAGAATTGAAACAAATAAATTTGTATTTAAAGTTTGTATTGCAATATGGTTTTAGGAAATACTACTATTACTACTACTAACAATAATAATCACCCAATAATAAAAATTGGGTTATTGACTTAATTGGTATAGGTGAATGACTACTTCTATACAGATTTCTTGAAATTGTTGCCCAGTGCGAAGTGCAAACTCATCATTGTAGCAGAAGATTTTATTTCATGTTTCTGTTAAAGCCCTATGTACTAGAAGCAGGCCATTGATGAGAATTTCAGCTTCTTTTGAAAAACTTTAAGTTTCTAAACCTCATGGTTGTGGGTAAGAGCTTAAAAATGTGAAGTGACTGCCCCCTAAAGTTTGGGAAGGTTCTAGAAGGCAAATAAAAGAACTTAAAATGTATTGTTTTTATCTTCTGATTTTTAAGATAATCGTATGATTTGGGGGTCTTGACAATTTTTTTTTAAAGGTTGGAGTTAGCAGTGAGGTTACTTAGCCACAACAGTTAAAGTAACAAACTTTATTAAAGGAGTAAAACAATTTTAAGTGTTCCAGCTCTGCATCTCTTAAGTATTTGTTCAGAGTACTCTAGCTGTGGCTGTAAATATGAAACAACCTTTATACCCCTACTGTATAGAAGTAGTAACAAGTTGTAAGAAATATGGTAATGCTGGTTCTTTCCATTTTGTAAGAAAATGAGAAAATGTTTCTTTTTGCCAAGGACAATACTGCAATCGTATTTTCCATGAATGTTTCAAACGAACTATTTTCCCAATATTGTGGAGATCATTATTAATGAGACCACTACAATTAAAAACTAAGCTTTTGATTATATATGACCAAACATGGTTACAGTGCACAAAATGTAGATTAAAATGCTATGATATTCTTAATAAAACCAAGTAAGGTGTCCAATTTGAAAAAAAAAATCAATATTTACTTAGAATTTTTTTTAAATGCCTGAAAAATGTTGACCAGTCTTTCCTGTTGCACACACATCTCAGGTGCCAGAAACTCAGCCTTCTGCTCCCTGTTTCATGATGGATTTTATGCATGAGGGAAACCATTAGAATTTTATGAGGCAATCTGAACTGCCTGTAAAACTGATGGGGGCAAAAATAATTGGATATTTAACAATTAGGCACCAAGCAAAACATTTTGTGCTTTCACTTCAGATTGTTCACTGTTTCCCATCAAAATGGAACTCAACTTTCTCAAGTGAAAATACAAACAAAAAGCCAAAACTCTTTCATCTGTTTAGATGTAACATATACGTGTGTAAAATGATGACATTTCTGATTTGGTGCCAGGCAACATGTCACTATGCTTCACTTTTATAAAAAAAACTGGGTTTGAGCAGGAGTGGAAGAATAATACCTGTACCCACCTCACTTTAGAATTAATTAAAAATTGAAATTTTGCATGTAAAAAATAACGAAACAAGAAGAAACGTCATAATTTATACCAACATCTCATTCTATTTTGAAGGATTGTCAGACCCTTCACAAACACATAAATACATACAAACCACAGGCAAGCTATGTATATAACATCATTGAACAACACGTGTTTTTGAACAGAATTTATAGCCAGACAGGGTGTTGCACTGCACAGTGTCAGATATTTTGGGCAAGGACCCTGGAGTAAAACCTTTATCTTACAAAAATTGCTAAGTGATCATTGATATTCATGAAGAGCTGATAGGATATTGTTTTTTCACGTCCAATTCCAAGATTACATGATCCCTGCTTATTACACTCATATAATTCTCTTGCTTGTTCTTCCTGCAACCCTTATTCATCTGTTTGTTGTAGCCTCTTTTTCTTAGATTATGAACTCCTTGAAATGGACATAGTTTTTTTCATCATATGTTTGTACAGCACCTAGCACCCAGACTGGAGTCAATAGTTGTTACTGTAAGAAAATGAAAATGAAAAAAATGGAAACTAGGCTGCAAGAAATGATGAATATGATCAGGTACATCATGAATTTAAGAAAAGCCAGGACATGGAGACTAGGTACAGACCTTCAAAAAGATCAAAACGGAATTAGTCTAAATTACATGGTTTTCTATAAGTGATGTAGTTTAGATCAGTAGAGAACAGAACGCACATTTACCCTTTGGAGGGAGGACCACATTTTAGACTAGGTTCCAATTTTTTTAAACCATTCTATGTATGCTGAATTTTTGTTCTGTTATGGGTATAGAACAACTTTGTGTGCTGAACTTCTGCTTGTTACTGATCACTTATACTGGCAAAAGTGTAATTGTCTATACAAGTTGGAAAGTTTAAACATACCACCATTTGTTGTGGTGTGTTGAGATCTCATAAGGAGGAAATGGAAATAACGCTGCATAAACTGGAAACTGAGTCCATTGTAAAACCTGAGGAAAGCAGCACTCATGGATACCTCTGAAATACTGAGAAAGATGGAACATTCTAAACTCAGTGTTGTTTTGATTAGATCTTCGATAGCAATTTTGTCTCCACTTAGATCCCGGGCAATGGAAGAAAGTATTGGAAGAAGCTTATGACAAATAGGAACTTCCTGGACTTCATTAGAATTGCTTTATAAGGAGTAAGAAGTGAGTTTGCATTATTGGTACTTAATTCTGAAGTTTCAGGAAGTCCACCTTGTTCTACTCTTTCCTAAAATTTCATTTAGTGCAAATGTAAACAGTAAATTTCAAACTAATTAGTCTCAATTCTAGGACCCCATAAAATATACGCTTCATTCAGTTTTCCCCCCTTATACATTCAGTATTCATTAATAAGACTAATATCTTTACAATTATTATTTTATTAGTGATAGACCACGCTAGTCACTGTATCCTCTAAATATCTTGTATCATAATGGATATAGTCAGTAATATTGTTAGGCAATTGCCAAAATTATAGTGGCAAAAATTGTAGATCTAAATTTAGATATTAATATCAAATGCATAAAAAACATGGTAATTCCTGAAATGATAAACTAATGTCAGTAAAATAATTATAATATTCCCTTATGAAAATTGATAAACATTTATAAATATCTGTTTTAGGTAAGAGGTTATTGCAAAGGCATATTGACATTTGTTTTTGTTTTAATAACAAAGGTTTGAAGAGCTTATTAGCCCACAAACTTGCACAGGTTCTGCATATATTAAATAACACTCAATATTATCAAAGCAGATTGTGCAGCTCTAATTGGCATTAATGGGTGTCATATAGCTAAATCATAGCACACCATTTTGAAATGCAGAGCATTTTCTGACAATGCAACATCCATGCAGGCTGGTCTGCCTGGAATGCCAATGACAAATTTTGCTGGAAAAGGTCATTGTGTCTGTCAATTTGAGGTAATCAGTTATCAACATTTTACAACTCAGTCATTGAAAATATCTTGAAAAATTCTCAACATCATTCATTTACATTATAGATTACTTACTCTTAACTTTTCACTTAAAAAATGAAAGATAAAAAATATTTGGAAATGTCAATTCTAATTAAAATTGAAACGAGACATTGAAAGAAAGAGAGAGCTCAACACAATAATTTGCCAGTTCATACAAATACTCTGAGACTTGGCAATGCCAAGTTTTCACCTGGAGTGAATTTTTACAGATGAATTATAAGCCACTGAAAAGAAAGAAATTGCAATAGAAATACTGACAGACCCTTAGCTATGGCAATACAAACGATGCTGCTATAATAACTAATTAAAGGTACACACAGCAGGAAAGGAGAGTCAATGTTTGATGTCCACTGTCCAAATGATCATAAATTCCAGGTTGTTTGCACTCTAGGACAGTAATTGGTAATATTAAAGTAAGGTAACTATTAATACTTGCCAGATCACTTAATTTGCGTATCTCTGTAATCTTAATTACAATCTCAGCAAGAATGTCACCTTTTGAACAGGCAGATGAATAAAGAATATATAAACAGCCCTATAGGAACTATCTCTTGGTGTCATCTAGTGGTTACATTCCCATACTGCATAAAAGAAATTCTATGCTGAGTTTTACACACGCGTGCATGCACACACACACACACACACACACACACACACACACACACACACACACTTTGTTTCTGACTGACTGGAGTAAAGGAAGTTGCCATTTTTAACAGACAAGGCAAGGTTAGCAACAATCAAGCCTTTCTCTGCTCTTCACCCTGGCCTTTTTGCTATGTCTTCTTATTAGGTCAAGACACATCAATAGAGAGCTCAGTTAACATACATTGGTGTGAAGGTGCTGTCTGCTGCCCCATTTAGGCTGCATGACTGAGTGACTGGGTGTTGTTAAGGGACATCCGCTGCCAATACACAAGGTATTTCCTCATGGCTGACTGAGCAGCACTCAGGGGATTCTGACAGATTGAACTGACATGCTAACAATCTGATTGCAGATGGCACTGGAGGAAGACTCAGAGTGAAAGAGAAAAGTCCCCTGACCCTCCTGTCATCTCTTTCTGCCTCTATCTCAGGAAGGGAACAGTACAACTGACACAGAGAAAGGTGACACAGTGAGAATGACTTAGCCAGAGCTGGGCTGAAGTGCTGCAGGTTTTGTTTTTTGTTTTTTAAATCACAAGAATTACAGGTATTTTTATAACTCCTGTTGTTTGCTTGTTTTACTCCTATGAATGTGGAAGGGAAAGGCATTCAACCTTAGGTGGGAATGAATGGATAAAAAGAAAGCCAAACCTGGAGATACCTCTTAGAAATATATCTAGGGTGGAATTCTATTTCCCTTTGCACATCTAAATGTCAGCATTTTAGCCTTGGAAGTGCCAAATATAAGACTTATGCACAGGCAGTGATTCTACTTCCCAGGAAATATTAATGCTTAAGTGTACATGCGTAGAGTGAGCATGTGCAGTACGCTATGCACCAGCTGTACATGTACGTGACTACATAGGCATACCCTCATTGTGGACAGGTACCATCATCTAAGGCCCAAAAATGTAGGTGACTGGAAATATGTGACTATCCGGTATTAGACTGTGGAAGAAGACACTACTATGTTTCAGTCTCAAGAGCAGTAAAAAGGGGCAGGGGGCAGAATACAATCTATAGGGTACATGATGGAGATGAATGCTAGTCTGGAAGGGAGTAAACTCTGAGTTCTAGCCTGGGCCCTTGCTCCTGATGGAACAGAATCTTCTCCATAGCACTAGTTTCCACTCATTTTATCCAATGAGAATTAAATGCAAGGGGGAAATGGATAAGCTTCAACAGGAGTGATCTGCATAATGCCTGATCTGTGTTAAGAATCAGAGAGTGGTAGATTAAAATAGTCTTGAGTGAAGAAGGCCTGGAATTCAAACTCCTGCTTTCTGGGGAAGAGCCTTAAGCATTTAGTACCTGGAGCTAGAGGAAGAGAGGTACTAATCTTCCTCCCTTATCATTCTTTCCAGATCTTGTGTGTATATGTAGCCCCATATGCACAGAGGCTTATACATCCAAAGCATAAAGTGGTGGCCAGATAGGTGGCTAGAAAATTGCCACTTGAGACATGGAAAGGTAAACAGAACTCTGTCCATAGTTGTAGGGTATAAATTAATCAATAAAATACCTAGCTTTTGTTGTCATAGGAAACTCATTGTCACAAGTGACAACAGTGTGTTTCAGGTAGAGGTCTGTGTTAGAAAACTCATGTAAGCAAGTGATGCAAGTAGCCAACTTATTTGAATCCAAAGTGGCTGCCCTAAATTCATGTTTCGGTCAATATTTCAACCCCCACTAGGGTTAGAAAATTAATTCCAATCACAAAACCAACACTGTATTAACTGAGAAGCTCAATTGTAACATTTTCATTGTGGTATCCATATTGGACTCCAAGATGGCTGACACATTAGCATGTATGTATTTACTCAATATAATTAAAAACCTAGTAAACATTACTATTAAAACCTCACAAATTCTATCACTACAAATTTCATAGTGGGCCAACAGTACTGAAAACATTATAACTTAGGCTTGCCTACTTGTTTGAGTTATATTGAATATGATACAATTTTTTTTTTAATTTCAGAATGTGAATAAGTCAGATATTAAGAATACATAACTCAATGGAAATGAAACATGTGTTTGGCTTGAGGCAATAGGAAAATGTAATAGTTTAATCCAATGGTAGTATAATAGTAATACAATGGTATAACATTAAAACAATGGGTTATTACATTTTTTCAGGTCTCTTCATAACTCAAATCCATTTCTGAACCCCTGTAATTATTACATGAATTGCAACATACTGTCTCATAGTATTCTGCTAATAATGGTTCAAGCGTGTTTATGATAGGAACATAACCATCATTTTCAGCTTGACAGACACTGGTCAGGTTATGACAATGGTGCAGTAGGTTCAAGTGCACTCCACCAAACAAGACTTTGAAAATTGAATCTAAGTACATGGTGTACAAAGGGGCCATATGTAGGTGGAAGTTTATCCAGAGATTTTCCTCGATTTCGCCCTAACATCCAGAAGGGTGAACGGTCAAAGATGTTGACAGCTGATACAACAACACGGAAAACTTTTATATTTGACTGTATAAGCCCTTATCTATTGGCAGGGCTAATTTCTAGACCTGCCAATAGATGTAGATGTTGAATGAATACTCTGCAAGCTATTTTCTTAGTGTGACCACTAAACTGACTGGTGGTGTCATAACCAGCGACACTGTGGACACCAATTAGAGATGCACAGACTAGCTCAGGCAATTCTGACACAATATCACAAACTGGAATGAATCTTACTGGGTTGCTTTTCTTCATTCAAATCTTAGGTGTAAGATTATGCCATAGAAGAAGGATCAGTATGCCTATGCCATCACAGGAGAATACTACAGAGAAGTATCCCAGACCAACCTCACGTTTGCTGTGTAAGAGCATTCTGGTGTCTGCTGCTGCTTACTATGAATGCAGTTAGAAAATGTCACATGAGCCAGAGTGCTTTGCTTTTCCAGCAGTGAAACCACCAACAGTGAGAACTCATTCACTTCAGAAACATTGGCATGATTCCTTAAGAAGTTCCTTATTTAGAAAATTAACTAGGTTCTCTTTGTTTGCTGGTAAGGATATGAAACTACTCCATGATGCCAGTAATGGAAGAGGTCTGCTGCTCATGATTTTATGGATTGGCCTAGTAGTCTGAGTCCTTAATATTCTTGTGCCTGCCTTTATGGATAGTGATATGTATGGATAGAAGAAAGTGTCAACTCAATCACACGTGTTGGAATAGTTGACAAAACACCTGTTGCACACAGGAGTAAGCCAAATCTTCAGATGTTCTTGCAGTTTTCAGCTTTCCTAGTCTCTGTACAAGAGCCATGCCATTGATAATAACAGCTGATTTCTCAGCAATAGCATATGGCAGAACGGTTACTGCTTTGCCTCCAATCAAGATCCATGACAAGGCTACTTCAGCAGCCATATTGGTAATTTGGCAGGTTTAAAAAGCAATGGAGGGGATTCAGACC
>NW_005841877.1:1929675-1941942 GCF_000455745.1 Alligator sinensis
AGAGTGCACATCTAACCTTCTACCTGCTACAGCCACTGCAAATAGACTTTGCTTGATATCCTTTGCATTCTGCATCTGTTCCTTTTTTGCTGTGCTGTTCCATAGTTGACTTTACATCTTTGAAGGTCTTCAGTGTTGATTTGGGTATGTTTGCATAGAAGCTCCAATACCATCTGCAGTAAGATGTTTCTGAAAAATGGTGTTCATAAATTTCTCTTCCTTTGTCAAGTGCATTCAGAATGTCTAAGAAAGTCTGAAGTTCTTGCTTCATTTGCTTCAGTGTGGTCAGAGGACATTTACCATCTTTATCTCCTACTAAATTGCGATATCTTTCAAGTATATTTTTCAAACGGTACACATTTTTCCGTGTGAAACTGGCATCTAGTTCATCAATCACTTGAAGCCATGCTCTTACTTCAGGAGAAAGAAAAATATATATTTGCACAATCTCTGCATGCAAATGGGACTGACAGACTTGTTTCTTCCATTGCTCCTCTTGCCTGCATTCAGGATGGTAACATGCCTCAACAGCTAGTAGATTTTTTACACCAACTTGGCAATGCAAAACTTCATTCTTCTCTGCCAGCTTGTGTATTATGTTGGCTGCTCAAACAGCAACACTTGACTGAGTCAATTATTTTTAGAATATTTCTGGAGGGATATACACATCCTCCAGTGAACTGTTGGAGTAGATGATCTGCTTGATGTCCTAGTGTGTTTTGCACTTGATGTTGTTGGTAGGGTTTCCCTTTCATCTTCTACCCTTCATGACTTTAACTGTCTGTCAATACGTCCTTTGTGTAAAAGAACTACAGCAAGAATGGTGCCAGTTGAAGCCTTTAGCATGTTGCAGTGCAGGGTCAAAACAATGTGATAGTCCCTCAAGAATACTGCCATAACAAGTGTCAAATTCAGCAACTGTCTTGCACTGAATGAGTGCCTCATTTATTCATGCAATTTCAGCCAGTGTACTTTGGCTAAACCTTGGCCGTGAACCTACTTTGAGACATATGATGCATCTTGTAGATTCTGAGTTGTACATCCCATGCTTCTCTGGACTCAGTGATGCTATTGGCTCCATTGTAATATTTGCCTAAGGGGGATAAGGGCAAGTGTCTTGTTGGCAATCTCCATTGAAGGATTTCTTGTTGTGGTAATCTGAAATAGAACAGAGTTGATGTAGCAATTTGCAAAACTTTTGGGTATTGAATAATGAACAAAACTGCAAATCTGTGGTAGCCATCATGGCTACCATGACAAGAATGTTCTGATTAAATCTCCTCGGTTTATACAATGTTGGTTTCATCAGTGGAATTAATTTATCTAATCCTAGTGGGGGCTGAAATTTTGAACAAAAAGTGAATTCATGGCAGCCATCCTGCATTCCAATATGGTACCTACGTGCACTTTTTGCCAGACTGACAACATGACTTGTCTGACACAGGTAGGCCACCGCTACCTGAAACACACTTGTGCCACTTGTTGCAATGAGTTGCCTATGGAGTTACACCTTTACCCTTCTTTTTTACCCTACTATTGTGGAAAACCTGGAAGTATATTTGCAGGTAAGACTTATTACTTCAGCGGCAAGTCAACAAACCTTTTAAGACTGATGGCAGAATATGGGTTGGTTTCTTGCAACAAAGGAGAAAGCATGCTATGGATATGAAACATGTTCACAAAGGTCCTCATTCAGCTCTTACTGTCCAGTAGCAAAAAGTTGGAATAAAGGTTCTTGCTTCAGCCACTAGACTGGTCAGGTTCTCTGTAGCATAAGGCAAGATTTTGAAAAGTTTGAGACTTAAATTAAACTCTGATTTGAAAAGAGCTGACCATGCAATAGCTTCCACTGATTTCAGTGGGACTTGATGAGAGTTTAAGATTGAAAAATAGCAACAACACCACCACCACCACCTGACTAGCACTTCTTACCACTTTCTTTCTCTAGATTTCAAATCACTTTATAAAGGGGTTTAAAAATCTCAGTTCAGCCATTTAGGAGCCTCAGTATGGACCTAGGAACCTAGCTCCTTACTTTTAAACAGGGAAAATTCTATTTTTGATAATCTTGGTCCTCAGGACTTCAGGGATGTATGATATTAATACATGCCTGATACAAATGTAAACTATACTACATGCATAAACATGAACTAGTAATCAATTATTTTTAATAGTCTTCTTTAGGGGAAAAAACAAAAAACAAAAAAAAACCATGAATCTATATGTAACTAAAGAACTATAATAGACTGCTAATCACTAGATATAAAACTTGCTTGAGTTACTTCTGTTGAGAAAGAAAAGGCAGTCTTGTCCTTACAGTTCTGGGCTAGGACTTGGATATAGGGATGCAATTCCTGGCTTTGTTGCAGAGTTCATATATGACTTTGGGTAAATTAATCTATCTTTCCGTGCCTTTGGTTTCTTGTTTGTAAACTAGAGTGTTGTAAGGAAAAAATCATTAGTGATCTGAGATACGCAGAACAGTAAAGAGGGCTGTGTAAGTAGGGCACAAAGATAAAATTTACTTAGCCAAGTAGAAATATGAGCTTTTAAACTAAACTAACAGAAGATTTATCTTCAAAAGAAGCAACAAGGATTAGTGTAATTAAAAAAGTGATTTTTCTGAACAAGATATTACCTTCTATGAAGAGTTACAAACAAACAAACAAACCACACATTTTCTTATATTGTAAACCATCTAGTCAGAAAACACATTTTAGTTCCATATTGTTCTTAGTACTGGCTCAGCATATATCTCAACATGACTTTAAACCTGGAACATTAACCAACAAAGGTTATATTAAGATGCCAGAATCTATTATTTCTGAGAATAGGCAATGTCAGTGCAGCATCTGCAATGAATAGCACTGCTGGCGAGATTTTTTGTGAGTAACAGCTTTGTTGATTCACTAGCAGATCTGTTGACCTGAAACAAGCAATTTTCAATAAATTTGCAAGTCAAAGAGTTAAAAAAAAGTTTTAGGTTAATAAAGTACCATACAAGTCAAAAGGAAAGTATTTAAGTTTCAAGCATGTTAACTTTGTTATATGAGAGTGTAGGAAACAGAAAACAAGAAGGCATTTTAAGTCAATAAAAAAGTTTAAATGTTAAAAACATGCTGAAACAAAGCATTTTGATTTTTCAGGGTTTGGGTTTTTGTCTTTGTTTTATTTTTTGTTTCTGTTTGTTGTATGTTTTTGGTTTTTAGCATTAAAAACAAAATGAATTCCCTCCCAAAAATGTTGGCATCACCAAATCTGCATGTTTTAATGAAAGATTTTTGCTCAACTTTATTGCTAATCAGAAAGCATATTTACAAAAATACCTAAGCTATATACTACAAGGCTCTAATGATATCAATTATTTATATTGCACAATCATACCATGTCCAATTCCATCTTCTGTATTTCATTCCTAGCCTAACTCAAGCTCTCTCTCAAAAATTTACAAATTACTCTAAGTCTTAGTGAGATTGTATGCACACTCACAAGCTGCTCATCTAGAGGTTTCCATACTCTTCATTATAATTTCTGGCCATCTCTAAGTATAGTATCTGAAGCATTATGCCTGCTACAAGAAAGTTCTGGCATTGAGTATCAAACACCATTCTGTGACATGATTTGTTAATCTAACACACATAGGAAAGAGTTACAGCATGAATGAAGTTCATCTAGAGCAGGGGTGGAGAAGAGATTCCTTCCCATATCAGCCAGGTTGGGGAGTAGAAGGCAAGAGAGCTACAGGAGGAGATAGCAAGGCTCTAAAGCATCCTCTGCCATGAGGACTTCATCGATTCCATGCTGGAGGAAACCTCTAGGACTGTGGAGGAAGGACTGCCAGAGACGGTGTTAGAAGAAGAAGAGGGTATGGACTCCCAGGAAGTTGGAGGCTGGAAGCTTGTATCTTCTGGCAGCAAGAAGTCATAATCCCCATGTGCAGTGAAGAATAGAAATGGAGTCATCTTCTCCATTTGCCTGGAGAACAGATATGAAGTGCTAGCAACAGAGGAGGAGCACATTCCATTGGTGGAAAAGGCCAGGTCAGGAATCCCCAGGGTGGGGAGGATTGAGACCACTACCACGAAGAGGAAGCGATGGATGGTGGTGATTGAAGACTCCATTCTGCAAGAGATAGAGGGAACCATCTGCTGGCCTGACCTGTTGTTTTGGGAAGTCCTGTGCTTGCTTGGCCCTAAGATCTGAGATGTCATGGAAGGATTACCAAGACTTGTCCAACCCTCTGACTACTACCCCATGCTGCTCATCCATGTGGGCACCAGTGATACTGTCAGGCTGACCCTGAGCAGATCAAGAGTGGCTACAGGGCTCTGGGTGCAAGGGTGAAGGGGCAGGTACATAGGAGGTATTCTTCCCAATCCTTCTGGTCAAGTAGAAGGACCCTGGCAGGAGTGGGCACATCCTGCAGATCAATGCATGTGGTGAAGGTGGTGTCACCAGCAGGGATTTGGCTTCTTCAACCATGTGATGTTGTTCCAAGAAGGAAGAGACAACATTCACCTGACAAAGAGAGGGAAGAGCATCTTTGCCCACAGGTTCACTCACCTAGTGAGGAGGGCTTTAAACTAGGTTTGCAGGGGGATGGAGAACAAAGCCTGAGGTAAGTGTTGAAGCAGGGGAATTGGAGGAAGAAGAAGCAGGGAGGGGACTACAGGGGAGGCCTCATTCTTCCTGAGAAAGTAGGGCAAGTGGCTAGTCATCTCAGGTGCCTGTACATACCAGTAGATGTGGTATATCTTGATTTTAGCAAGGCTTTTGATACAGTCTCCCACAACAACTGGCTCAGAAGGGCATGAGCTTTCATAGGCAACAACCTACATCATCAGATATTAGGAATGGTCCATTGTTACCTAGCAAAGGTTATGCCCCTCAGAATCAGTAAGCGTCTCAGGGACCACCCTGCCTTACCATCTGTATAACTTCAGACTAACAAAGCTGACCACCTTTGAACTACTAATTGGGTAAGATAAAGTTTCTTAGAAGTTGAGTTTGTGGAATGAGTTTTGCCAACCATATGGAGACAGGTAACGTAAAAAGATCATAGGTAGCATCTTGATTCTTTCTACTCTTCTGCAGTACTACCACAGTCTGCTAAACATTTTGTCCTTGATGTAACAATTTAATTAGTATACCTGTCTTCAATCAAGGCAGAATTTAGCCTACAACATGTAAGAAAAATAAGAATAAAGTGGGAAATGCAGTAACATCATGGTTGTTAAACCAATTTAACTGGCTTTTCAATTTAAAATTGTTATACTGATGGATTTTTTAAGATATTGACTTCAAGGAGACTACTCAAGTGCTTAAATTTATACACATATTTAAATATCTTTATTTTATGGGTGCATATAGTTGCAGTTATTTCTGGGCACAAATTGACGTCACTTGGACATCGAACATGGTTTGGTACTTAGATAGCCATTAGATAAATTACAACCACAATTATTTAGATTCAAAATTTTCAGATGCACAAATGCAGGCCATCTTTAAAGTTATGATGCTTAATTACTTACCCTTAGTGTCATAAAAACTACTGATAAACCTTTTGTAAGCAGGATGCTAAAACATGAAGCATCTTCTCATACCAAAAACTCATTTTGTTTTTCAAAAGATTATAAATATAGAATCCCAAAATATAGAAATGGTTCAGTATAGTTAATAGAAGTCTCTCTTCTGGCAGGAAAAAAAATGCATACAAAAAGTTTAACTGTACATATGCAGAGTGTGGTGTTTCTTCTTTAATCCCAATTTGCTTTTGCTTTTAAGATGCTCAAAAGTCATTATAGATCTTTTTTTATTAGAAGAATCCTTCAGAATATTTTCATTAATATTGATAGAGCATTAAAACAAAACAAACTTCAGGTGGAATTTTATCTTTTTACAATAAAGGCAGGAGAAATGTGTGTACAGCAGCCCTAAAGGTCTATAGATACAAGGAAGAGTCAATTTTATTATATGGAGCAGAATTATGGGGTGCAGACCCCATGGTTTATTCCAAAATTAAAAAAAAAAAATCTAAATACTGTTTAAGGCAGCTATTTCCTGTACCAAAACCTAGGATGGGAGGGGTTACACAATCTCAAATGGGGCCACTTTATGTGAGCACTTTAGCTCAATTAAGAACTCTAATTATCAGATAAAAATTCAAGCTTGTACCCCTTTAAGATATCCTAAGAAGTGCATTTTAGAAGCTTTTTCTTTTCCAGACAAACCTCTATTTGGATGCTTAAATAACACCTCCAGACAAGTAGCCTAGGAAATGTGCTGACAGTTACTGCCCCGGTAGTTCCCCCATATTCAAAACAAGATATAGATATAATAATTAAAGATGCCAGCATACAGACAAATATTCAGGGAGTGAGATTTTCCTGAACTTACTATTTTTTTTTAGATTAATAAAGCACTCTTTTGGCCTAGAAACCTAACTATCTGAAGTACAAAACCACAAACTAGAGGCCATTACGAGAATGCAATTCACTCTAATGAGATGTGCAGTCTGCACAGGCAGATGGTGTTGGACCCCATGTTCAGACAGGATATGTTCTTGTGGGAAAAATGAGATAGATGACTTAAATTACTATTTGTGGTCTTGTTCATCTTTTGAAGAAAGAGGGAAGTGGTTCTTTCCATTAGTGGAAAACTTTAAAGTACTAGGCTAATGAAGAAAAAACAATTTGGCTCCTCTCTAACACCTTACTGCCTGCCCTATACTCTGTATGCGTATATATGACTTGCACAAAGAAAAGGGGCCCAAAACAAATATAATTTCTTATTTTTAATTTTTTACTTCACTATTTTATATAGCTTCATTTTATCTGTTTTTATAACATCATATATTATGCTCAATTTTTTAAATGTAAATTAGTAGAACATGTAATTACATTGTGTGCTTTTACCAATAACCATACATTGTATAATTTTATTTTTATATAATATATAAATTTTATGGATGATTCTCTTGCATTGCTTTAGTGAAAACTGTAAATAAACTACTACCAAACTGATATAAGTAAACGACAGCCAAACTGATATAAACTATTGCAAGAAATTGTAGAACATTTTTCTATATAATACACAGCCAAGGACAAGCACTCAGAAACCCAATGTTTCTCAGGAACCAAGTCCTAGCCCTTTTGATTGACTTTTTGCTGATATACAATTGCTGTATACAACAAAAGGCCACATTCTGCCACTCTTGCTCATGAGACGTGAGAGTAAGAGAATTGGAAAAAAGAGCTATTCATGAAGCAAGCTCCTAGTATGTGTAGGGATGGATGAATCCAGCCCAAAATATTTCAGTTGATGGTACTCAGGCACCTATACATAAGCACTGAGGTTGCTTTGATATACTGGAATTCCAGCACATTGGAGCAAACTCAATTAATTGAGTCTGCTGGAGCATAGGAATTGCCGTGCTTCAACAGCCACCTGTCTCTTATGTACCAGCGTCCCTGTGCTTAAAGATGGCTCTCAGAGCTCTTCTAATTAAAGCACTGCCCCGCACCAGAGCAAAGGTGATTATTAAAAAGTGGTCTTAATTTATACTTACTATCAGTGAATTGTATACAAGAGTTCAAGTTAAATACATGATTCTTCCATATGCTGGTCATGGATGTTCAATCTTTAGTCTACTATTTAAACTGGGTTATTTTCTGTCAACACAATTTCTAAAGATGACCCAAACTTGTGTGGCACCCATACAACCTGTTTGGCTATAGTGTAGTTTTCTTAGGAGTAGCTAAAGCACAAGATGGAAAAGAATTAATCTCTTTCTTTCTCATCTAACAAGGAAAAAGGGTAAAGCAGGTTGAAATGCTTTGAAATTTAAAATGCTGTATTTTTGGAACACCCAAGAGAAAGTGTATAGAAAATAAAACTTGAGAGATAACCCCCTTTATTCCTTTATCCCCCTGATGTGTGGTTAGGATCATGTACCAGCCCACAGACAATGTGTGACATTGAGGATTATTCAGGGTCATGTTTTATAATTTCAAATTTTCTTTTACATCATGCATCGAGAGTGGGATTTCCCTTGGTTTCTATAGTAAAGTTGCTCCCTACTCCACCTCTTTTTTTCTTGAGAATGTGTAAAATTGTAAAAAGTACCTATGTGACTTGGGACAAAACCCAGCAGAAAAGGGGAAAAACCCAAAAGGCACCTTAGGAACTTAAATTGGAATTTAGATGGAATTTAAGCCCTGTAATCCAAAAGTGATCCAAACAAATCCACATTCTGGAAGCTGTAAAGCCAACTTCATGTATAAACTCATCCATTGCTTGATTTTGGGCCCTGGGATTTCCCTATTTGCCTAAATGTAGGGTTTCACAAACAGCGCTCCCTCTAAGCTACACAGCGTACACAGGTTTGCCTGGCAGCATGGCATGTGTGTGCCTGTGTGGCTATGCACGCTGTACAGTTTAGAGGGAACACTGTTCACAAGAGGACAAAAGTATCCATCTGAATATTCATCGATCCATAGAGGTTTGGGTCGGAAGGGACCATAGCACATCATTGAGTCTGATCCCCTGCCCCGAGCAGGAAAGTGCACTGGGGTCAGACGGCCCCAGCCAGGTGCACGTCTAGCCTCCTCTTAAAGACCCGCCAAGGCAGGAGAGAGCACCACCTCCCTTGGAAGCCCATTCCAGATTCTGTCAACCCTTACCATAAAGAAGTTCTTCCTGATATCTAACCTAAATCTGCTCTCCGTCAGTTTGTGGCCATTGTTCCTAGTTACACCAAGGGGTGCCCTAGTAAACAGAGCATCTCCTATTCCTTGCTGCCCCCCCCCCAAGGAATTTGTAGGCAGTCACAAAAATCACCTCTCAACCTTCTCTTGAGGAGGCTGAAGAGAGCTAGGTCCCTCAGTCTCTCCTCATAGGGCTTTGCCTGCAGGCTCCTAACCATACGAGGGGTCAAGTCAACAGTGACTCTGAGATCCCTTTCCACTGCTGTGTTGCTGAGAAGGTCCTCCCCCAGCTTGTAAGCATGCTGGCGATTCCTTCTCCTTAGGTGCAGCACCTTGTATTTGTCCTCATTGAACTGCATCATATTCTGTTCCTCCCACTTTCCCCAACCTGTTCAGATCCACCTGGATTCATTCCCTACCCTCTGGTGTGTTAACTTAACCACATAATTTGGTATCATCTGTGAATTTGAACACAGTGTTTTCCACGTCCTCATCCAAGTCACTGATGAAGACATTGAACAGCACCAGTCCAAAGACTGAGCCTTGCGGGACTCCACTGCCCAAATCTTTCTAGGTCGATACCAACCTATCTACCACCACTCTCTTGGTGCGACCCCTAAGACAATTTGCCACCCACCTGAGCATGTAATCATCTACATCACAGTCGCTCAGTTTATCTGTGAGAATAGAATGAGATACTGTATCAAAGGCCTTTTTAAAATTCAAGTAGATGACATCTACCTCAATTCCTGCATCTAAGCATTTTGTGACCTGGTCATAAAAAGAAACAAGGTTAGTCAGGCAGGATCTACCTGTTATGAATCCATGCTGGTTGCCCTTTAGCATTGCTTTCCCCACTGGACTCCCACAAATGTGATCCTTAATAATTTTTTCAAAGGTTTTCCAAAGGATAGAGGTGAGACTAACTGGTCTATAGTTACCCAGATCCTCTTTCCTCCCCTTCTTGAAAATAGGGACTACATTGGCTCTTTTCTAGTCCTATAGGACCTGACTGGAACAGCATGAGTGCTCAAACAGCTGTGCCAGTGGCTCTGCTATGACACTGGCCAATTCCTTCAGAACCTTTGGAGGAAGATCATCTGGGCCTGCTGACTTAGACACATACAGCCCCTCCAAGTGTCTCTTCAGTAACTCAGTGCTAACTTGGTGGGCTGGTTTCCCCTTTATGCCTGTCTGTGATCCAATTGGGAGATTTGTCTTGATCCAAGTTCAGGAATACAGAGGCAAAAAATCATTGAAGAGCTCAGCTTTGTCCCCCTCTATCTGTCACTAATTAGCTTAGTTTGTCTTACAGGGGTCCTATGCTATGCTGCATCTTCTTTTTGCTCTCTATATACCCAAAGAAGGACTTTTTATTGTGTTTAATTTTTGTTGCCAGCCTAAGTGCCATTTCTGCTTTGGCCTTTCTGACTACCTCCTTGCAAGTGCGGGCCAAGTAGGTATACTCTGCCTTGGTAGCTCCCCCCTGCTTCCACTGCCTATATGCCTCTTCTTGTGCCCCTAGGCTTTCCTGGATTTCCCTGTTCACCCAAGAAAGTTTCTTGGCCCCTTTGCCCCTTTCCTGCACAAAGGGATTGTCTCCTTCTGCACCTGTAGGATTGCTCCTTTTAGGAACAACCACCCATCCTGGACTCCTATCTCACTGATATGTAGGTGCCTACTTCCTGCCGAGGCTCTGCAGCAATCTCCAAACAAGGCAGAGCACTACCTAAGCTCCACTCACGTTCTCAGAGGGCGTAATCTGGTAGGCATGCTTAGAATGCACAAAAGCACTGACATCAGCACAAATAAGAGCAGCCACGATAGTCTTTATTAAAAATGCACCTCATACTGCTTATGTAACTTTTATATAATAGCCTAACTGTGCAAGACCTGGGTTTTAGATTCTTCTTAACCTGAAGAGTATTCAAAGACATCTCCTTCTTCCTAGGTGACTAGCCTAATCATCAGGGTCAGAGGGGTGAGCATGAAAGAAGGAGCAGGGGTACCCGAGTTCTTCTAGTTAGAATGCTTTTTTTATTTTTATATATACATATACACACACACACACACACACACACACACACACACAACTAGAACCCAAGACTCCACCATAACCCACCCACCCACGCACAGATGTAACACTCTAACAACTAGACTCTCTCTTATTTGCTCTCCTTCTTACCCAAAGACTTTTGTATCCTTGGATGCATAATGGCTCAGCTGTTCTATAGCTTAGTGGCCAGACCCATTTGCAGTTTCTTCATGGAGCAAATTCCTTTAGTGCTAGGCTCTAGGTTTCAAACTCTATTACTCCCAACCTTAGTTTCTAGCTTCAGAACATCTATTTCTAGATATGGCTCCTCCACCAAGTGCAAAAGAGTTTAGATCCCAGCTTGAGACATGTCTCTTACTGGCTATAAACACAGCAATGACATGCATTGCAAAATCAACATTTATTAGCCAACTATAATACAGTAGTTTATGATGAAATGGAAAAGAATTTTGGAACCATTACTTTGGATCGTATCCACTACGCAGGAAGGCACTTGACTACAAAACAGCTGGTGGATGTTACATCACAACCTCCTGTGTTTGCATGCCAGTGTCTTTAGACTATTTCATGAATGTTTGCTATCTAGGAGTTACGTAAAATGAAAGTCAATTTTATACCAAGTCATGGATAGTTAGCAACCTCTATGACAGATCACTCTTTTTTGTTTTATATTGAACAAGGCAGGACTTCAGAGAGATAATAGTACTCAGTTCTCGAATTAAGTTCCGTTCACCTTATTATTTGCCAAACCACACTGTGACAGGGGGCCTCCTTGGGGCTGAGGTCTGTGGCCCGCCCACCTGTGACTGTGACAGGGGGCCACTCGGGGCTGACCTCCGTGGCCCGCCCACCTGTCCTTGGGCAACCGCCCACCTATCTCGCATGCCACGCCTTTGATGACAATTGATTCAATCACAGATGTCAATTAAGCGGGAGACTGCCCATTAGTGCCCTGATGCCAGGGGGCACTCTCTGCAGCTCTGAACCTCCCCAATACCACAGCCCAAGCCTCACAGATGGCATCATGGTGTTCACATAGTCACCGACCCCACACTGGGCCCCAGAATCATCCATACAGGACCCCTCTATGATCCTCTCCTATCAGGCAGCCTCTCCGCCATCATCCGGGCTACCTAGCCCCCGCTGAAGCTACTTTTCCCCTCTTGGGTGTGGTCCCCCCGGGACCTTCAGCTAACTGGCCCTGGCCCACCTCCAGGCCAGTCAGGACCCCAGGCCCCCAGCTCTTGGGCGTCCCTCACGGTGGGCCCCTGGCCCTTTTGACCCACTTGGTCCTGGCCCCAGCTTGGGCCAGTCGAGGGTACTCTCTCCTTCGGGCTGGGTCTCTAGCCCCTCCCTCTCTATCCTCGGGCCTCACCGTGCCACTACTCCCTTCTCCCAGGGGCAACTGCAGCACCACACCCTGTACGCAATCACTCTCTCAGGGTCCGCCCTCTGGGCCCCTCCAAACAGGGTTACCCACCCAGTGGTGGGAGCTAGGGGTTAAGG
>NW_005841877.1:1942188-1957958 GCF_000455745.1 Alligator sinensis
GGCTGCCCTCATCAGGCACCTGGAGGCTGCCAGCTCCAGGCCCTTAAAGTGGCAGACACACCCTGTGCTCTGCCACACACACATTTAAAATAATGAAACAAATAGTGAAAAGCTTCATTAATTTTACATTGTCCCATAATAAACAAGCATATTAGGCCATATTCTTCAACACAAACTGGCTCCTTTGTGCCATTCAAGCCAAGTATAAATTTTGATGCTCTGAGACTGTTTCAAGTTATGCTATGTATTTGGACCAGTATACAATAGGCACTAAAATGGTTTAAATTAGGGTTAGCAAGCAAGTTAATTGCCTGGTCAAAGATTATAGCAATTTTACAAAAAAATTACTTTGTTGGGTTTTTTTTATGTTTTTGACACATTTTAATGGAACATTTCTGGTTTTTTGTGTGTATTATTTGGACCCATTGGCAATTTTTTAATAAATTTTTACTGATACTTGACCTGTCAATTGACCAAACTTTTTTTGACTGGTCAAATACCCAACCCTAGTTTAAATTCTCCTCCCTTCCTACATTAACTATAAGTTGTATAAAATGGAAAATCTGTATTATTAATCTGACAGAGTTAAAAAAAAGCATATTTATTGCATCCACTTTAACTGTGGCCCAGAATGAAGGAATTTCTTATTAATCTCAAAATATAAACAAATGCAAAATACTTTTGAAGGGAAAGAATCCTTAAATATGTCCATGTTATAAAATTATATGAAACTGTTTAAAATTGTAACAGCAATTTGTGAAAATAATGTAAATAAGAGGAAAAAGCGGCCTAAGTTTTACAGTGAACAATGAGGCGGCCAGGGAATGTATCCTATATAAATCCACCTCTCCTTACAAGATTCAAGACCTTATTCTACTTTCAGTAAGATTGAGTTTCTAACTGATGTAATATCTATGAGTAACAAGTGTTACCCCTGTATTATAATAGTGCAAGCAGGAAAATCAAGCACACGGTGGTCATGTCTACATGAGACGCTGACTGCACAGCAGCCCGAGACTACTGCACAGTAGAGCTGCATGGCAGAAACTGTGATGCGATACTACTGCACAGTAGTTTCGGGCTACTGTGCAGTCAGCATCATCAAAAAGCCATTTGTTGACACCACTGTGCAGTAACATGACTTCCTGTGCAGTCATTTAGTACTTGTGTATACAAGTCCATATATAAACAAGTACTACATGACTGTGCAGTATATAGATATAGATAGATAGATACTTTTTCACTGAGTTCAAATAAAATACTTTGTTTTCCTTGACTTTTCAAAGGAAAAACTTTAAATAGCTACAAGCAAATATATGTGAGAGTTGTCAACAAGTTATCTTGAGCATAAAGACATCATTTGGATTTCCAGTAAAAAATATCTACTGAAAAAGAAAATATTAAAGTGCATATTTACTAGACTCATGTATGACATATATAATAATGCAGACAAACACTTATTTTTATGTCAAATCTTTGAACTGTAGCATGGCTGAAGAGTTCTAATATGCCCTTCTCCTAACAAATATGATTAGTGGTAAGTTAAAAGTTTGCCTGCTGTCACTGTGACCTGAGCTGACCTCTTAATTTCTTGAGTTCAAGTCCAATTAACCTTTAGGAAGAAGCACAACTGCTCTAACCAGACAAGTCAATAGAATCCAATAGTAATCATTTCATTTTCTGGTTTGTCAAAGGGCAGTGGTCCCACCTCAACCATTTCACACAAAGGTGGTCATTTATCAACATTCAGAATGATCTGTACTGGACCATACCCAGCCCTATTTGAAGTGCACTAATCAATTAACCAGGCAGTATCTCAATCATGCCACCCTGTGTGCTGCCTCAGAAGAAGACACCAGTTGAAAAATTACTCTCCTTTTGTAATATTTGTCAGTTTGGTTTCAGTAATGAAAATATTGATACTCACTTAAAATGCTTAATACCACTAGAGATTTGACATAGATCTAGGAAGGCATGTTGGGAAAACCTGTCTGGCAAGCAAACCCATTTTTCCACATGGCCAACATCCCTATTCCACTCCTATGACACCCTGGAGCACATGTGTAACTGATGGAGTTTATTGTGAGTTACTTGCATGATTCCATAAGGGCATGATAGTTCCCCAGGAGAGTAGTAGAAGCATGGGGAACGTCTAATTAAAGTTGGCTGTGAAAGTAAAAAAAGGAAGAGGCTTAAAGGGATCATATTTCTTAATTCTGCTCTATATTTTCTACATTCTCAAACTCACTTCAGCCCACCTGATGTAAGGCAATAGATATGTGATCTCTTTTACAGACAGATAAGCAGTGCTCTCATACTGCTGTGCATAGCATGTGTTTGATTTTTCAACAGCTATCTAGTCATCAGTATCCTGATTATTTTTTGTGGAGATTATGCAGCATGCTGAGGGCAGAAGCTGGCTAGGGAGAAAGCAGAGGGAATTGGGAGAGAGTGAATCTACTAGCATTAAGCCATTCATCTCCACAACACGCTCACTGTTCAATCCTGGGTCAGAGCCACTAAGGCCACTCTCCTCCAACACTAAGGCTCTTTCCATATCAGATATAGTTTTTTGCTATCTTAACAAAGAAGTATGATATATATTTTGGGGCCCTGCTTACAGCAAGCAATGAAATAAGGGCATAGTAGTAGATGACAACCTAGATGCCTGGAACATGTGGTCACATTATGAAGGTGATTCTTTTTCAACTAGTATCCATTCAAGTTAGTGAATCTGTATCAAAGAAGTTAACAACAAGTAAAGGGAGAGAGAAGGAGCATAAATCAATCTCTGTTTATGCAGCAATCCTTTTTAAAAAATGCCCAGTGTGCCAGATTATACACAATACTGGAAAAAAAAACAGCATCTAGGAAACTGGACTTTCTGAACGAAATCAGCAGAAACAAATGTTGACATCTAATTCCCAGAAACACCTTTATCTGGAACTACAGAGGTAATCAGCTACATTAGTCAGAAGTCTGGCAAAAGGTAGGGCCGGGTGACATCTTACTGATTAACTGATTCAGAGAGGCATGAGCTTTCATAGGCAAACCTACTTGGTCAGATGCTGGGAGCAGACAGAAGCATGCTAGTACCATTAAATAGATCAGGTTTTTTTTAATCTTTTCTGAAAAAAACACCAAGCAAGGCAGGGATATCTTTTGGACCTCATGATGAAAAAGCGGTGTATTGGACTAACAACAATACACTCCTAAGACCAGGTGCTCCTTTTTACCAAAAAATAAATTTCTGGTTAATTACTTTTTGCATATCTGATTTAAAGGCATTGTCCAAATAGTACTACTCTGATTAATTTCACATTGACCTGTAAATACAGTTCTACCCTGGCACTATTTGACACAAATGGAAAATGAAGGTTCTGAATTCACCATCCACCAATAAGAACAACATGGGCATGTTTTTATTAAAGCTAAGTTTACAATAATAAACAATCTTTAAAGCATAACTGAAGTGCCTTTTCTTTTCCCTCTTTCTTGATTATTCTCATACAATATATAGATAAGGGATATTAGTGAAAAAACCTTCAAATTAGTTTTGCAGTTTCCTACTGTCCTATATTAAAGGCAGCCTAATAGAATTTATAGGAGTAGAACCCTTTTAGGCAGCACTCTTTGTATTTTTTATTAAGTCCATACTCACAGAATCTACTTAATGTCAATTTTATACAATGGTTACACTGCACAGAGTATTTTATTTTAAACCTCCAGGACACAATGATAAATTGATAATTGACCCCAAGGCCATAGCAAATAGAGAAGCCCTGTTTTTCATTAGTACAGTATTACACAGTTGTTAGGGGAAAGGAGAGCGATGCTAATTGAGTACCAAGGACTTGAACAGTTTAGAATCATCTATGGCTTTAATTTCACGTGTTTAAGGCTTAATAATTCCTAATTGTAAACAGTAAAATAAAGTAAAATGTATATGAGAATACTGAGAATATAATATGAGAATATGAAAATAAAATGCAATTAATACAGTTTTGCCAAGCTTCATGATATAGAAGCCATTTTCAGTTTTCTGTTTTTGACTCGGTGTTCAGTAAAGGAATAGTTCAGAGATCTTTCTGTTCATTTTTCCTTTTGACTGTCTGCTTAACCAATTTATGGTGTTTTACTGGGTATCAGTTATCATGGGATCTATGTTGCATCTTAAAATGAATGACTCTTAATTTTGCCACCTTTAGGCATGTCATTTACACAGGTGAACATGGTGAAAAAGTGTTGCATCAATTCTGAATATGATTAGATCATGTCTTATTCTGATACCATTCAGTAGGGTGGTCCACTGAAAATTTCTTGCCTCCCACTTCTCAAAATGTCACCCTTTTCTAAGTCAACATAGCACAGATACCTCTGTAGGTCTTGAATGATTCCAAAGCTCTCCTCCTCTGTAATAACAGTTGGGATATATTTATTCCCAAATCTCATTCACTTCCTACATCAACAGAAACTTCCAAATGTTCTGTTGGTTGAAAGACAATCAAATGGATTGTTAAGATGGAAAAGGACATGGTCAGAACAGTTGGGAAATTCACTTATTTCAAGTTGAAATATGCAATAATATATATGCATAATCATTCATACATGAATAAAAAATGGCTGTAACAGAAGAAAAAAAAATCTGAAGATACTGGTAGATAGGAAAAATCTTGAGAAACTTTAAGAAATGTTGAATCCATGCTCAATCACTATAGTTCATGTGAATGGGATATTTAAAATCCATTAGGCATAGCAAACTTATCAAGAATTCAGAGGAATAAAAAAGTCAGCTTGAAAATAAAAATTGAACTATTGAAGACAATTATGTGGTTAGCAGTTTAATATGACTGCAAAACTTAAACCTTGAAAAGAGAGGAATTCGGAAATCAGACACACTGGAAATAAAGTCTTATTAAAAATACTGAGAAGACCATGGACAGTAAAAAAGAAATCTAATGACAGGGTGTCAGAAATGCTTGGTATGACATGATCTTATCCATACAATTAAGGGAAAGGAATTAGAAGTCTTTGGAAACGTGGTGAGAGAAGAAAGAGACTTTCTTATAGAAGAGGATATGTGGAAGGAAGGAAGAAGAGGTAGAGACACAGAACAGTGGGTGGAGACAGAAGTGCAGCTCCCCGCTATAACTGAAAACTCTTTGCAGGAAGAGCTTGGCATTACAAGGAGTCTTCCAGACCAAACAGAAGTTCACTGTTGGTTACAAGGGGGAGGGAATCTAGCTTCTGGCTTTGAGCCTGCAGCTGGTTTTTCCCCTAGCAATGGCCCCTCCTCACAGCGTGGCTGCAAGGTTTTCAGAATGACAGTGAGGAAAGGGAGCAGAGGGAGCTCATTCTAGGGGTTCCCCAGCTGGCACTGGAAAGTGGGGTGGGTGAATTGGAGCCCCCCACCACCTCAGGGAGACTCCAATACACCCACCCCACCCTCCAGTGAGGGCTGAAAAGCCTCAAGACTGAACTCCCTGCGCTTCCTTTCCCCGCTCGCATTCCAAAAACCATGACAGGCTGGCAGGCTGCCAGGCAGGAGATACAGAAGACACGCTGTTTTGAAATGTCATCTCACCCCTCATGCAATAAGGGTTCAGATTTTCACCTGATTGCCCATTTTTTAGTCTGTCTGCAGCCATGCGCTTGTGTTTGGTCATGGCTATACACTGCTTTCTGTGGCCAGATTGGGCCCTAATTGTCACTTCTGTCTGCATCCAGTGTAAACAAAAGACATAGACAACTGGACAGAACTGAGAATCAGTCAGACAACAAGATTAACAACGAATAAACAACTGTGGAGAGACCTGACTTATCATGTCACCAACCTATGAATCTAGCACAGTTGAATAATAATAATTTTTCACAACCCTCAAAACAGGGAAAATCAGGCAATTATCTATTCAGGTCAATTGAGCAGCCTTAATGTTGTACTAGTGGAATAGAGATCTCAAATGAAATTCAGCCCCTAACTGAAAACCCTGCTGATTGAGACCAGCCTTCTCAATCACATGGCATAAAGTTGGGCAATCAGGATACATGAAAATATAATGTGACTTTCCCCATGTGACCTGGATCACAAAATTCATTTGGAGGGGTAGCTATGTAATTTTCAGGTAGAAAAATAGGAGACGGTAGGGGGAAGAAACTAGCAGAAAATATCTCTGGACAGTGCATAGTCAGACAGGAAAAAAAAAAAGATTTTCACAAATCACTGCTGGCTTGGAGGCATAATTCAAACCTGAATCAAGGCTGATTTTGTTCAAGCTGGACAATTCACATCTGACTGGTAAACAATTATGTAATGATTCAAAATCATTCTGGTGTAACTAGCCCATTAGTATTTGTAGTGAAGATAATGCTTTGCCTATTGGTGATTACTGGATAAATTTAATTTGCAAGGGTAATTTGTAAATTTAATTTGCAAAAGTAATACAGTAAGCATCAGAATTTCTCCTCTTGCATACCAAAGTCATAAAAAATCCCAGGTGAAGCACCAGCTTTGAATGTTTATTAAAGGAAGAATTATTTGGAATATAGAAGTGTTCCTAGCTTACAGAAAGGCTTCCTGTGTTCTCCAGGTAATAAATAATTCTGGATAATTCAGGATTTTTGTATTTTATCTACAATGCCTTCATAGTTAATGTACTGTTGCTGTCTCAGGCTGTTCTCACCATAGCCAGTTTCAGTCTTGGGTGCTTTGAGGAGTCAGGTTTTGACATGGGAATTCATGTTGCTGCATTTTATTCCATAATGAATGCAATGATAAAAGGATCTACTACAGCTGTTCAGGAAGAAGAATTTCTAGCCTTTGGGAAATTTTGCATTTCAAAAATATATTATGAACTTTCAGTGCTAATTTTTAAAATTGTGACATTTATATGGGATGGACATTTTCAAACACTCAATTTTGAAAGAACCAAAATTTAATTTAGCCAACATTTCTGGAATAGTGTGCTAGCTCCCTGAGTGCCCAGCTTGCTGCCTAAGGAGCCAGAGAGCCCTATGCAGTGGTGAAGCATAGCGGGTGCACGGGCATGCATGTTCATTACCTGAGGGCACTGGTGCACTCCCTGTCAGCCAGAGTTCCTCACATAGGCAACGGGCAGAGGGCAGGTGGCAGCACTGGTGCCCCCTGAGAGTGCTGGCCGGGGAGTGGGGGCACCCAGAAAAGGGCCACTGGCACTTCTGGCTGTACCCCTGGCACTGCTGGGTCAGCGCAATCAGCCACAGAGGGACCCTAGCCCCCCGGTTACTGACTGGCCACTGGGGGGGCAAGTGCCCCTCTGCCTCAAAGCACCAGTCTCCCACGCTCCTATGTACCAGCCATACCACCCACATACCAGGTAGCCAGAAAAAATAAGTTTGTCAGGAAGCAAGACAGCCTGTCTTCCTACCTGGACACCCACCAGATGGACAGCCTGGGAAGGCAGTCAACCAGGCTAGCCAGGGAACTTACTAGACAGACTGCAAGACAGCTGGTTATTCTGAGGAACTCCAGTTACTGGTGGATAGGCTGGCAGCAACTTGATAGCTTGTCTGCCTGGTTTTCATTACAAAAAATGGATAGCATTGGCATAATTGTATTTAATCAACATTTTCTGAGAGAAAACTGTTCTATTGGAAATATTTTTATCAGCTCTAGTTGATAACCTTAAGATAGGTTTAACCATTGCCTCCAAATGACTGTATTTCCTATTTGAAGTTCTAACCTCCCCAAATCAGCTTCCTGAGAAAGTCTGTAGGCCTGCAAAGATTTATAGTTTGCTCCATAGTCCACAGGGCAAAAACAAAGGCAGAGTGAGCAAGCTTGAGAGGATAAGTGTACTGCTTCTTTAACTCTGTAGAAGGAAGCAAAACAGGAAGGGAGTGGGGAATGCTATCAGCAGAAACTCTAGAGTGGAGCAGAGAAGGAGAGTAGGTTTAGTGAAAATACTCTTGTGAGGAACATATTAAAAAAACAATTAATTTTTGATTGAGTATAGGTTTTAGTGAAGGTAAGCAGTTAGCTTTTAAATAAGAGCCCTGAAATTGTAAAAAAAAAACCCCAGAAAAACAAGAGTATTACAGTTTTAGAACTGAAAATGTTTAGAACTGTTCCCAGGTATGCTTGAAAAATTCAAAAATATAGCTGTAGAGTTTTAAGTATAACATGTTTTTAGTGAGAGGCTTATGGGTTTTTTTAATCACATACTTAATGCATAGGGATGTGTAGTGATAGACTAATTGGATAGAGGAAGTAGTCTAAGTACTCACAATAAAAAAAGTTTTGAATTATTTTGCAGTTAGACATTTTTAAATGCCACATCCTATCCTTCTGTTTTCCTATATAAACAAGCAGAAATTTGATTGCTCTGAGTTGTTCTGAATCACCTTTATGCTAAGAAAGGAGTAAATCAGGCAGTTCTCACTTCTTTGCTGAATGATCTAAGATGAAAACTATTATACAAAGGTTCCTGACTCTGGCTATCAAGTAAATGGAGACACCTCCCTTGCAACCTCGACACAGATACCTAAACTCCAAAACTGGGATTTTCTGAGATTAGTGTTTCCAACTGGCTACTTATCTTGCAGATTTTTTTGTTCATTTTTTCTGAGGCACCAAACTCACCCTATGTACAGTAGAAGGCAACTGGGTGCCTAACTCTGGGTGTCTTCTGTAGGAAGAAGACACCTAGATTTTAGATTTTGCAGTGCCTATTTTGCAGATGCCTAAATCCTTCTTTGAATCTAGCCCTTAGATAGATCCAATTAATGACTGATTCAAATCTTTAAAGGGAGGATTGATTCTCAGTTTATAACTCAAAGCATTTTTCCCCTTCTGACCAGCATTACTTCATTTTTATGTGATTTAATTTTCATCCAGCCACAATAAAGATATGATGTGGTAAGATTTTTTTTTGAAGGGTATTCAAAGCTTTGCTAGAAAACTTTCAGTATATTTTAAGGATATTATTATTTGTAAATAAAAATGCATGTTAATAAATATGTATGATAGGAGTGATGAAAGTGAGTGATAAAAGGATCTTTGAAGCTATTTTCTTTGTACCACACTTAAAAAGAACTGACAAAATATCTAAAACCATAAGTGACACAAACATTGGCAATTCATATCTTATCAGTGATCTGTTGAAAAAGAAAAGACTATGTGTTTGCAGTATTGTCTCTTGAGGTCAAAGTGCATGTCATTTGATCCACGAAGAAAGTGATAGCCAGCAATAATTCAGTTATGCCTACTGAGTTTTTATCAAGTAGCTCTCTTCAATGGATCTACACCTATGCTAAGTAGAAAAATTGTAGCTTTCTAGCCTTGTCTTTGACTAATCTGTTGTCACTATAATAAGTGTGAAATCTCTGAATATACGCACATTTACTACAAGCAAACAAGCTGTCCAAAATCTAATTAGACAAAAATCTGCCCATCTGTTCTACATTATCATGGGGCTTGCTCACATGCATGTTGTTTTGTTACTAAAAGGCAGAGAGGCAAATTGAACTGAGCTGGACTCCCTCTTAGAGAGGGATCAGGGCGTGAAGTCAGGCTCTTGCTGTGAACCAACAAAGCACCACTGGGAGAAAGTGTACCGAGAGGAGTTTTCTTTTTCTAAGGCCACATGTCCAGTGCTTAGCATGGGCCATAAGGGAGTGCTAATGCCATTGTTCTGTACAAGGCAACATGCATTGCAACCATATAAACTCTGTTCTCCATGCAAATTGTTGATTTTTGTTGTTATTCCCCTGTGGCAGCTGCCCTTTTATTATTAACAGACTGCCATGGTATGCTGCAGTTAAAACACCATTTATATTAATGGGGTACACTTAATTGAAAACTTTTGTACAGGAATTATACAAGAAAAAATCTAACTACTGTGATCTAATACAGTGTTTCTTCATTTAGTAATTATACATTGAAACGTTTTTTGATTTGTTCAAATGCCACACATCCGTATCATTTTGTGAGTTATAGTTTATTAAAATACTCATCTGCATACTCTATTATTCACACAGGATAACAAATTATAGTGCTTTCTCAACTAAACTTATGGATAAGATAGGACCAGTATTCACATTATTTTTCTTATATGTAGGCCAAACAGTGGAGAAGTGTCATCTCATATGAACTTATTGAATACTTTGAAAAGGAAAGAATGATGTTCTCTGATAGGCACCGAAAACCCTCTTGCCCAAGGTGTAGAACATGTTATTTTATCCAGCAAATGTTTACTATAAAATATTGGATAAACATTTTATATTGTTTACCCCCCCACCCCCACAAAAAGAATCCTATGAGAAGCAAACAAAAGTTTCCATTTTCCTATGTGAGTAACTTAATTACAAATTCATGGTCCCTCTGGTATTCATCCTCAAGCCTAATAAACACTGAATTCTGGATAGTAGTACAGGTTAGACAGGAGGACTAAAGACTTAGACTTAGAATAACCTATGATTTGGTGGGTAGGGCATTTTACTGGGAAGTAGGTTTGAATCACTTGAGATAGAGGATGAATTTGAACCTTGGTTTCTGTCCTGAGTGTGTGAATAGCCACAAGACTACTATATAAAAACCGCACCACAGTATCTTTTGGCATTTTTAAAGAAAACAGTGAATTCTGCTCAGACCCTAGAATGAAAAGATATAGCTTCCTTCTTTGAGACAAGGGCTCAGGGCCATGGGTGACTGGTGCCACCTTTGTCAGGGGGGGCACATGGCTCCCCTCAGTGACCAGTCAGTGACTGAGGGGTCCCCCCACAGCCAATCTCGCTGACTGGTGGAGGTCCCCCCATGTCCAGTCTCACTGATGGGGGGGGGGTGGTCCCCTATCGCAAGATGACCTATCACTGAGGCTGCTTCCAGGAGTGCCACGGTGCTCCCACTCCCTGGCCAGCACTTGCAGGGGGGGCACTAGTGGTCCTGCCAGCCCCGCCCACCCATCACCTAAACCTACACGTTGCCACTGCTCAAGGCTGTGGATCCAAAGTGAATGAAACACCTCCCTGGGTAAGGTGTCTGAGTGCAGGGTATCCTACTAAGATTCTGTGTTTTCTTATAGGCTAACTCTGAGGCAGTTGACATTAGGCAGCTCCCTGCTCAGAATACTGGCTATTTTGAATCCTACTCTGAGGGGTGTCTACACATGCCCCTGACTATGTAGTTGGTACCGATCAGTCCCAGCAGCGCACAGGTTGTTTCCGACCCTACTGTGCAGTAGCGTCAGCATCATGGTTCATGCCTGCCAATGCTATATCACTGCAGCGATAAGCTACATTGTTGTAGCTCATTGCTACAGTGATGTAGCGTCCCCTGTAGACATGCCCTGAGGCACCTAAAAGATATGTCTGTACCATTTTTACAGTGGGGATCTGGATCACATCCTGCCTATATCTTCCCACTCCCCATATATAAAACCTTGAAATAAGTAGGGATGCAAACTTGTAGGCATGCACACTGCTTATGTACTCTGTGGGTAGAAACAGAAAAAACTCCAATAACTATGGACAAACTGCCCCTCCACAAAAAGAGGGGAGGTGGACAATTGAGAAGACATATGTGTGCTAGAGGATGGGGGGAAAATTGCATCATCTAAATCAGTGGTTCTCAAACTTTTTCCTACAGAACCCATTTGCAAAGATCCATGGCCTGTCCTGACCCACACTCCCCTGGCTCTACTGGTGCCCAATCCCCAGTCCCTTGCCCCTCCAGGTTAATGCAGGCAGCAGTAGAGCAAGTCCAGCTCCAGCATGGGCTGGAGGGAGGAGGAAGAGAGTCCTATGGTAGCCCCTCGGGGCAGCCTGGTCATGGCCCCTCCCACCTTCCAAGCAGCATCTCCTGACTGCTCTGCCCCCATGTGCACTGGCCCTGGTGCCACCAGCCCTGCCACACAGTTCTCCCCTCTCCCTTCTCCCACTGGAAGGGGCAGGTGCTTTACCACCACCCCTTTGCCCTGCTGCAGCTCGCAACTCTTTAAAACATTCTTGTGAACCATTTTTGAGTTGTGACCTATGGGCTTTGTCACAACTCCAAAAATGAATGAAGAATGAGAAACACTGATTTAAATGATTTTTGTGACCACCATGATTTTGGGTGACACTGGGAAGTAAATTGGTGACTTCCACAGTTAAAAGTACAAGTTCCTATAACTTATGACAAGAATTATAGCAGAAAAAATGTAGAAGACTCAGATCCTTGTGGATTGGAAACAGCTGGGGACAGATAAGACATTGTGCATTACATGAATATTTCCTCTACTGTTCTGTGCTGTGATTGTGTTGCCTGAGTCCTATTTTAAAAGGGAAAAATGTCAGTAGAAATACTAGCACATTTTGAATAATTTTTGGTCACAAAGAAACTCAAATTTATGTTTGTAACTTTCTGTGAAAACTTTTTTTATTGATTTTTTAATATATTTTTTAAACCAAAGAATTAAAAAAAAAAAGAAATATAAGATGTCCTTTTACAAAATACATTCTACTATTGAACTAGTGCCTATGGAATGTTGCACCTCTATTGACTTCATGAGCCTAAGGGTCAGCCTAAGTTGATATTATTGATCCTACTGTTTTATAATTTATAAAATGAATAATCAATAGAATATAAAGTTCAGAGCCATATTCACTTTCTTTCTAATTCTTTTTAAATCAACCAACTGAGAATTGCTTAGTGGCAAACAAGAAAAAAAAAGAAAAGAAAAATAAAATATAATTAGAAAATACCACAAAGTTTCCATTTTAATTTCCTTGTAGAGTTGAAACATTTTTAAACTTCTTTTATAAGATTAAAAAAAAATCTCTAAAATTTCATGTCTTTTCAGCACTGAAAAAATAGAATATGAGTTTAGGAGGTCATGTGTACCTCCTAACTGGGGTAAATGCTTGACGGAAGTAACATGGGACAGGGAGAGAAGAGAACAGAGATAATGACTAAGAATAACTGCAAGAAATTACATATGTAAGTGAAACAATGGAGTTAATAAAATAAACACTAAATTCAAGACAGTATTAGACAGTGAAAAGAATAGCAGACACAGATAGCAAATGAAAAAGAGAGAACACCTATTTTTTAGCTCAGTCAAGCACAATATTAACAGTTACATTTAGAATTCCATCTAAGTATTATACAGTAGATGCTTTTTAATATATATAAAATCAAATTAAATTTGCTTGCAAATGCTGAAATTTTTTCTGTGCATATATTTTTTCCTCTCATTGTCTCTACTTCTCACCTTCTCTTCTTTTCTCATTTTTTGGTCTCCGATATATTTAACACAATAGTTGTAATTTAGTTTTGTCCTATTTTATAAGTCTTGGATCCAAGTTTGTTTTGTGAGGCAGGCTCAAAGGCTAGAATTTGTTCTATAACATTTTAAAATATATTTATTGGTATTATTCTAACTTTACCCATTTTGATTCCTGTAAGTCCCAAGTGTGGTTGAAGCAAACTTGTCAAGAAGCCCTGGGTTTTATCTTCTGTGGTATGGTTGTGTCATAGTACAGAATCTAGCTCCATATTTTTCTACAAGACTTACAAAACATATTTCTTATTTGTTTGCCACACAAATCAAATAATAATGATTTTTTTTAACATCTTATTATCTTTATTCATTGTGATGGGCAAGAGCTCTCTGTAGCTTCCCTGTAAATGTTCATTTGCCTAAAGAAAACAAAATATATTTTCCCTTTAGACTATCTGCACTGATATATTGAAATAGCAGGGAAAAGGGGGGGGGGGGAAAGGCCATAATGCTTCATTAGTTAATTGTGCAGAGTACAGCTCTTTAGGGGTAAACAAGTGAAGGACATTTGCTGAATGGTCTGTGCCCATCATGCATATTATGGCCTAATGATGCTAGTAATGGTAGGAGGCTCCCGGAGAGTCATCTGTCAAATTAGCACATTGAATTATTTATTGCTCAGAGTAAAATTGTTGAAAGGTAGCAGCTGAGGCATGTTTTAAAGAAACTATAAAATTCTGGGAAAAAAAAAGAATGAATAGTATTGCTACTTTGCATATTCATCATTAATTTTACAGGTAAAGATAAACATTAATAGTTATGTATTGCACATTGACTATATCTAAATAATGTGTATATAAATATACCCATACATACATATACCTTAGGTATTTAAATATACTGTTATTCATGGTACATGCACATGTGGTCATATACATGTGAAAATATATATGTGCATATTTATATATAAGCAGCATAAATACTGTGCAATAAATAATTCATTATATTGGTATACTAACATGCCCATTTATTAAAATAATAATACATACATACATTAAAATACTGTGGTGCCATTGATCTTTTAATTTATAATTCATTTAATGTTTATAAAAGCTTGTTGCAAATCTCAGATGATAGGTGCTCAATAAACACAGAGTTATTAGTATTTTGTAGCAACAGTTTAACAAAGTCCAAGCCTACTGTATGAAGAATGTATCTTTCACGTCATCTGTGCATGTGAGGATACTGAAGACTTACAACGTGTTTTGAATCTACAGAATGGCAAAGTCTCTGGAACTCCTACAGAGAGTAATTTGAAATCTTCATGCTGTGGAATCCTATACTTTTACACAGGTTTTCATTCCTGTATGAGTACCAAAATGATGGCATGACCGGTGTACAATTAAACACTTAAATAACTTTACTCTTGTGACATGATCAACTGTTTTTACATGAACAGATAGCAACACAATCAAAGGCAGTATAGTTTCTAGAATTTTCAGGCCAAATTCACTTTGCAATTTAACTTAGTTTCTTCAACTTTCTTCCAGAGAGATATTAGTCACCAACTAGGAAGTGGCATTTAGAAGGACCTCCTATAATAGGGCTTCTTATAGGGCACTGTCTAGAACCAACCCTGGGATCATACTGGGGTCTGGAGGCAGCTCAGCTGATTGTCAGTCCCAGCCCCAGGACCACACAGAAGTCTTGAGCTGGCTCCAGTGCAGTCCTGGTAATGCTGAGCCAGCCACAGCACAGTCCCAGTGCTGGAACCTCCAATTGTCAGTTGTAGTCCCCAAACCACACAAAACTTTGTAACTAATTCCCGTGTGTTTCTAGGCCTGGGACTGCATCTCTAAATTTTCATGAGTCTTTTCAGCATTGAAAAAATAGAATATGAGTTTAGGTGGTCATGAGTACAGGGTGAATGTTTGAGGGAGCTAACATGGGAGGAGGAGAGAAGAGAACAGAGATAATGACTAAGAACAACTGCAAGGAATTGCATATGTAAGTGAAACATTGGAGACAAACAGTAAAATAGACTCTAAATTCCAGAGAGTATTAGACGGTGATGAGAATAACAGACACAGATAGCAAATGAAAAAGAGTGGCCCCTGTTGGGAAGGGGCTTGCACTCCAGGAAGCTGTGATGGGCTGCTGCCTGTCATGGTCACTCACCACTCACAGCTTCAGCTGCTGGGCGGGGCCTGGCCCCCGCCGCTCGGTCTGTGCTCAGGGCAAGCCACCTCCTGACAAGAGGGGTGTTATTCAGTCACTGGTCCTAAGCACAGCCCAAGCGGCAGCTGCAGCTAGCCTGGGCAAACCCCTCTGTGGTGCCAGTGGCTGAATAAGCCCCCTCCTATCAGGACGGGGCTTACCCTGAGCACTGAGAGGTCACTGGCACTGCAGCAGAGTCTGTCTGGCAGGTCTGTTGCCCCTCTGTGCTCAGGGCCAATGGCTGAATAAGCCCCCTCCTGCCAGGAGGGGGCTGGCCCTGAGCACGGGGTGGCAGCGGCTGGGGGAGGGCAGACCCGC
>NW_005841877.1:1958035-1983064 GCF_000455745.1 Alligator sinensis
CACCACTTGGCCTGTGCTCAGCACCAGCAGCTGAATAAGCCCCATCTTGCTGGGAGGGGGCTTGCCCTGAGCACAAACAGAGTGGTGGGGCCTGGGCACTACAGGGCCAGTAGAGCTGCTGCAAAGCATGGCAGCATTGTGCAGGGCTTGCTGGGCTCTGGTCCACTCTGGACCCCAGTGCTGCCACGCACAGCCCGCCACAGCTCTACCACCCCCCAGTGCAGTGCTCTTGCTGGGAAGGGTCTTGTGCTCCCCCACATTATGACAGGAGCTGCTGTCCCCCAAAAGTGCCCTTCCCTCTCCCGCTGGCCAGATGCCTGCCACCAGGGCCCCTTGGGGTAGGGGGACAGGGACAGAGGTTATTCCTCATCCCTCTGTCATCCAGTGGAGGGGACAGCAGGGGGCCTATTCCAGGGCAGGGATCACAGTGGCAACAGTGGGCAGACCCAGCTGTCAGTAGGGGTAGAGGGGAGACTAACTCTCCTCCTTGCCCCCCTCTGCCTCAGGGCCCAAGGTGCCCTGCTGCTGCAGCAGTGAGGGGGGAGTACTCAGCAGACCCAGTTCTGGTCCCTGCTGGTGGGCTAGGGAGGGAGGAATTAAACCCCTCTCTGGCCAGTTCAGCCCAGACTGACCTTGCCCCACCCAGCACAACTTCCCTGCAGCTCTAGCACCAGACCTTCCCCCCAGCTCCTGGCCTGAGCAACTGCAGGCATGTGCCTGCATTGCCTCAGTCCAGAGAGGATGTTTGTCCTGTTACAAACCAGTTTAGCCTAGGCAGGTTAGACTAATCTGCAAAGGTTGAATCAATTCAGGTTCCAGCTTTTTTAATGTCTGTCCCTAGCTTAAAAGTGCAGTTCTGTAACAAATGCCTAAGTCTTTCATCTCATGTAACTCCTTGGCTAAGTCAAAAAGCCAAAGCTTAATCAATACAATCTTTGCAAGTTAGTGTAAGCTTTATAGATTGAACCAATAGGCAAGTGAACAGACATAGAGGGTGCAGACAGAAGTGCAGCTCCCTGCTATAACTCAAAATGCTTTACAGGAAGAGTTCTGAGTTACAACAATCCCCCAGGCCAAATAGCAGTTCACTGCTGGTTTCAGGGGGAGGGGAATCTAGCTGCTGACTTTGAGCCTGCAGCTGGTTTCCCCTAGCAATGGCCCCTCCTCTCTGCCAGCCCACACTGTTTTCAGAATGGGAGCAGGGAACTCCCTCTGCTTCCTTTCCCCCCTCCCATTCTGGAAAGAGCTCAGGGGCTAGGAGGCAAGCAGACATAAATTACAGAAGATGCGATGTTCTGAAACATCTTCATCTGAACCCTCATGCAATGAGGGTTCAGATTTTTGCCTGATCTGCCATTTTTAAAAGTGTGTAGCTGTGCACTTGTGTTTGGTCACAGCTATAGACTAGTTTTCATGGCCAGATTGAGCAAAAATTGTCACTTCTGTCTATACCCTCACTTTTGATTGTAGAAATGCAGCATTCAGTGGCCTAGGCCAGAAGCTTAAAAGGTGCTAGAACATGCTTCCTTGCTCCGCTGGAACAGACAACTTGGCCAAAGCTAGCCTGGCCACCCTGCAAGGAGAGGGCTTGTAGGGGAGGTGCAAAGCCTCCTAGGATGCGGGGGGACTGTGAATTAACTTGAAACTGGAGGGGATCTGGGACAGAAGTTCAATAAACTGACTTCATTTATATCAGTTAAGTCTGATACTACACCCATCCAGGTTTATCTTAAACTGGTTTCAGCCATTTTGAGAGTGGTTTTTGTGCATGAACTTCTGTTGTGTTACAGATTTGAGCTGGTTTCAGTTGGTTTTACTTATACCAGTTTATGTGTAATTTCTGTCTCAAGCCTTTATGTTTAAATATTTTTAAGCCCCTTAGGCTCAATGCTGCAAAAGCTTGCACTAGTATTTTACTTTACACATGTGGGCTGTGTTCAGACAAGCATAGGTGTTTTGTTCTGTGGGGACAAGTAGTAGCAGTGCATCTTGTGCCACTGCTACTTGTCCCTGGGAAATGCTCATGCCACATGCACTTTTGAGTACAACAAGTTGCCCTGGGTGGGGTAGGGAAGGCTAGGGCCAGCACTGGAGCTGGGGCCAGCACTTACCCGGGGCCCTGGGGCCCTCTTGGGGCTGCAGCAGTGGCTATTCTGCTGCATGGAACCTGGATGGCAACCAGTGTGGCTCTGGGCAGCCAGGCTCTGGTTTTGAGCAGCACACACTCCTGGTGTGTGCACTGCTCCCTTATTTTTTCCATGGGTTTTTTGACCCCTGGATATCCAGGGGTCAAAAAAACTCACGGAAAAAAAAATCAGAGCAGTACACACACAGACAATGTGCCCTTGCAGCATGGAAACCATCTAAATGAGTGGTATGTGGCAGCACAGATGTGTTTGTGGTACCACATACTGCATGGCCATGCTCGTCTGGATGCAGCAGTGATGTCTTATAAAGGTGTTATTGTATTAGGGCAGGAATGAAACTCACACTTTTGACATGGTGACAAAGAACTCACATGACAAAAACTTAGAGTCTGCAGATGACACAGTATTACAAATACCCTTTGGCATAAATCCCAAGGGCAGAGAGTTCATTAAAAGACATACTTATATTGTTATTTGCCCAAAAGAGATAAAATACAAACTAAACTTGACATGCCCCTATAAATACTAACACTGATGAACAAAGACACTGCAGAAGTTTAAAGAAATTCACTGCAGCACTGAAAATATTTCTTCCTAAATTCTTTTCTTAAAACTTTTTGCCTGGTCTTTTTAAGTTCATTTCTTCTGAAATAACACATGGAAATCCTTGTATGTAGGCCTCCATTTCTGTCCTTTTTACATTACTTCTTTTTCTCTCATTCACTCTCTTTTTATGTTGCCATTTATATTTATGTATTTATGCTTTTTGAAGAGAAATTAAAGGAGAAATTTATAAACCCCACCATACATTTGTTAACAATATATCCCATGAATTTGCACTCACAAAGTCTTGCTACTTAGCAGTAAGCTTGCAGTTCATTAAGGCTATCTTTGTTTAATTGCATATCTTTTGTACAAGAAGCCCCAGAGGGGTGGTGACCAGACAAAGGAAGGGGGGAAAAAAGTCATTCATCTGTATAATGCTCAGTAATTGAATTTCTCCCATATTTCACAATCAGATTGCTTGTCTTTACAGTTGTCTTTCATTTGAATAAACTTTGTCTAAAATGAGTTTCCTCTAAAAATGGAAAGTTAGAACAAAATCTGAGAACACTTTGGTCAAAGATTTTTAGCTGTATTTTCTAACAACCTTACATGTAATCATAATAGTCTGCCACAGAGAGAGAAATTACATCTAGGCTTTTATTGCCTACTAGAAAGAAGAAAAAGGAATAGTAATTAGGCACAGGGGCCTGAGGTCTATATGACAAGCAGGCCACCAAGCTTGAGCATAGGAGGCCACCTAATGTTCAAGTCCACCCAAATCTGAAAGGAACAAGCATAGCTCCTTGAAACAAAGCCAAGCAGCACGACATCATTACTGTTAATAACCTAGTAAACAAAAAGAGACTTGGTTTCAGTGGCAAAACATCAACCTCATTGGAGCAGCTGATGCAGCAAAGGACAGTTGGTCTTACTTTGATTAGCATTGTCCTATGAGCTGATCAACGCTTTATAAAGAGCTAAAGTAATTGTCTAGTCTGAAAAACTGTTTATATATGATACCCCAATTGCAACAAACAACCTGTGCTTGTAAATTGCTGACATCTGCTAAGGATCACACAGGAGCAGAGATTACTTTCATTTCATTTAAAACTATTAGTTCATGGATAAAAAAGCAAAGTGACAACTGCATAGTGTCAATTTAAAACTTGGTTAAAATGTATTACAAAAGAACACCTAAGCCCCTAGATTTTCTTAAGGGATTGTATATTAACCACATTCACAAGGGAGAGCCCGGTCATATTTTTAGTTATAAATTGGAATGACTATTTGAAAGGAAAAATGTTTAAGGAAAAGCACTTAGTTAAATTAATGTTATTCTATTGTTGTTACATTTTATGCAATACAGTGGGGCTATATTCTTCAGGCCTGCTTCATATTGAGTAATACCTTGCCCCATGAGAAGCCCCACTGATTTCAATAAAGCTTTGTAAGGGTTACAGAATCTGGCACCTATTGTGTAGACAAACACAAATTAATTGGTTGTCCTGAAACAAGAAACGTAAAAAGCACTGAAGTCCAGATCTTGAAAGTGCACTGAGAATTTGCTGACAAACATGGTTCTTTGAATTCGATCTACATTTTATTGCAGATAAAATTTTCTGCCTTCAATGAATTGTAGATTAATCCTTGCCTTTAGATATATAATTTCCCACTTTTCATAGCCAGAAATCTAAATGTTAGCAGTAGTGTCTGCAATTAATTGCACTTATAATTATAAGGGCCAGTCAGACAAATTTTCAAAGGAGCCCCCCAACTGGAAAGAGCAGTCTATTGTAGGACAGTTTGCTGTTTCTATGCATATACCCTGTGTGGATAACAGCTTTATGCTCACAAATGAGTCTGTTTGCTGGGAAAATTTAAAAAAAGGAAAGAAAATAGTTGTCATTGATGCAAAACTAGAGTTTAATAGATTCACTTGGCTGAAATTTAACACAATTAGTATGATTATGGTTTGTGTGGAACAGACTAGACAAAGTAATTTAACCCTATTTAATTAGGCAACAACTAATTCCTTTTAGAATTTCATTACGAATAGTGTACTGAAAGATTTTGTGGTAGGAGCTTTTTTCATAAACTGCTTCTGAGTTTTCAGAAGCATTCACAGTAAATATACAGCAGTACTACCATTATAATTTTGTTTTCAGTTTATGTAAGTGTTTTATGTTTCTGGCTGTTTTGTCTGGCTTATTTTTTTCACCTTAGCTTTGTAATTAAAAGGGTGCAGTTGCAAATTTTCTTTCCTGATCAGGCACAATATTTCCAAAACAAACTTAATATAGCAAATTTAGAGAGATTTTAGTGAGAGCTGGTTTGTAACATGAGAATTGATGTAATCTGAAATAATTGTTTGTAGAGTACAGGTAGGGTAACATAGATATTTAGATGTCTACTGTGAGTATATGTAGAAAATGCAAACCATTCATTGACAAATACCTGATTAGAGTAAACTATAGTTATTTAAAAGAGATGCTGTTTATATTTTCTTTTCCTTATAGACAATTAATTTATAGATGTCATAATTTATGAGCTACCTCTTTTTATTTTCATATTTATTGTGACCTGCTCTTTAATGTATAAATTCATAAACACACTAAAGATTTATGAATATTTTCTAATAATAGTGACACCAGATCATTTAAAATGAGTAATTTTGATAGGAAAAGATGTAAAGATGTCTCTACTTCTTTCTCTGAAAGGTCACCAAAGTGACTGTTGTTGGGACATGCAGCATTTATTGATGCTTTTTTATATGCCCAACTCTGTTTATATATCAACTGACCTTTAAGACTCCAATTTAAAGCTATAAAGTGAATGCTTCCTGTCTTATTGATTTGGTAAGTCCTATTTCCACACTAATAAAATGAAACCCACTTTGCTAAAATATTTTTTCAGCCAATGACTGTCGATGAACTCAAGCCTTGACAATTTTGGGAGAGGTCAACCAGGAGTAAGCAGGTCATATATGTGGTAAATGAACTTCCAGGAGCAAATCACTGGACACTATAAAAATCAAGAGTTGTTCTTTAAGAGACCAACCTGAAACCTCCTTAACCAGAAAATAACATCTGACCTGGCAGTGAAATTTATCACAACATTTCAATTAAAACTTGGCAGCCACACAGCAAACATACTGCTCTGCAACAATTGATCTTATTACAAGGAACATAGTTCTGTGAGTGTGCATGGAGGGGAGAAGCAGTTACTATTATTGCTATTATCCTATGAATATTAACTATATAGAATGGAGGACTTCCTTGTGTCATTCACCATTTACTAAATAGCTCATCATTCTTCCTAAATAAAGACATTACAGGGAGCCTAATGATATCTACAATCATTTTATATGTGTACATTTACATTAATATTAGTGCAGCTGTGCACCTCTACTTATATTTTATGCTTCATGATGAATGGCATCTGCTGTATATAACAAACAATGATTTCAATTCCTTTAAACAGAATATTAAGTTTAAGAAGGAATGAGATCCTGAGTCAGCAGCCCATCCCTTTTTATGAAAGCAAAGATATACATACCCAAGTTAAATACATGCCTTAATGCTTTGGTGAATGGAAGCCAAAGAAACTAGACTTTTAGTTTTACTGAGAAGCATGTCATTTTATACAGGAGAATATGTTATGTGTATTTCCTATGCAGAGCATGTTTCATGTGGACCCTTCTTCCCACATTTGTGGTCCTACCAGTCTGATACTGTATATTTGATCTACAATTTTAGTTTGTTTTTACAGTTGACAATGACGGAGTTCGCAGTGACTTTACATGTGCATTAAACATAGCTAAGCCAATGGGAGGAGTTAGGAAAGGTAGAGATATGAAAATGAATAGCTACATTTACAATGAATAGATATTTAATTTTCTACATTGTCCATCAGACTATGAAAAAGGCAAGAAAGACCAGAAAGAGCCCATTAGTATCTGTGGGTGTGATGTTCAGACATGCTGAATGGAAACTCACAACTTTTATTGTTGGAATTTGAATGACCCAAAAGCAATTTAGCTACTGTACCATTATTAAATCCAGTTACTGTAAACGAATGCTGTAAAGTACTGTAACAAAATACTAACTATATATTAGAAAGCAATGTTACAATACATATTAATGACCACATAGTAATTACAACTACAAGCTGTATATCAGATTAGACTCCTTGCAGCTGGACTAGTGAGGGAGCTTCTAGCTGTCCCACGCTGGCTGGCTCCACTAGATAAGCTCAAAGTAGCAAGGAACCTCTATCTCTTGCTCCATTTTAGATGCCTAGATTTCTCATTGAATCCTAGCTGGAAACTTCACGCATATTTGTCTTGCCTTTTCCACACACCAATGAAACTTCCTTTTCTCATTTGCTCTAGATTTCCCAAAGATAATGTCACATATGCTATGATGGCTCTATTTTGCCCATCCTTCCTCCTGAAATAGTGTATCTATGGCTCATCATGCTTCATTCTACTGATGCAGCCTTGTCACAGTTTCAGTTGATTGTCTGTCTCACCTTCTGTTTTTTTCTCTTTTTCTCAGTTCATGGATTCCTATATTGTTATGCTTGCATCTGATAAAACTTCCCTTCACCTATTACATTACATTTCATAATTCACACACCTGTTGACTTCTATAAGAGTTGTAGGGAGTCTTAAAAACCAGGAAATTTATTTAGGTCCATAAACATGCATGGATATGCTTAACTTAAGAGCTAAGTACAGGCAGTCAAAAAAGCCCAAGGAGGAATCAATCCAGTCTTTGCAGGCTTCTCTAAATTGTATCGATTGAACCAATAATGAGGTGAACTCATGTTCAGTTTTCACTTAGAAAAGGCAGGTGGTGACCTGCACTGGCCCAGGCCAGAAGACAGCAGGTGCTTGCGCATATCTCCCAGCCTGCTAGCCATTGCTGAGCCCACCCCAGCCAAGTGGGGGCCATCCCTGACTGGCTGCCCTGCACATACCCCAACCTGCTGATGTCCCTCTGTAGGTGCCAGCCTCCTGAGCTGGACATCTGCCCATGGAGGCGGGGACCCTATGCCTCAGAGGACTTCCCCCAGCCTGGGGACCCCAACTTGGGTCTCACTGGCCCCAGGAAGTGACATGACTGGCAGCTTGGCTCTGCCACTGCCACAAGTGAGAGAGAGGGAGCATTCCCCTGGGCCTGGTGCCTGCCCTATGCAGCCAGGCATGATGGTATGGAGGGAAGCCCTGTGCCTTGATGGGTTTCTCCTGCTCAGATTAGGGTATCCCAATGTGGGACTGCCCTGCCCGGGGAAGCCCTGTGCTGAGGGGAATCCCCACTTCTCCTCCCCCACATGGCTGGATGGCTTGGCTTCACCACAGGTGGGAGGGGGGAAAGCATTCCCTGGGCTGTGTGCCTGCCCAGGTAGCTGGGTGTGGGGGCATGGGAGGAGCCCTGTGTCTCGGGGTGGGGGGCGGGGGGCAGGATTCCCTGAGCCCGGCCCAGGACCTCCCAGGCCAGGGCTGTCATGGCCCAGAGAGCTGAAGAAAATCCTGCCCTTCGCTTCTCCACACATGGCCGGGTGCTTGACTCTGCTGCTGCTGCAGTGGGAGGGGGTCGGGGGACATTCCTTTGGGCCAGGTGCCTGCCTGTGCAGCCAGATGTGGGGCACAAGGGGAGCCCCATGCCTCAAGAGCCCGGCCCAGGATCTCCCAGGCCAGGGCTGTCATGGCCCAGAGAGCTGAAGAAAATCCTGCCCTTCGCTTCTCCACACATGGCCGGGTGCTTGACTCTGCTGCTGCTGCAGTGGGAGGGGGTCGGGGGACATTCCTTTGGGCCAGGTGCCTGCCTGTGCAGCCAGATGTGGGGCACAAGGGGAGCCCCATGCCTCAGGGATCTTCCCTTGGCTTGGCTTAGGGTCCCTCGGCTTGGGGTTGCCCTGCCACAGGGAGAGGAGGGGAATGCTTTTCCCCTCCCCACACCTCTGGTGGCTCTGGAGCCAAGCCAACCAGCCACATGAGGGAGGGAGAGCGGGATTCCCTTTGGCTCTCTGTGGCAAGGCAGACCCAGGCTGAGGGGTCCTGGGCTAGGGAAAGGCCCCTGAGGTGCAGTGCTCCCCCCTGTGCTCCCACACCTGGCTGCATGGGTATGGGACCAGAAAAGGGGAATCCTCCCTCCCCCACTCCCACCTGTGGCAGTAGTGGAGCCAAGCCACATGGCTGCATGAGTAAGGGAGAGGGGAGGTTATCCTCAGCATGGGGTTTCTCCCAGTCCAGGGCTACCTTGGGATGGGGGACCCCTGGGCAGGACTGGGGAAGCCCCTCAAGGCACAGGGTTCCCCAATTACCCTAATCCCTGGCTGCACACAGCCTGTGGGAATCCTGCCCCCTCTAACCTGTAGTGGGAGCAGAGCTGACCTGCTTGGCTGCAGGGAGTGGGGGAGGGCAATGCTCCTCGTGGCTCCCCACAGCAGGGCAGGCCAGGGCTGATATGGGCGGGGGGCTCTGTTCCCCTACCCGCCCTCCCACCAATCTGCTGCCCTGCAGGTGTAACAGGCAAGCCAGACTCAGGATAGGGACCAGAGGCAGAAGCTTTGCTGCTTCAGCTCTGTGACAGCCTGGGGGCAGAGCCAGCTAGGTACTGGGCTGGTGTAGCAGAGTGTAAGCAATACTTCAGTGGACCATCCTGTGAGGAGGAGCTTGTGGTCTGGGGGGAGAAAAGTATTTGGGGATGCTTACATACTGCAAAGAAACTTGAATCAGGAAGGTGCCCATACTTGGACAGGTTGGCCTTCCTTAAAGGTTTTAACAACCAACTCCTTATAAAACCTTCCTGTCTTACTTCTGGAAAAAAATTAAAAAGAAGCAGAAAAAAGAAAGAAAGAAAAAGAACTTAGAAGCAAACCTCCTGGAAACTATATTCAGCAGTGTCTACTTCTTATGTTCACCTAATTGCTAGGTTCATTCTTTATGAGCCAGATGCACACAGTCTTCTCGCGCACATTACAGTCCCTTTGGTTATAGTAAATTGTACAGGGGATGTAATAAATAATGGGAAGTGCATATCACAAAGTTTGGTTACACTGTAAATCAGTTGTCTGAAATGCACATTGCTTGTAACACTTAAGAAGAGTAGCAGCTAATAAACCACGGGTGGACAACTAGTGGTATTAAGGAAAGCTACTATGGAAGTGAGAAACAGAATTGTTCTTGCTTTCAGGACAGTGAAAGGAAGGTTCTTTTTATTGACCAAAGAGCCTGCTGTTATAAGCCTTCTGCTTGTATTTCAAGACAGAAGGGGGGAAAGGAGATAAAAGAAGTGGGTACATGTCTATCTTTTTCAACATAAATGCAACTGTCTTTTCTTGTTGTCTCAAATCATCTTTCTTTTTAAAAAACATGCAGCTATCTCATTTGAACCCATATGGTAGTTTCTCACAAATTCAAGAGCTATGACCAAACAAATTCTAGCTGAAGATCTCTGTTGAACATATGTAAAACAAAAATGATGAGACCAAATTAATTGCTGGCACAATTTAACCAATGGACTTGGATTACATCATAGGTGTATTTGGCCTACTATTCTGGTGCATCCAAAATATTTCAGTGGCATAATCTTTTCTGAATTAGGATTTTCTATTTCTTTTCAATATAATCAAACCTTCCTATGTTATCAAATATAAGGATTTTCTCTCAAGACTTCAGCCAAAGGACCGTGACTGGCTTCATTGATTGGATGATGATCCACCTGAGAATTGTACAAGCCACAGTCTTAAGTCCCCAGATGTCTTCTCTTGGAATTGAAGTCGAGTCCATCATATGTTAAAGAATCTAAGCAACCGGGTGTCACAGATTAATTCACTACCCCCCAAAATTAATGTTCCCCAGTAATTCTTTGACCTAGTTTGACATCAAATGAATGTTAGTTCTATATCAAATGAACATTCATTCTGGCAATCTTCAGTGCTGTGTTATACATAGTGTTCTGCATTTTTGGTTTTTACTGAATTTCACCAATAAATTACCCAATTTTTAAAATTGAAGTGTTTATTGATTTACATCCATCTTTCATGCACTCCCCATGCCTCCTGGGACCCGTGCAGTGGCAGGAGCCACCACCCATTCCCTGCGCCTCCCAGATGAGCTGTTTCTCTGTCCCGCACCCAGGCCCACCCTGGCTGGGCAGCACCTGGTGGGATGGGCATGAGGGTCCCAGGGGCTCTGTCCCCTCTGGCCCCCCTGCTCTGGGACCCTGAGGCAGTGCAGGGCCAGGGTTGGGGCAGTCAGAGCTGGTGCCGAGCTGGGGGGTAGTGGGTCTGCCCCCCCCGCCCCTTCTCCTCACAGACTTTCCTATCTGGGCTAAACTGTTTTTTTGTTCTTCTCTTCCTTTTATCCCAATTTCAACCCAGTTTTTATGTTTGGAAGATAAACCCAAAAAATTCCCAGAATTTTTTATTTTTTTAATAAAAACTGAAAATGAAGAACACTAGCTATACAACAGATTGAAGTAGATGTCTGTCTGTAGTGGTCTGTTCTGGTTGTATAATCTCTGAATTTATAGTTTAGGTAAATAGAATCATAGAAAATTAGTGCTGGAAGGGACCTCAGGAGGTCACCTAGTCCAAACTCCTGTTCAAAGCAGGACCAGCCCTAACTATATCATCCCAGCCAAGGCTTTGTCTAGCCAGGTCTTAAAACCTCCAAGAATGGAGATTCCATAACCTTTGTGGGTAACCTGTTCCAGTGTTTTGCCACCCTCCTAGTGAGAAAGATGTTCCTTATATCTAACCTAAACTTCCCTTGCTGCAACTTGAGACCATTGCTCCTTGTTCTGTTACCTGTCACCACTGAAAACAGCCTAGCTCCATTGTCTTTGGAACCACCCTTCAGGTAGTTGAAGGCTACAATTAAATCCTCTCTCAGTCTTCTCTTTTCCAGACTAAATAATCCTAGTCTCCTCAGACTCTCCTCATAAGGCATGTGCCCCTGTTCCCTAACCATTTTTGTTGCCCTCCACCGGACTGTCTCCAGTTCTTCTACATCCTTTCTGTACTGTGAGCCCCAAAATGAGGCATAGTACTCCAGATGTGGCCTCAACAGTGCTGAATAGAGAGGAATAATCACTTCTCTTGCCCTGCTGGCAATGCTCCTACCAATGCAGCCCAGTGTGATGTTATCCTTCTTGGCAACAAGATCACACTTCTGGCTCATATTCATATTCCACTGTAATCCCCAGGTCCTTTTCTGCTGAGCTGCTGCCCAGCCAGTTAGCCCTCAGCCTGTACCTGTGCATGGGATTGTTTTGTCTTAAGCGCAGGATGTTGCACTTGTCCTGGAGGTCTTCAACTTGGATGGCTCATCTATGGGGCAAGGCTACCCATTAATGGAACATAAACTGGGTAACACATATCAGACATAAACCTGTGCTGGTGTGGTGTAACTTTAAGTCACCCAAAGTGTGCTTAAAACTAGTTTCAAGTGTGAATGTATGGACAATCCAGGGGTTAAGAGTTCCAGGAGCCATCTAATATTAATGCAGCCCTCAGCAGTAAGTCTGGCTGGTGAAGATCTGTATCCATACAATCATTAAAAAAAAAGGAGGGGGGCAGGACAGGGAACAGAAGAAGAATACAGTGGAAAAAATTCATTAACTTGAACAGTTTATGACTGAAGCTTGAGGGCCAGATTGATACCCAGATTTCCTGACATTGCAAGGAAGTGGGATAAGGTAACCAAACCAAGCTAAGGCTTACTTTGAATCTCTTTTAAACTAAGTTGAAGGTATTTCTTGTGGCATTCACAAATGTGTTTTGCTCTGTATTAATGATTTCAAAATTATTCTTTTCATTGATGTGCCTCAACTCAGTCTTAGTTTAACTAGAACTGGTGTTTTATTAGGTTTTCTGTTGCACTAAAACCCTGTGGAAAGGTCTTTAGCTGCTGGCTTTCTCTTATTTAAGAGAAGCCATATTATGGGTACCAGCAGGCCATTTATTAAGGTAGAAGGTGGCAGAATCATTCTACAGCTATTTTCTTTTGATAGTTTGCTTTATTAAAATCTAGTTTTATGTGACTCATGCCTTGCATCTGAATGGAAATAAATGATGATAGTACACATTATTAAAGGCTGCATTCTGCACTGACCTTTCCATAATGTACAGAGATAGGATACGGAGGGGATATACTATACCAGTGATTCTTAGTCAGGGTTTTGGGGTGCTACCAGATCCTTCTAAGTGGGGTGCAAGCTAAGCTAAGTAGATAAACACAGGCTCAGGCCTATCCCTGCCTAAGCTATTTCCCATAACCACTGCCCAGTCCCTCTTCAAGGAAGTAGACACTATAATATATAAACTTACTTTTGAAATGTCATACTACTCAATTCACAAAAGTTATGGAGGGATGCCTTAAGTCCAGTGAGAGATACCTCAAGTCCAAAAAGGTTGAGAACCACTACTGTTGGCTACAAAACACCAACAGACAGGATCATCATAAAATTCTAGTTTATTGGACGGCTGCAAAAGTTAGACCATAAACCTTGGTGGATCCCCTCAAACACACACACATTCATGCACACACACACACTCACAGTAGCTAGCTATGAACACTAAGCACCAGTGTCAAGATATACCTATCCCCAAATGCTGGAGTTCATTGTCGATGGCCAGTCGAGGCTTCTTTCAGTGCAGTGTTGCTTCAGAAGGGGGTTGCTGGCTGGACAGGCAGGGTGCTGGTCAGGTCAAAGAGGGCACCATTGGGGATCATTCTTTGCTGCCTTTTATCCCTCTCTGGCAGACTTTGGTGACTCCCCAGTTCTCAGGATTACCTAATCCAGGGGTCGCTGACCTCGAGGGACATCCCTCTTGGTAGCTGCTGGATGGCTGCTGTCAGCCCCAGGGGTCATGTCTGCACGTATGTGCAGTCTCAGGAGTCTATTGATGAATTTTGATTGATTCACTGCCATGATGAATAGAGCTCTGGAAGTGGTTGATCAGGGGGTATTTCAGCCCCAAGGGGCTGTTTCCAGCGTTGATTAGTTCAAACCGGGGTTTCCATACCTTTAATAGTGAAGTTTCAGGGAGTTCCTGGCTCTGTATTGATTCTTTCCTTTTCTTGGTCTGTAGTTTTGTAGGTGTTAATTGCCGCTCATTAACTTGTTTATCCAGACTAGCTACTGTGTTACACAATCGACCATGATTCATTCAGAGACCTGCTCCATACAGAGATTCCTGCCCTTGCTAACATTGTTACATGGTACAACTTACTTTTAAACTTAAAGTGCATTTGTAAAAGCATCTACAAGCTCTATTTTCTCTACAAGTAAACCTTATATAAAAATAATAATAATGTAATAAAAGAAAAAGAAATAGGAAGGAAGAAAAGGTAGAAAAAAGAAAGCATCCCCAAAAGGGGGCAAATACCGCAAAAGGGGCTCTTGCCATATGGAGGAGCTTCACGTTTGAGGTGGGGGAGGGCAATCAAAAAGGTTTCTTGCTACACTACAGTATACAAAATCTTCATTCCTTTTGAGGCCAGCTTAAAAATCAGTCTTCATTCTGGTGAAAGCAGAGGCTGCTTCCCAGCTATTGGGAAGGTTTGTAAATTCCCTTAGGTTTGTAAATTAAAAAGTTGCACTGTAGATGTCTAAATCCTTTATTGGATCTGGCTCTTAGCACAAAGTGACCTGACTCATTTGGGACTATTCTGATATTTCTGTGGGAATGCAGAAAGCTGACAGGTACTCAGTACTTCAACCAATATTCTCTCTGGATGAAAACAGCTACTTGGAAACCTATAGATTACTCTAGAAATATAACAACCAAGATTAAATGCAGAGAAAGGTAAATAGCTGTGGTAGTCTGAAGTCAGGCAGAAGGTAGGGTAGATTTGCATCTTACAAAGCGCGCCTATACAAGATGCTACTGTACAGTCGTTACTGAGCATTTATTTAGTACTTGTATTAGCAAGTACTAAATAAATGTGCAGTAACTAATTACTGTTCACTAGTGCTGGCAAACACTAGCCTAATAATACTGTGCAGTTAGCATATTAGCACTGTCTGTGACACACTATTTTCAGCTCCTGCACAGTCAGTATGTAGGGCAGATGCACCCACAGACTAACTCACTCAGAAATGCTTAGCATAAACTTTTATAAGGAGCAGGTTGCTTCATTAGATGTGCTGAAGAAACTGAACAGAGCTTCTAAATAGATATCAGAGATTAAAATACAAAGGGTAAGGAAAGGGGAAGAAAAAGGAGAGGGCACTGTAGGGGCAGCATAGTGGATAGGAGAGAGAAATGCAAAGCAGTTAGCTCATTGAAGACTTATAGGAGGTATAAAAGCTAATCCAGGTGATGGGAAAAGAATCTGTAGCCGTGGTTTAGACCCTACTTAACACATTAATGCATCATGTTATACCTTGAATTATATACACCATGCAGTTTAAATGAAAAAAATAATAAAATGGAACAAGGTCTCATTTAAATTATACAATATTCAGATTCTTTCTCTTCTAACTTAATGCTCTTCTTAGGAAAATCTGTCCAATGCATGAACAGGGGTACACTTATTTGTTGAAAATGATATAGTCTAAGGGTGAATTAATGTATTGGATTAAAATTAGAAATCCTCCCTGCCATATCACATAAACTAAAGATTTGTGTGAACAAGAGCTATCATTTCCTAAACCGCTGGATGCTGGAAGCTGCAATGAGAGGAGCAGGAATAGAGAATTCTGAACATGTATTATTAACCCTCCCCATCAGCATCCATACTCTGCCACTGTAGGAGATGAGATACTGATCTATATGAGCCAATGGTGTTACCCAGTATTGGCATTTCTTATGTAGAATGGGTATCACAGAGGCAGAGATTTAAAACAGCAAAAAACATACTATGCATATGGCAATATATCTCACTTCTCATGTATTTATTCAATTACATACATTAACAATAGAAAAAAACAAAATAAATAGATGTATACAATTTTGAGTTGTTATGAAATAAGAATAGAGTTAGCAAAAACAGTTAAGTTCCATAATTCATGACACAAATTCAAGGTAATGAAAACCATTTTGAGATAAATGAACTGAATAGAACAGCTACTAGACTAGAAAACAAGTGTACAACTGTTATCCATCACAAATCAATGTTTCTTATTAGCAGAAGTTAAAAAGTTAACTCCAGTGCCACTACAACTTTCTTCAGTATCACTGCTAGAAATGGCAGTAGGCAATGAGAAGTATGTCATGGCCAGATAGTAAATGATATGATAAATATAAAGTGATATCTCAAAAATGTATATTGACAAACTTTGTTGTTATCGTGCTTTGCTTTGTATAATTTGTGTACTTTACTGCTCTATAATTTTTACATTTTCACTTGCAACCAATTTTGCAGTGTTAACTCTTTTAGGTTTCTCTTGCACTTGAAGAATGCACAACCCGAAGCGTACATCACTTTTGTACACTGATGTGAAATACATTGATGTTTGGAATGGAGAGCCACTCAGGTTTCTTGTGGTAGCTGCCACAGCAGATATATTACTGCCCTTTTTCACAGGGTGAAAAGGGCCATACAGAACTACACTTAACTTCAGTGTAGTTCTGTAGTATCTACCCTAGATAATAGTAATTTTCACTAGTAGAGAGCTATAACTCACATATCCACTCCTTGTTTGTTTTAAGTTCATTAACTAACAGCCTGATTCAGTTTTCATAAAAGTCAATGGGAATCTTTCTACTGACTTTATCTGATGATAATATAAGCAAATCTCTTATTCTTAGTTTTCTTTCACAATTTGTTTACCTCTGCCAAAGAAGTCAGAAGACCTGGATGCTGCAGACCATCTCCTCCAAGGTATGTTTGGACAGAATTTTCATCCAAAATAATACAGAATAGTAAACTATGCCACATTGCTCGAATGGGCTGTTATTAGGCCACAGTCCTCTAAGTCAATTTAACAAACATATACTTAAGTATCCTGCTAGAGTGGAGCCACAGAATCAGCACTTGCATTATGTTGAATTAAATCTAGAAACAGGATTAAATCTAATCCTTCCTTGTGTGTATTCCAGTGTCATAGTAAACATGATATTGGATGCATCTACATGAGATGCTTTAAGGCACATTAGGCTAAATTGAAGGCACGTTAGGGTGTATGCCTACATGTGCACACCCTTAATGAGCTTTAAAAATGGTGAATGTAGGCTCTCCGTGCCTAAATTTGATACCTGCAAATGCTGGTATCAAATTTAGGCATGAGTGGTTCAAGCATATTAATGAACATGTAGACATATTCAAGTGCATTAATGCTGTATGTGTGGACTGGCTAAGGACTAACTTTAGTCCCAAGCATTAACAGTGTTAATGCGCTTTGACACCTGTATGTGTAGGCACCTGCCTAAACCTGCTTAATGAGCATTAAGCTAATGCACATTAAATTTAGACACGCTTAAATGCACGTATAGACATACCTAGTGAGTATGACTGCTTAACCCCTACTAGTGAGACTACAGAAAGCAGCAGCTCAGTTGACTTCAGGAAAGCCGGGGACTCCCCTAGGGCAGATTGCAAGAGTCTAACATACTTTTCTGGTGACTTTGAAGAGTAGGTAAGTCAGTTTTGCAGGACATTTGTAGGCAGAGGAATAATAGCATGGGTGGGTGTCTGGGGCAGATGCCACACACAACTTCTGGTTGCTGTTGTGCTGCTAGTGTGATTGCACAGCTGCAGTAGCAGCCATTTTTTTCTGCCTTCCCCCCAACCCTCTCTAGTCAGCATCTGGGGCACCTGCCCCATTGAATCCACCCTAGTTACACCAATGTATGTAGGTTCCAGGAAATTAGAGGAAAGGGTAATGGTATTGTGACATTTTCTTGTATTGGTATACAAGTACTGTTTTTCCCCCCACCATGGAGAACTATCCCCTTCCCATGACTCCTGCAAGCTTACCAAGGACACAGAGTAACAAAGAAGAGCACAGAATTATTAAGTATGAGATGATGAGGCTACAAAGCACTGGGAAAGCATCTCTGTAGCAGGGCTTTAAGCAGAGCTGAATTATGTTTCTGGGATGGTTTCCAATGGATTGCTGATTTCCTTGATACTACAATGGGTTCCTTGTAGTTTCCTGATATTAAGACCACACATGTGGAGCAGTAGACTCTACTCTGTTCAACTGTTGAAGCAAATTTCAAATGTAATATAAATTCACTTTTTTGACACTGTTGAAACCTTGTGAAATGCCTTAAGTTGTGCTTGTACACTCTATTCTATTTTTATACAATGCATTTAATTAATATATGCATATATATGTCTGTCTATTGTACACACACACAGATTGCTTAGTATGCCAAAAGTTCCGCATGAAAAATCAAAAGCTCCCCCATTCCTTAAACAGAGTCATATGATTTCCACAACACACATACAAGGGGATGGTAAAAGAAAACCTATACAATTGTTTTGATTGGTCCATAGTTTACATTTTGAATACTGAATTAGTGTGATTGCATCAGTTCATGTTAATGCCACACATTACTATGAGGGATAGCTTGTGCTCAGATGGTAATTAACTTGTATCATTATTGTATTGCTGTACATGAGTAATTATCATTTACATATACAAACCCAATCGTGTGGATGCAAACAATAGTCCCCATTCCATTTTAAAAAGGTTTTGGTCATGTAGAGATGGCAACTCTATTATATGATCTGGGAAATTGACGTATGGGAGCATATTTTCTCTTTCACCTGAGATGGGTCTCCACCTAAAATGATGCATTTTTAAATCTTGCTAGGGGAGTTAAAAGCATGAATATCAGCAAACAGCCTGAGGAAGCCAGAAGAGTCCTTCAGTGAAGGTGTGGGACAAACAAGGGTTCTATTTTGAGCCCTCGGACAACAGTGGCAATAAAGATAAAATACATGAAAGAATAAGGTCAAATAACATCTTAATTCCTTAGTAATTTAAACATGGTTAATTATTATTATCATTAATTCCCTTTTTAGTTCTTTTACTTGTAAAGAAAATGAAGATGCAAATAAAATCACCCTTCCTTTGAAGGACAGAGTGAAACCCATGCAATAGGGGGTGTGTGTGTGGGGGGGGGGGGGGGGGGGGGGGTTGGGGGGGGGTGGGGGGGGTATGTGTGTGCGTGTGTACAGAACTCCTCTCTATTTCTGATCATTAGAGAATTTTTGAGGCCTTTTCACTAGTAGAGAAATTTGGACCACAGTCATATTAGTGTAGCAACTTGGTGCAAAGCTCCAATAAAGATTCAGGTTTTAATGAGCTAAAACAGCTTTTAAATCAATAAGCAGTATACATTCCTTTCTTCTAGACTGCATTTGACCATCCACTACAGCACTGATTCCTGCATATTTGGATTGACACGTTGCTGACTCTGCTCTTCTGTATGACACTGATGCAAGGGAGAGATAGCCATAGCCAGTCAAAGTATAAAATGGAGCTAGGCAGCAGTGCTCTGTAGACAGAGTGTCCATTGAATGAGAGGTGCTTGTGAGATCTGGTTTCACCAAAGCTACTCCATATACTAAACTGAGTTTCTAAGTGTTGAGTGGACTCTGAGAATAAGGCATTTGACATACTGACCTTTTCACCAAAGGTCAAATACATCATTTTGGTACTCAGTTGCTGAGTGCAGGTTTTCCCACCACTCTTTTGCAGGTTTTCCCCCCGCTCTTTCCTCAAGCTGATTTTCAGATAGGCACCTCATTTGAATTAATATTTCAAGATGTCAACTTAGGCAAAAATGAATAAACAGCTACTCTGGAAGATTTTATGAAAATGTTTCCTTCTATTCATTTGGTCTGCAGTTATCTACAAAACAACTATAATGTGCAAACTATGGTCAAAATGTTGGCATACTTTTAAAATATATTTTTTTCCCTTTACATGAGGTTTAGTGCAGTTGATCAAGTGACTTTGATGAAAGTCTTTAACAAACATAATACTTTAAGGACACATTTAATTGGATCACAGCTTGAAGTGGTAGCAAAGTGAGTTTGCCCTTTGCCTTAACGTACCTAGGAATCCTGATCTATATTATGATCGCTATTGAATTTTCTAGATTTCATTATAAAATCAATAACCATTGCACATGGTAAAATAGTTTACAAGAGCTGCAACATATTGTGGACTTCTGAAAACATACTGAGCTCACTGAAGCCACCCAGGCAGCCAATTAGGAGAAAACATCTATTAAGTAAAACCAGGGCAGTCCCATTGACTGCTATTGATTTTCTTAGTCCTGTGAAAAGACAATCAATTAGATAAAGAAGGCTAATGTTACAGCTGCAATTTAATAACCCCTAAAGAAAGGAGGAGGGCTATTGATTCCTGACATGGAATGCTGAAGCTTATTGAAATATACTGAACTTCACCTGTCTTATAATCAGGCCTGTAGGAAAGAGGAAGGTCTTTTGGACTGAATGTAACTTATGGCATAGAATCTCAACTATTAAATTGGCCTGATGATGTCAGACCTAAGAGATGCAAATGAAACAAAACTTTAGAAGAAATACAAGCCCAGGATTGAATACTAAATCACAGGAGCTATTGACAGAAGCTGTCTTGGTGAAGGTTGTTTCTCTTTTTCGTACAGAAAGCACCAGAGTACCACCTGTCATTTTCAAAAGCAAAGTCAGTTTTGCCAACCAGCCGTGAATGACAAATAAAGCTTTATATGAAACACAAGGGCATATTATGTGCTATTGTGTGTTCTGCTAAGTGCTAATTTATCTGGCTTGTTCTCTTCAGCAAACACACGCACAGACACATGAAATAATCCATCTAATTATGTAGCTATTTAAGAGAAAAACAAAGCAAGGTGTTTTTGTCTGATGCAGAAGGTACACGATACAACAAAGGTTTTCACAAAACCTAACGTAGCTAATGAAAATAAATGAAGTGCTGTAAGCTGTAACAATTTTAGAACAAATAAACTTTTGCCAGTTTTAGATTTAGGGTAGACCCAGCTGCTTTTCATAAAGAGATGAGTACCTTCATTCATTTTTTGATAGTCACTAATTGGAAATGGCTAATAGGCCTTGTGGCTTTCTACTATAAAATCTGGTCTAAAATACCTTATATAGATATTTTCTTTATGCTTTTTTTCTATTGCTTGTATTTGATCCTTTCTCTCTCATTATATATATGCCTTTTTACCAGCAGACAGCTGCTATTCACAATAATTGCCAGGGCAGTTAATTATACTTTAAATAGGCCTACTTGAGGGCAAATGAGCGTATGGTGGTCTAAATTGTGCTGAAGACATACTATGCAAAAAGACTGTCATTTCCAGCATCTAGAACTTAAAAATATTGTTCAGAAACAATATAGATTTTATATATGAAATGCATGCTTTTTATACACACACACATACACACAGAGGTTTGTGTGTGTGTAAATGCATATGTTTGTACATGTTTGGGTGTGTATAGTATATATAGGCAGCCCTATGCTACATATATAGAATTAGATATACACTATTAGAAAATGTATATATTATATACACACCTTTATGACAGGAGCATATAAAAATATTTTCCTGTGTTATCTACCAATCTTCACAAGCTAATGAAGAATCCAGTTTGATATAATTTCAGAAGCCCAAATATCTTTTTCCTGGTAAGTACAATGAATCATGAAAACTGCAGATATTTGTTTGATATTCGAATCCATATGTCTTCATGTTTGTATGTGCAGTCATTTTATACATACTAGGGCATTCATTTAAAGCTAGAAAACCCAGCAAGTTCAGAATATCACCAAGAGCAGAAACTGCCATGCTGCATAAGAAATGCGTAGCTTAATCTGAGACACATTTTAAAGTATTTTGTCAATTACAACATTTTATAAATAGAAAATGATGATAAACTAGAAGAAATCTGAAAGATCAGAGTAGAACCCCATGACCAAACATAGCAAATAACCTGAAATCCTGTAAATTAATTTAATATAATTATTTCTGGAATGAACTATGGAAGGCATAATTCACTTAAATAAAAGATATCAGGAGAGCAAATGTATAGGACATTTATAAACTTATATTTAAAGGACAATTTATAAGAGCAAAGAGCAAGAATGTGGCATAACGAGAAAATTTATAAAATAGTAAGTGCTTGGTTTAAATTGTTACACCTTCATTAAGTCAATGCAGCTGTAACAATTGACATCAACTGGGCTGATTCTGAGACAGATTCAGCACCAGCATTTCCTATTGATCCCCATCTGATTTTGGAGAGTATTCAACTACACTTCAGATCAGGCACTGGCTATGGTCTGATGGAAGGAAGTATTAAAATCTATGATTGTTTGTGGTGACTAAAATATGCTACAAATAACATATTTTGTACTAGACTTCTAAAAAAGAAGGATGCTAGGAACACAGAGAAGTCTCTGAGCTTGATCTTGCCATTGATGTCTATGGGTGTGTCAGTATTGAAAAAAATAGGCATTGTTCAAAGGTTGTAAGGTTCTTTTTATAAGTGAATTGTAAATAGGATACTAAGAGGGGAACTCAAGTAAGAATATACAGTTCTCACAGGGTTATAGGACAAGGATAATGCAAAGTTTAAGGGAGTTAAAAGGAGCCAAAGGGAATCTTAAAACAGTTCTGGGTGCCGCACTTCAGGAGGGATGTGGACAGCATGGAGCAGGTCCAGAGGAGGGCCACCCGCATGATCAGGGGGCAGCAGGGCAGGCCCTACGAGGAGAGGCTAAGGGACCTGAACCTGTTCAGCCTCCACAAGAGAAGGCTGAGGGGGGATCTAGTGGCCTGTTACAAACTAGTCAGAGGGGACCAGCAGGCATTGGGGGAGTCCCTGTTCCCCCGAGCACTACCAGGAGTGACTAGAAATAATGGTCACAAGCTGGCAGAGGGTAGATTCAGACTAGACATCCGAAGGCACTACTTCACTGTCAGGGTGGCTGGGATCTGGAACCAACTTCCAAGAGAAGTGGTGCTGACTCCTACCCTGGAGGTCTTTAAGAGGAGGTTAAACGAACATCTTGCTGGGGTCGTTTGACTCCAGTACTTTTTCCTGCCATGGCAGGGGGTCAGACTTGATGATCTGCTCAGGTCCCTTCCAACCCTACCAACTATGAAACTATGAAACTATGAAAATTGTATTTTAATTTTGGAATAAATGTGATTTTACTATAATAGGCAAAAAAAGAGAGAAAGCATTTGAAATAATGTATAATTACCTAAGTATTGAAAATAGAGACATTAATCTGAAAAACAATAGATCAAGGAGAACATTCTATGTCATGTTCCATCAGAATTTACAGCTGTGTTCTAGACTATTTCACTGTAAAACTGTCTTTGGTTACCTCCCTCTTTATAGAGATACAATACTTTGATCAATTATAACTACAAGAGGAGATTTCATGTTGAATTTCTACAGGCACTCATATAGAGGAGAAAGGGAAGGTGCCCTTTGCAGAGAGCTCTGGTTCAAGATGCTATCTTAATTGAATAATTTGCATTACATATAAAGATAGTTTATTTCTTCACCCAAATCTCTGTGGAATGCAGTTACTATCTGTTTCCCAAACCTGTTTCTAAATGACAAGATAATACAAGACTCCTAAGGATATCTCACCACTCTACAAATTAAAAACCACTGCACAAGAAGAAGGAAAATGGAACTTTATGACTTTTGAGGCTCCACTGTGACTAGTGTTTTTTTTTAATTATATTTAGTTTACAATGAAAGCTGGCTGAATAGGTCTCTTGTTCTGTTTGTAAATTTTCTGTGAATCAGTTGTAATTTGCTTCAATAGAATTGTTGTTCAAAATTCTTGAGTGAATAATTTATATAAATAATTATTGGACTATGCTTTTTTCACAGGCTTGGTTCGTGTGATTCAGAATAGTTTCAATGGAGTTCTGGCAGTTTACATCAGCCAAAGATTGGACCTCTAGATTGAATGGATGGTATATTTTCTTTCATTTTTTTCCATTAATGTAAACTATCCTAAAACAGCATCAATATCACAGAACCTGTACAAAAAAAAAAAAAGAATGAACGATGCCAGTGACTCAGATTCACTGCCTATCTTGCCCTTTTTATCCACTTCTCATAGACTGGTCATCCCTCTTCCCTTCAACATTGCCTCTTCCCCCCCAAAATGGCAAACATTTCCATCTATTCACATCAAAAATCAAATTAATGAATTAATAAAAACTCCCAACTTTGCTCTGGTGTGGCTAGAATCCTTCAGGCTAGGGACAAACATTAAAAAAGCTGGACCCTGAATTGATTCAATCTTACAATCAGGTTAAACTGATTTGTAACAGCACAGACATTCCTTGTGGACTGAGGAAATGTGGACATATGCCTGCAGTTGCTCAGGACAGGCGCCGGGGGCCACTACAGCACACCCTCAGCTGCAGGAAAGCTGTGCTGGGGGGCATGGCCAGTCCCGGCAGTACCTTTGGCTGGCCAAAGAAGGGTTTAATTTCCCCTTCCTCCCTGTCACACCAGCAGGGACCCGAGCTGGATCTGCCAGGTGCTTCCCCCTGCACTGCCACTGCAGCAGGCCAGCATGACCTCTGAGGCAGAGGAGACAGGGAGGGATGCTGCCGTGCACAGTCCGCCACAGCACTGCCTGCCCCACAGCAGGACCCCACGGCTGGGAAGGGGCTCGTGCTCCCTGACACTATGACAGGGGCTGCTGCCCCCAGCAAGGGCCCTGCCCCCTTGCTGCTGCAGCGGCTGGGTAGGGGCATAGCTAGATGCTGGCCAGCATGCCCCTTAGGTGGGGGCAGGGATGGAAGTTATTCCCCCTCCCTCTGGAGTCCAGTGGAGGGGCAGGCAGACCTGGCTGTAGTCTCCCAGGGCAGTGGGATTACAGGGGGAATAACCCCCCTCCCTGCCTCCTCTGCCTCAGAGGCCATGCTTGTCCACTGCTGCAGCAGCAAGTGGGGAGCACTCAGCAGACCTGGCTTGGGTCCCTGCTGGTGGGACAGGGAGAGCAGGAATTAAACCTTTTCTGGCCAAATCCCCCCCCCCGCCTGTCCCTACTCATCCCTGCTCATCTGGGAAGCAGAGGGGTGGGGCCAGTCCTGCTCTGCTGGAGCAGAAAGCCCAGCCCAGAGAGCATGCTGGGTTGCTGGGGGACTCTGGTTTAAGTTAAACCAAGAAAGGGCCTGGGACAGACATTGCATAAACTAGTTTGAGCCAAATCAGTTAAGTCTAACACTGCATTCAACCAGATTTACCTCAAACTAGTTTCGGCCATTTTGAAACTTTTATGTGCACAGAATGTCTGTTCTGTTACAGGTTGAAACCAGTTTCTGATCACTTAAACCAGTTTATGTGTAA
>NW_005841877.1:1983074-1986021 GCF_000455745.1 Alligator sinensis
CCTAGCCTCTGAGGTTGTCAAAGCCAGATTCCAATTATGCTAGACATTATTTAAAATATGGTGTCTTAGATCCACTTATTTTTTCAGTCATCCTGGTTTTGGTAACCTGCATAATAGCACAAATGCAAAAGAGGAGGATACATGAATCCTGGAGAAGCTTTTCATTAAAGGGATGGGACCTGGGGTTAAAGTGAACAATAAGCTGACTGTAAGTCAACAGCCTTCCCTTGTTGCCACGAGGGCTAATGGCATAGTTGTGTTGTCAGTACATCAAGGGAAGTAATTATTCCTCTCTATTCAGCATGGGGGAGGCCACATCTGAAGTACTGTGTTCAGTTTTGGGCCCTCTACTACAGAAAGGACATGGACAAATTGGAGAGAGTCCGGTGGAGGGCAACAAAAATGGTGAGGGGGCTGGGGGACATGACTTATGAGGAAAGACTGAGGGAACTGGGCTTATTTAGTTTAGAGATGAGAAGACTGAGAGGGGATTCAATAGCAGCTTTCAACTATCTAAAGGGAGGTTCAAAAGAGTCTTGGAACTAGACAGTTCTCAGTGGTGGTAGATGACAGAACAAGGAGTAATGATCTCAAGTTGCAGCAAGGGAAGTTTAGTTCAGATATTGGGAAGATTTTCTCACTAAAAGGGTGGTAAAACACTGGAACAGGTTATCAAGGGAGATGATGGATGCTTTATTCTTGGAGGTCTTCAAAACCCAGCTAGACAAAGTTTTGGCTGGGATAATCTAATTGAGAATAATCCTGCTTTGAGCAGGGGGTTGCACTAGATGATCTCCTGAGGTCCCTTCCAACCCTCATTTTCTATGAGTCTATGATTCTATGATTGGCTGAGAAAACAGCTCTAAATTTTGTCATGGGGGCAAGTACAAATATAATAGACAAGTAGCCCCATGTGTGGTGCTGCTGGTAGAACTCCTGCAATCAGAAACGTGGTGCCTCATCCAGTCACAATCATGGCTTTATATGATGCATATCACCTAAAAGGAAAATTAAGAGGGAGGAATGATGTTTCAGAATCATAAATAAAAACAAAAAAAGAAGAAAGACAGTTAGGACTGTGCAAATAATTGATGTTTTGGTTCAGGCAACAAATGGAAAAATAAAAACAAATTGTTTTGTATCTTTCCAAATTGGTTCTGTTTTCAGTGTCTTTCTCACTGAAACAAGCAAAAAAACATATTTTAGGTCAAATGAAACTGTTTGGCATTTTATTTTCAGACAATTGGTCAGTTGATTCAAGGAAGCAAAGATCTATATTTACAAAATTGCATAAAGAGATGGTCTCCTTCTGTCCAGTCATTCAGTTGTGAAGTTATCAACCTCCTCCAGGATGTAGGAGACCTACATCTAAATCCCTCTTCTGCCTGAAAGGATTTGAGACCCAGGTGAGTGCCCTAATCATTACTCTAGTATTATTTGTTTTAATATTTTTTGTTGACACCATTCTACTTTGCTGGAGAGAGAGCACAAGCATGTCAATAATGATGTAGTTTTGTTGTTAGGGCACTACTGTTGATGGATAGATACATATGTGGAGTATTGACATGACTTCTTTCATAACTTCTGAGGTATTACATGTTTTGGAAAAGGTGAAACAGTTTACTTTAAAAAAATCATGGCACTTTGACAGATTTAAGCTTACCATATTTTCTTGCATACAACCTGCCCCTAAATAAAATAGGCACCTTTTTTTTAGAAGGCAGAATGTAGAATTACATTTTTTTTCTGTTACAATTTGCACTGGCCCTGGTCCTGGCCAGCAGGCAGGGGCATACCAGCAACGTCGAAAAAGGCTGCAGAACCACCCCTCTCCCCCGCTCTGACCCCCTCCAGCTCTGGGGCTGTCAATGGGGGAGGGACGAGGAAGGGAGCAGCACAAGTGACTGGAGGCTGAATCAGGGTGGAATGGAGCCCCTTCACCTTATGTGCTCCCCCCTCTACCCCATCTGAGGTACTAGGGGGAGCCAGGCTGGGCTTGTGAGGTTTGCCTCCTCGCCATCCCCCCAACTTAGGCTGAGCAAAGCAGTCAGCAGCTACTGCTGCCACTCTCATGAGGCCTGGCCAGAGCTGTGCATGGGTGGAGGGGAGAGAGGGGGGTGGAACAGATCCCAATCTTCCCTAAAGATCCCAGCCCCACTCCTCCCAATACCCCAGCTGGGGTAGCTGGGTTGGGTCCATGAGGCAAGAAGTCTCCATTTTTCCCTGCCTTTCCCCTACCTCCAGCTCCAGCTAGGCAAAGCCCAGCCAGCATCTCTGTGCTTCTCTTTTCCCTTTCCCTTCCCCAGTGATAGCCCCGGGGCAGGGCTGGGTTGGTGCTTACCAGTGGGAGCACCAGCCCAGCTCTGCCCCTCCATTAAAAATTAACCCTTGTGGGAACAAGTTCCCTAAGGAACTCTGCTTTAGAGTGCCTTTATCTAATATGTGATTTGATGAGGATTTTTTTTTTGTGTGATAACCCATTTTAAATATGCTCTGCAGCCATGTACATGTCATATGTCATGGTTGTATAGCACTTTCAGGGGCCTGATCACAAAAAATATGTAATTTGTGTAAGTGGCCTTAATGTATAAAGTGACCAAATCTTAGGGTTTTTTAATTTTTATCTGTATTTATTTCCTTAAAAATTTTTCAGGCTTATCATGTATGAGCTACATTCATCCAATTAGTTAACAGTAGTTACAATCATATAATTAGTGTGACCAATCAGAAATAGCCAGTAAAGTTCCCATTTTGATCATACAGTATTGAGCACTGTCTGCTCCAGAGGGAGAAATGAGTTGTAAAATTAAAATTAGAGTAATTAGAATAATTAATCCTTTTGACAAAATCATAATCTGTTTGCAGAATTATATGAGAAAAAAGAGGATGCATTTGTCTAGTGACTTATTAGTTATCAATTATTTACTCATCTGTTATGACACTCTTT
>NW_005841877.1:1986070-1987206 GCF_000455745.1 Alligator sinensis
GTGACTTATTAGTTAGCAATTATTTACTCATCTGTTATGACGCTCTTTCAGGTCCAGGAGATATAGAGAAATAGTGCATTGCAATGCCACTGAGGAGGCATTCCAGAAGGAAACTGTGATACTAATCCTTCTCTTTCTCCTCTTCTGCTCTGGCTAAGAGGGGACATAGGCAGATAGATGTGAGCAAGAAGAATTAGTCACCGCTTTTGAGGAAGCCTTCTATCTCTTGCTTTTTAATGCCATCTCAACTCAATGGGTGGATCCTTGACTCCAGTTACCTGCTATACTCCAGGACCATTTGCCCATGTAAGCAAATATCAGTCACAGAGCCTTTGATTAAGTTCTGTACCAGGGTCCAAGGACCCAAACCAAATCAACTGTGTAGGAAACTCCAGTTAAATGACACAACACTCAATATGTAAGTGAATTTCCCCAGGAGGGTGATTAAAATAGTTGCTAATATCCCTAACCAATGAATGAGTCCTCAAAATGATCCATAACATCTAGGTGTTGATCAAGGAGGTATCTAACCTAGCCATTAGGAGCTGTAGCTGTACTCCCACCTTCCTTCAGAGGTTAGGTGCTAAGCACATGGCACCTCAGTCATCTGGCAGCCAGAGAAGAAGGGGCTACTTGAACCAGGATGCCTATCTAAACACAACATTGGCTTTCCAATAAAAATTGCACCCTACACTCACTTTTGTACATGCTTTGCTGTGATACTGCTTTCCACCATTTGTTCAATATCCTAGTGGTTAGAGTACTTTCTCAGGAAGTGGGCAGGATAAGGCAATTTGAAATCATATTTCTAGGACTTCTTATGTTTTTTTTATATTGGTGAGTAATTTGTGAAAAGCAAAAAACCCTGAAACAGGGGCTCCTTCTTTCATATGACAAAAATGGTGTCAATATCTTTATCTTTGTCTGCTTTGGCATTTTTGTCAATTTGGGAGCTCTTGGCTGTCAGAGATGTTACCCGGGATCAATACATGGAAGTGGCTCATCAATCTCACAAGGGCTGAAACCCTGGACTTCCTCTCTCCCAAGTGCTTTCTTCATTGTACTATGAAGTTCAGCCTCCTTCATTTACTCCCTTGCCATTCATTCTGCTCCCTCAGTCCTCCACCCTAGTTTCA
>NW_005841877.1:1987237-2016588 GCF_000455745.1 Alligator sinensis
GGTTTGAAGAAGTCTCTCAGATTGGCCTGCTTCTTGGTGGTTTTCTTTCCTAGAAAATGGCAGATGTAGGTTTGAATTTCAACAGACTGAAGAGGCCCTGAATCAACACCTCTCACTTCCTGTTGAGTGCTCTAGCCACTAAGATATGCGGTAAAAGGTGGGTACCATTATCATTGTATAATGAGCTGTTTTCATTCCATCAGTATCACATATAGGGAACTCAATAGGGAGTTGCATGCTTAGGTAGCTGGTCCAGATCTTTTCTGAATATACACAATGGGAGTGTCTACACATGCATTAAGGCACTTTTCCCAATGCACTTTAAATTTAGAACCTCCAATATGAGGTACTAAATAAAAGCGCATTAGGCTTCCTTAATGTGCAGTAATGAAAGTTTATAGTTTTTAAGTGAAGCTTAATGTGTAGTAGCCTGTTTTACAGTGCATTAGTGTAATAGCACTTTTTTTACATGACACTTTAATGCACCATAAAATAGGTTCTCTGATCAATTAGGACTGGCCTGGCTGAGCCAAGCTCTTGAGCTACCTTACTCTGATCCCTGGCCAATGTGACTGTACCAGTTCTCTGCAACTGGACTGGCTGCTAAAAGTGCCACTCACCCCTTTTAAGTACACCTGCAGCTTTAGGCTGTAGGCACACCTTGATACAACCTCGGTCTGTTCTAGCAAGCCTCACATGCACTGGCCTTTCTGGTTCTCCTGGCTCCTGACTCAGCTTTGGCTTTTCCTGACCCTGACCTTAGATCTCCCCTGGAACTCAGCACCAGATCCCCAACTGCTTTTGGCTTGCTTCTTGAACTATTCCTTTTGGATGTCCCTTCTGGGTCTCCTGGGACTTGGTCCCCATGTTCTCAGCCCCTCTGACCCAGACTCTGACCTGCTGCTCTGGTAATTTGTGCTTCTGCCTTCCTGACCTCCTAGTTGCCTATTGGGGACCATCTGCCTATGTCCCAGCCAAACCCTCACAGTCAGGCATGCTTCACAGACCCATGGTGGTACAGGGGGATGGATCTATCACTGAGGCAGATTTCAGGGGGCAAAGCTGCAGTCTGGTTTACAGGGGTTACAGGCCCAGATCAAAGGCCTGCAAGCCCAATGTACACCATTTCTGGATCCAATGGGGCAGCCTGCCTACTCACCTCAAACCCTGGATTCTGCTACCTGCTAAGCTCAATGGGGGTACCCGCTGCTTCCAGGGGTTCATTAACAAGTGGCACCTCTCATTCCATGTCTCCCCTGAAACCTACCCTTTGGATGTGGCCAAGGTGAGGCTGATCATCAGCCTTTTTGAGTGGTGACACCCTGCTCTGAGCTTCCCCCCTTCTGGAATCAGCAGACCTCCTTCTTGACAAACTCAAAGCTTTTATCCAGGCTATGGCCAAGATCTTTAGAGACCCACATCAGGTCCATACTGTAAAGTGAGCCCTCCAGATTCTCAGGTAAGGGTACTATCTGGTAATGAGCTATGCCATTGAGTTTAGATGGCTGGTCACCAACACTGAGTAAAACAAGGCAGTCTAACACTTCTACTTCAGCCAGGGGCTTCAGGACCACATTAAAAATAAATCAGCCAAGGTGGAGCTCCCAGATACCTTGGATGGCCTTATTAAACTTAATATCTGTATTGATGCCTATCTGTTTGAGCAGTGACAGGAGTGTGAGGCCATATCTTAGCCTCCTGGGCAGGCTAGGACCCCAGAAGATCCAACACTGCCCCTAGTGGAAGCCATGCAGATTGACATGATAAGAGAGAGACTTCCTCCAGAGAAAAAGACCCACAATTGCTCTCTCTGCCTGTCTAGTGGGGAGGCATGGCATTTTGCCTAGACCTGCCCAAGGAAGGGGATGTCCACCTCTTCTTTGGGAAAACTCCCTGGTCTGGTGTCTTTCACCCAGCTCCTTCAACTTGCATTATGCTTTCAAGCATCACCAAGCCCCAAGACTCACTCTTGCTAGTCACCTTTTGCATACAGAAACACCCTGGGGTGGGCATCTCTGTTCCAGGTCTCTTAGACAGTGGAGCCTCCCATAACTTCATAGATTTGATCTTTGCAGGACAACATCGGATACTGGTCAGGCCAGAAGAGAACCCAGAAGTAGAGGAAACTGTGGATGGATCCCTTATCTCCTCAGGTCCCATTATCATTATGGGATTATTATCATATCATTATCATATCCCATTATGTTCCTGTCTAGTGCAGGGGGGCTGGACTCAATGCTCTTGCAAGGTCCCTTCCAGCCCCTAACAATCTATGAATATATCAGCAAGATAGTTCCACTAAGGGTATCAATAGATAAACACCGGGGCTGTGTCCAGACAAGCATGGCCGTGCAGTATGTGGCACTGCAGACATGTCTGCAGCACCACATACCACATGTTCAGTTGTTCTTCATGTTGCAAGGGAGCAAAATAAATGAGGGGTAAAAAAAAGTCATGGAAAAAAGGTGAAGTGGCACATGAATGAGCAGTATGCACCATTCAGAAGCAGAGCTGGGCCATCCAGAGCCGCATTGTGGTTGCTGGCCAGGCTCTGCACAGCAGGATCTCCACTGCTGCAGCCCCAGGAGGCCACCCAGATTCCAGGTAAGACTGCCGGGGCCAGCCCAGTGCTGTTCCCTACTGCCACAAGGATAACTTGCTATGTGCCAGAGCTTGTGTGGCATGGGCATTTCCCAGGGACAACTAGTGGCGGCACAAAGTGCACCACTTCTAGTTGTCCCCAGGGAACCAAACATCCATACCATGTGTGGACTTGGCCATGGAGTCTCTTTGTTTTGACCTGATTTGTTCCTATCACTTTTCAATTATCCTAGGAATTCCTTGGCTATTCCTGCATAATCCAGGTATTATGTGGGGATTAAGGGAACTCTGTTGCATTTCACCTTACTGATCAAACTCTTGTTTGGAGGAGATTCATCAGCCTGATACCTCGGACAGAAACAGGGCTAACAATACCAGGTTCTTTGCTCTGACTATAAGCAATTCATAGCTTGCCTTAGCAGGAAATACCTGTCCAATGGACCCTGACCCATCTCTCTCTGCCAAATATTGAGACTTGGCAGATATGTTTGAAAGAAAGAAGCCATCCAGCTTCCCCTGAGTCACCCTTATGATTGCCCCATTGATCTTTTGCCAGGGGCACAGATTCTGTTTGGGTACATTTATTCGCTTTCTGAAACAGAGCTCAAGGTTCTCGAAGACTATATTACAGAAAACCTCCATGAGGGATTCATCAGACCTTCCACATCCCCAGCCAGGGTCTTGATATTCTTTGTAGCTAAGAAAGATGGCTCTCTCTGCCCTTTTTAACTATGAGGGCTTAAACAGGGTAATGGTTCATAACCATTACCGGCTGCCTCTAATAAATTCATTTTTAGAGCGGCTTTGTCAGGCCAAGATTTCCTTAAAATTAAATCTATGAAGGGCCTATAAGCTAGTCTGTATATGGGAGGGGGCCCAATGGAAGTCTGTGTTTTGGTCCTGCTATGGACACTTTGAATACCTGGTCATGCCCTTTAGACTCTGCAATGCACCCATTATCTTTCAATACTTTGTTAATGATGTGTTTCAAGATATGCTGGACTGATTTGTTATAAGTTATCTCGATGTCATTTTAATTTTTTTCTGATGATCTGACCCAGCAGATTTAAAACATATACATCAGGGTCTGCTCAGGTTCCAAGAGAACTGTCTATAAATTAAAGTAGAAAAACAAGATATCAGGTGAGCCCTTGGTTATATATAACTAATTTCCCTTGAGGGCCTTACCATGGACCCACATAAGGTAACTGCCATCACTGAATAAACTGTTCCACAGGACATATTGTGGGTCTAGTGGTTCCTGGGTTTTGCTAATTTTTACAGATGTTTTATCAGAGGACTCTCATGCCTAGCAACTCTGCTGACCACCCTTCTTCAGAAAGGGGCACTGCTCAAATGTCCTTAATCTATTTAGCTCAGTTGGTTAGAGCATGGTGCCAATAACAGCAAAGCTTGAGGTTTGATTCCCAGCTAGATTATAGGAGGAGTAGGCAATAATTTTAGCTGCAGGGCTGCTCAATGAGTTTTGGTGACTATTGAGGGCTGCAAAGGTAGCCCCACCTCTTGACAGATGCCACACCCTCTGGTCACCACCTTGGAACTGGAAGTCCTACCCCCTAACCCCACCTTTTGCCCTCACCACCTTGGAACTGGAAGTCCCACCCCCTAACCCCACCTTTTGCCCTCACCACCTTGGAACTGGAAGTACCCTTGAACCCAGAAGTACTCCTTTTGGGAACGGGGTTTGCCATATTGGCACCAGAAAAAAACAACCAAAACAAATTATATACTAAAAATCAAACATCTACAATAAAATGTTTTAATTTTATTTTTAAAAAATATTTTTGTCCTAATTTCTGTGTGTTTGTGTCATATATATCTAGAAGTGACTGCATAATAGCTCAAAATTAAGTCTTACTCTTCTATATTGTAGGTGGGAGTGTGGGGGTTGTGGGGGGCTGTGGGCATATGTGTATAGGTGTGTGTGGGGAGTTGTGGGGGTGTGGATAGGTGAGGGGTGTGAGTGGGTAGGTATGGGGTTTGTGGACAGGTGGGGATGTGGGTGTGTGTTGGGTGTGGGATTTGTGGGCGGCTTTGGGTGCATGGAGGGGAGGGTGAGAAGTGTTGGGTGTGCATGGAAGTTGTGGGTCCATGAGTGTGGTGGGGTGTGCATGTGAGACCCCCTCTAAAAACACATCTCCCTCAGAGCACCTCCATTGCACACATCCCCTGCTGCCAGTGGCAGGTTCAGGTGACAGGCCCTTGGGGCACTCAGAGTCCATGGCAGGTGGAATCCTCTGGCAACGTGTGGTCCCAGTGAGCCCCAGGACTGCATGAGGCAGGGCCACCAGCTCCACTGCACAGGACTCCCCCCAGAGTTGCACAGCTCCCCCCAGAAGCACATTGCATGCGAGCCCCACATGATGGAGTCAGGTGGACCCTGCACCCCTGCAGGTCTGGGCTCTGCACTCCTACCACCCTGCCCTGGGTCCCCATTGGCCCTGGCCCTGGCACCAGCATGGGCCTTGCACTCCTGCACACCTGCCACTTTACTCCCACCCACTGCTGCTGCCCTCACTCACTACCCCCAGTGCCACTGCCACCACTTCCCTTGATGGCTGCCACTGCCACCCTTCCCCTGCTTTTTCCCTAATTTCCCCCTTTTCCACCCACCCATTGCCACACCCCCTCTGCCAGCCGACCACTGCTGCCACCACTGCCACTTTGACCCCCACACACACACCCGCCAGCCTGCTATCACTGCTGTTTTCCTACCTACGGGGCTGGGGTTAGGGCCGTCTAGTGAGCAAGGGTGGGACTGCAGCATGCACTGCTTCCATGAGAGTGAGCAGAGCATAGCCCCATGTGAGCACAGCAGGGGCAGCCCAGGGCTGGACCAGATACAGTGAATTGGTAGGCACCCACCCATGGGCCAGATGAAATCACCTTGGCAGGCCAGATCTGGCCTGCAGGCCATATTTTGCCCACCCCTGGACTAAATGATCTTCTGAGGTCCCTTCTAGTCTTACTTCTGTATGATAGCTAAGAGGCCCAAATGGTTTTTGAGACACTAAAAAGGAGTTTTACCATTTCGGTGCACCCTGACCCCATGAGACCTTTTATAGTGGAAGCTAACTCCTCAAGCAGCACTATAGGAGCTATTCTGTCTCAGGTTTCAGATACCTCAAACAAGCTGCACCCTTGTTCTTTTTATTCCTGGGCCCTGATCTTTGTCAGTCTGTTCTGGAAAGCTTCATATCCACTGCTCTCTCTGGTTCTCCTGACTCTGAATTTCCACAAAAGTTGAGGAAGTTTGGATACAAGCTAGCATAAATTAAGTTGCAGTAGATAAAATATTGAAACATTTAGAAAAATCATGTTTAAAATAAAAAAATAAGAAAATAAAAGTTATACCAATAAAAATATACCAAGAATTAGTATGTTTTAATTACCTAAATGGATAAGTAAGAGAAAGGGGTAAGACAGCCTGATTAGTCCTTAGCTTGAAAGGACTAAGCAATGGTGCCAGCACACAACAGCACATCAAAAGGGAGTACCGTTGAAGGCTTTTGAACAGAAGAAGTAGTAGCAGTGTGCTGAAAGAGTTTGCCCTCGCTTCACTATCAACACAGCAAGCTCCTGTGCAATACAAACTTAAGAAGAATCACTGCCTTTTTATTTCTGGATACTTTGTAAAATTGTGATCCATTAAAAGAGCTGGAATACTTACACCCATGTCTATAAACATACATTCACTGGTGTTCATGCAAATGTCTGAGTCTATGTATGTACTGAAAGAGGTGTATGAAAAAAAAGAAGAAAGAAAAAAAAGGAAAAAGGGACAAAATGATAAGAAATATGTATTGGTTTATAATGCATCAGGAATACTCAGACTGGTAACAAAACTCACACAAATCACAGTATCTGAAGGCAAACATTCCTTGACAAACTATTTGCATTATTACTGTTCCTTTTTAATAACATTTAATAAAAAGGTTAACTCATAGAAAAAAGTAAATTCTGTTCAGGTCACTCAGAAACATCTGAATTCCTTTTCAAGTTATGCAGGGCTTCAGTAGTTGCTACTCTATCTTTTCATCATGTATAGTACTTGAGTATAATTGAGTGTTGCAGTAAGAGCCAAAAAGAGTGAATGGCATGTAATATGATTTTTTTCCTCAAAGATTCTATCTAGCTAGATACTGGCCTTCATCACTATAGTAGTTGAGTATCTGATATTTTCATTTAATATATTATGAGAGCAATCCACATAGAACAGTGTATGGTAAAGAAAAAGATTTCCATATTATTTCTTCCTACAGGCACAGGAGATCTTATGCCCACTTTATGTAAGATGGGCAGGAGAGCAGGCACGATATCCAGGCACTGCCTAAACGTTGGGGGGGGGGGCGGGGAGAGGGGAAGGGCACATCAGATTGGTGCAGGGGGGACTTACTGCTCTCTACAGGAATGGGTATGTGTGTTGGACGGGGGGGGGGGGGGGGGGGGGAGAGGGGAAGGGCACATCAGATTGGTGCAGGGTGCACTTCACCCTCCTGTCCTCCATCCTACCTTCTTCAGCAGTCTTCTGGCTTCATCTCTAAAAGGAGAATGGTAGCAGTGGCATAAGAGTGCTCATGAAGGAGTGTGTGAAAAATGGGTGTAGGACACTCCAGGTAATGTAGTTCTGGAGCAGCAGTGGAGCTTACTTCTGCTGGAAGGAGATGTCACCCCATCTTTTTGCTGCCAAAACAGGTGGGGTTTTTGGGTGCTCAGCGTATGTATCTGCAGCAAAAAAAATGAGGTGATACTCCAGCTATGGTTTTGTGTGCTACTCACTACCAGAACCCTGCAAAAAAGTATAGGTGGTGGGGTGGGGGCTGGGAGAGGGGGTTGCTCCAGTTAGAATCATAGAGTCATAGGGAAATAGGGCTGGAAGGGACCTCCATAGGTCATCTAATCCAATCCAACCACTTGCTGGAGGCAGGAGCATCCCTATCTAAACCATCTATACAACCATAATCTAAACTCTACATAAGACTACATAAACGTGGCACAACATAGACCTAACACTCTAACCTGCCACAGGTAAAGCAGGAGAACTATAGCAGCCAACGTCCTGCTTCTATAAAATGTTGTCAATACACTCTCAAGAGGTCCCAGGTTGAGGGCCACATCCCCTGCTACTGATGGCAAAACCCCCACAGTCCATATACTAACCTGGCCGTGGGGTAAAATTCCTTCCTGGCTCAAATATGGCAATTGGTCTGACTCTGAGTGGAGAAGCAAGACCCTCTAGCCAGGAACCTTCACCATTGCTACCAGCAGGAACATTGGTATACCCCAACTGAGGTCCCCAGCTCACACCCAGTGTTTCTGGGAAGACTTAAAAACACCCTGACACATATCGCAAAAAAACAGGGGTGTTGGGAGTAACTAGCAAAGATCAGAAGCATGGCCCAAAATTCAAATCTGGATACTGACAGATATCAGTCAATCATCTTGAAGAAAAGTTATATTTTTCTGCCCAATAAACTGCATTAGCCTTGAGCTTTCAGGTCTACACTTGTCTTTCCCTCTACTAAATTAGAAGTTCACTGGCCTTCATGCCAGCCCTTGGTCTAGTATGTACAAGTTATCCCAGTGGTACCACCCACATATCTACGATAACTTCAAAATGTATTACTATTGGGGCCTTTTGAAATGTCTCTGTTAAACAAGAGGCAGTTTCTAACCATTTTGAAAAGAGGAGGTGTTTTTCTTATCTCCATGTTTACACTTTATAAAAAAATTATACTTCATTATATCATTGTTGTTTGAAAACAACACATAGGCCTGTACTGATATTCATCTGTATGAATGTTCTGGGGATAGCAGCACATTTGGCTGTCTCTCTATCTGCACTACTAAAAAAAAAGGAAGTGCAAACCCATTGGCTAGCACCTTGGATTCCCAGAAGCTGGCTCTTTGGGGGTAGTACACTAACATCCTAGCTTCTAGCGTAACTACAGATTAGATGTCTGTCTGACCTGCTCTGAGGGAAATCCAGAAGCATCACATTTGAGAATTTAAATATTTATCAATAGTGAATGATAAAAGATAAGAAAAGTATAACTCTCAAATATAATAACTATGGTTAAATGTTAACTTCTTTTCAGTGCCGAGTGAGCAAATGTAATTGTCTCTTTGTTTCTTATATCATACCCATTACTACAGTATCTAAGTGCCTATGAATGAGGAATACTGCAGAATATTTTGTTTCCTCCACTGTTCTCATTATGGATTATATTATTAACATTTGCCTGTATTTTCACTTTGAGAAACATAAAGAGATGTGAGTAATGTTACTTTAAGATGTGAAGATAAAATAGACCTAAGAGTTCATACCTCATTCATGAATGTTGCACTTTGTAAATATTCCAGGTAAAGAAAGAAAGAAACAAAAAAGATTATAACACTACAAATGTATCAGTTAATTATAACATCTCTGGATACGTTTTTCAAATTTGTCCAAGCAGATACTAAGATCATTTCATAATTTTATTTATGTGGTCACTACCATCATTTAGTTATATTTTTAATGGTGGTCCAAAGTATTAGCTCCAAATGGCCAAAAATATAAAAGATATTTTGTAGGCTCTCTTCATTATTTGACAGTTTTGACAGACATTATTGATTTGGCCGGCAACTGTAGCTAACCAGAAGGGGACAATGTGACAGTTTTATGTAACAAAAGGCACAGTGTCATGTCAACTGAACTAAATGTTGTACAAAGTGACAGCACGACAAAAATGCCTTTCAGACTTAATTTTCTGCTTCATTTTTTCTACCATCAATACATAAGGCAGTGCAGTAGGTGACACAAATTAGCAGGATAGAGCAAAAGGTTCATCCCTTCTTCTGTTCCTATACTTGACTTCTTTCCACTAAGGTACTGGCAATTATTTTTAAGGTGAATGAAAAAGAGGAGCAGCTTATAGTAATCAACCTACCCCTATAGGAGAAAATATATCCCTTATCAGGATGCTTTATACATTTCTCCTAGGTGGCTTTTTGGAAAAGATGAAAGAAAAGAAGTCCCCCCATCTGCTAGGTCATGCCTACAAGACACATTCTGTCAAGTCTTAAAAGCAACAACAGCTTTGCCTGTGGGATACCTATAATTATTATGCGGAACAGCCTTGTGCCTGCTGTAGCTCATTGTTCTGCTAACAGAAGCCCGAATGAGAACAGTGGCTCCAGGCTGTGAGTTGATAAAGTGCAACTTTTCGATTTTGCTCTTCTAAGGCTCTAGCATTGTGTAGAGTCCGTGAGTGACATCTTTGGCCTTCCTTTGGGCTGAGCAGATTGAATCTGTCACGCTGAGTTAAACAATGACTAGAGGACATAACCTTAGCAGGGCCTGTCATTTTTTCCTACTAATTCAATCTACATTTAATCAATGAAAGTAATTTCTTGTTTGTTTAAGTCTCATATCCAATGGATCTTGAGGATTCTGAAGTAGTACACCTCCACCCTGACCTTCTCCCCTTTTTGAACTTGGACTAGTATATCAAGAATGGGATTAGTGGAAATTGCACATTGCAAAGTTGTCATGCTGCTCACTAAATATATGTCTTCTCTCTTGTTTATATATAGCTATTAGAATGACATTTTAGAATTCAGCTATCCATTGGAGGAAATAGGAATGATATTACCCAGGTTTGTCTTACACCTCCCAAAGACAGCAGCAGCTTAATATAAAGAATTATAATACAACCCCTTGCCGGAACATAGATCTATGAACATTTAGTGTCCACTTGTGTGTCTGGTATATAGGGATACTAATGTAAGGGCCTTCCTTCCTTCCTAAATATAGGCTATCACTGTTATTGAAAGTAGCCAGTAGTGACTTATGCAAGTTCAAGGACTTTATTGATCGGTTTAGCTGGTCTTAATCAAAATCTGTCTTCCTTTCCACTCATAGTGATTAAATAAGTCTAAGGGAGCTTGACATCAAGTCTTTGACTTTTTATTGGTTCTCAACAAGTGCTGTGCTCAGCATTTTAGTGCCTGACAGTTGCCAGACAGGAAGGCAAAATGGAAAAGAAAGTTTGAAAAAAAAAATGCTTTATTAAATTTAGGCAACTAATTAAACATATCATAGAGAAGATGAAGGAGATGAAATTGAATTTTGTGTGCTGTTTTAAGTGAACTATTTTTCTTCCATAAACATTACCATTTTAGGTGTCTGAAGAAGACAGAATGTGTTTGATCATAGACTACCCTGGAAGAAAAGTAGTTTTTCTCTTTAAAGACCAGATATTTTAAGCTCCTAAATATTTTGACCTATTATCTATTAAAATGGCTTAGCCAATCTTACATCATGTTCAAGGGTCACAAAATCCTTTCTGAAGTTTGCTCAGCTTTCCTGAGAAAGGCAGTTCCTTAGAAGAATCATTTCGACCCTTTATAATGTTTCCATATACAAAAATATTAAGGATAATCAGATTTATGCATGGAGAGAGAGATTTCCCAAAGGTGTGAATAGGAATTAGATACTCATTTACAGACTGATTTTCAGTGAACTATGTTTTATATCTTTGAAAAATTCCCCAGATAAGGTTTGCAAATAAGGTTATAACTCAGCTTTCTCTGTTTCTGAATTCAAAGAATCCACTTTATCCACTTTATTTATTCATTTAAAATACACAGATATGTTTATTTGTATGATTGGAAAGCCTAGTAGCTGGCATTAAAGAAGAGCCAATTATCCCAAAGAGTCCTGAATCCCAACCACTGTAGCAAGATTATATCCCCATACATGATACTGAAGCAGGCAAACAAGCTTGACCACATGCAGATCCTGGTAGAGGTCATTTTAAAGAATAGTTGCTAAGGCCATGAGATTCAGATTGTATGGAGGGAATTTTTATAATGATAAAAATTCCTTAGAGCTCAGTCCTGAAAGGTGGTAGATATCCTTAGCAGTCCCATGTGTGTGAGGGCTGAGATGGAAGCACTGTAATGACTTAGAGGAAAAGAATCCTGATGGAAACTAACTTTCTTCTGAGCATAAGGTCAGGTCATAACAATATTACCACAAATGCCTGACTAAAATAATATAATATGATTTTGTTCCAAGACATATCTAAGGGTTGCATACCAAATAAAGGCAAAGGGTTTATTGGGTTTTGGCAGTACTACACTACACTACACTGCACACATCACTTCATTTAGCAATACAGTCAGTAAAGTCAAAGGCTGTAGCCATTCCCAGAACATGGGTAAGCTAGAAAATTTAAGACAGTGGAAAATGAAACTAAGTAAAATAGAACAAAATTGTTATGACTAATTATAATTGTGCAGGTCTAATGGTGTCAACACACGTATACAAAAGCTCCTAGCCACTAGCAACTGAGTAATAAGCAAATACAAATCTCATACAGATGTTCATTTCTTTTAGGAATGTGAATGGTTAAATGGTTAATCGTTTAACCAATCAGCTCAGTAATAACTAGTTTTAGCTTACAGGTTATTATTGAGCCTGGGGCCAGGTGCAGTCTGGGAGGGAAAGGAGGGATAAGAAACCCTGCCGTGCCCCAGCAGGAACGGGACAGTGGTAGGGCAGGAGGAAGGGGGGGAGGGAGAAAGGAGCCAGGAGGAGGGGAGAGGGGAGGGGTAACTAATACCTAATAGCTAGGCTAGGCAGAGTGAGGGAAGAGAGAGGGACAGGGAGGAGTTGCCTACTCCCTCCCTTACAGCACATCAATAGTTGCAGCAGACTGATTTAAGTTACACTACCTACAAAGGTACACTTAACTTAGATTGAGTCATCCACTTTTAGACCTATCTAACTGTCCTGAACTTCTGTACAGTCTGCATTTAGATCCACCTAGCTAGGGATCTAAGTATAAGGTCCACAACTGGGCAAACTAAATTATATTGCGTGGTGATTTTTAACACAATGTAACTTCCCCTAATATCTTTGTGTAGCCTTGGAAAAGGTACCCACCCCACTGAGGGAGGGGGTGGGCCTCAGCCCTCAGCCTCCAAGACTGATGACATTCAAGCAAGAACCACAGGATAGCATTCGCATTCTGGCCAAGTGTACCATTGTCCCTGTGACAGCCTTAGGACTGGTAGATAAGTGGAATGGGGGGGAGGGGGCATTTTGTTTGTTTTGCCTGTATTATTCTTGTCTGCTATCTCTGTGCTTCAATAACATTTGCCTGTTATCAAATGGAAAAAGTTGTGGAAGGTCTGAGGGTTTGGGTCCGCCTGGAACAAAGTATCTGGGTCATAAATTCAGTGCCAACAAGCCAGTCTGTTTCAGAATGTTTTTATATTTTTCAATACTATAGCATTGCTTGGATTTTTGGGATGTCTCCCCCATCCTGAAATCCCCATTCATATGGGAGTGGGGTTATGGTTTTGAATTGGGCCTAAAGGGAGGAACCATGGAGGAATGTAAGCTTTAAGCTACTTTTCTGTCTCTTTTCCTATGCCCTCCAGGTCCAGTTGCAGTGTGGGATAGAGGACCTGGAGTCATTGTTGCCTTCATGAGACTGGGATTATATAAAAGGGTGAACACTGATGGAGAGCCAGAGATATATGCAAAATATGGAGCTAGATCCAGAGTCTGATTTCAGGGTCTGTTATGTGGAGGTTTGTTTCAGGTCCCTCCCCTTTCCACATTTTAATTAATTCAATTTGAAGTGAAGAATTGTAACAGCCACATGTTAGAAATTAATTCAATGCCATCACAACATCCATTGTGGTCCAAACTGTCGCACCAGGACCACCCCGTGGAGCCCCTCTGGTATGAGGAATGTAAGTCAACATTACCACCAAACAAGTTCCTTGTTACAGATCCTATAGTTTACCCATGTAGCTTCAACCTACCACACCTGACAGTGGGCCTTGCTGAATATGTTCTGGACAGGCCTGTGTGCAGCCAACCTTCACCGGTGAGGTCTTCGCAACAATCCAAACTGTAGCTGTGGCAAAATACACACCATGTCACATATTGTCAATGGCTGCTTGCTGACTAAGTTCAGTGGCAGACTACAGGAATTGCACATGGCCACTGAGGATACCATTTCATAGCTTGGCAATTATGCACATGCTGACTGACTGAATGACAAAAAATGTTAACAAAAGGTGAGCCAGAAGCAGTACTCTTTAAAGTACCATTCCCTGTTTAATTTCTTCTTTGTTTTCATCATGAGAATAACATCACAATGAAACAACTGTCTAGAAACCTACTGAAACTTATGGATATCCATATACTGTATATCTGTGTGCATAGAGGAAAAGAGCGCTATGTTTTTGACCAGTTTCTACCTTAAGTATTGTGGTTAACTCCTGTACTTTGAGGACAGAGCGCACAATTGCTCACTATTCTATTGGGTTCTGCATCTGCAGATCCAAAAAAGAAAGACAGCAAAGGCACTAAAATTTGTGGTACTGGAAAATACTGACTTTCTGACATCATGGGCATTACCATTTTAATCTACTTGTACAACACTAGTACATTGGGATACTGCTATAATGCAAATTGTAATTAATATTCACAATAAACAATGATCTTAACAGAGAGTTTGGTTATTCTCAGGCTAAATTCCATGAGAAAGTTCCTGGCTAAAAGCTCTGAAGAAAAACTATTAGGCAAGGATGGAATAGGATAAAGAAAAGCTGTATCATGAGCTTGATGAGTGGTGTAGGGCTGATCTGCAGGGTGCATCCCATGTTCAGGGTCAGTCTGTGAGCCAGATCCATGGTTGGGGAGAGGTGGTAGCAATAATTGCTACAGCTCTGGGCTCCGCTGCTGCAATTAACGCTGCCACCACTCTCTTACTGCCAAATTTCCAGACCTGTGGGTAGCCCTGCAAGCCAGATCTCACAGCTTCTTCAGCTAGATTCAGCCCTCAGGCCACAGGTAGAAGACCATTGGACTAGCGGAAAAATTAATGTTGGAAATGAAGAAAGGAAGAAATCTTCAGCTTCTCCAGAACATTCTCATGGGTATCAATCTGATCCCCCAAAATAAGAGAACATAACTAACAACCACAGAGAAATTTTCATCTTTTCCCATCCCCAGTGTGCTTGGCAGAGAAACAAGGGGAACCAATACATTATTAGATTCTATTTTGTTTATGCTAAGCACCATGAAAGATAACCAGCTTTCTAAAACCTTTCATAATTGCATTCAATGTACATACCTTCTGGCTGTCATGTGTTCCCCAATATAATGACATTTCTATTACTAATTACTTTTACAGGCATAATCTATATTTACATCTTATTATCAAAATAAATGGTGACTCTCCAAAAATGTAATAAACCCAACCAATGACGAGGAACAAAAAGAGGGAAATAACAGAAGAGATACTTCAGTCCCCGCACCTGACTGGCTCTGCAGTGGAAATAGGTTTTTTTGGTAATTCTGCAGATGGAAGCCAGGAATGAAAGTACTTGACCATGTCTTTAAAATGTTGGATTCTACTGTAATCCAGACATATGTACAGGTTCAGAATTGGGTTGTTCTTCTCTGAACTGATAATCCAGCTCCACTAGAAATATCTTGATTATAAAGGTTGTTATGTAAAATTTCCTTCTGTGCTGTAAAATCATGATAATAATTACTTTCTGTATATGTTTTGAACTTTGAGAGGTTGTTTCTGGGTGGCGGACTAACTATATCACTTTCACAATGTTGACAGCGCTGATTATTGTGATCAGGAACAATAGATATTTAAAAGATGCATTTAGCTTTTTCCACATTTCAAAGGACACTTGAAATAAGGTATACACATGAAATACAGCATTTCAGAATAATGAGAAAGTGATTTCAGGGTCTCTGAATTCGCTGTGTATTAATAGAGTGCTGACTTGTGGCAGACCTTTTACTGCCACCAGAAAAAAAAAAAATTCTCTGCGACTCCTAGTCCCTGTAACTGTGGATGAGAAATCAGTACATAAATGCAACCAAATTAAACATATAATTCTACGGAACCTACTAAAATTCCACCAGATAGGAATTTGGCCTATATGCACTCCCGGTCCTGTGGCCTCTGTATAAGATGAATCTATAATGCATGGATTCCAGAGGATAGAGAAGGTGAATGGGTAGGTGAAGGTGAATAGGTAGCATACTTCCTTTCCATCCCAACCCATGGGTGAATTCCTAAAGCGCTGGCAGAAGATAGGGCAAGGGTGGTACTCTCTCTGACTGTTACTTACAGCCCCCAACTCAAACACTTTAAACACATAATTAATTACCTCCACCCCTTCCTGGAAAATGTCAACAGTCCCAAACTAGATTTACAGGTCCTAGCTTACAGGACATCCCCAATAGCCTGAAATAACATACCTTCAGCAACAGACTACCTAACTCCAATTCTCATCAAGCCACCAGACCTTGCTACACACCCAAATGCCAGTTATACCTCTCACCAATGCAGACCATGTCATCACTGGACTGAGCAACAAAAAATATTACATCTGAAGTTCATTCGCCTGCTCCTCCAGTCCCAGCTGGTTGGTCAAAAGTCGTAGGCTGGAGTCCAATGGAGAGGCAGAGTGGCATGGTGTGCCAGGCAGGCAGATGGGGAGATGTATAGTGGGAGCATATTCCTTATGAGGGAGTAAGGTGGGCAGATGTATAGTCACTCTAAGATGCCATATCCATATGCGTTGCTCCCACAGAACAGCAGTGGTGCCCACCTGCCTGCCTGGCATACCATCCTGCTCTGCCTTACTGCCAGGCTCCAGTCCAGGATTTTTGACCAACCAGCTGGGACCAGCCTAGGGATTCTGGGACTGTCCCAGCCAGAGCAGGATATATGGTCACGCTATATAAACCATTACTTACTTACAGTGTTCCTCTGCTGTCTACACTGGGAGGACAGGACAATACCTGTGTAAAAGAATGAATGGAAACTGATTTGATATGAGTTCCAGAAGCGTGCACAAAGTCCATAGCAAAACACTTAAACCTTGCCGATCATTCTCTCACTGATCAGAGTAGCTATCTTTAAGAATCTTTATAAAAAACAAATTTCCATGAAATTTTAGAACAAGAAATCATCCACAGAATGCTGAATGGAAACAAAGTTAATACAATTATCCCACTACGTGGAATAGCTGTTAACTTTCATGTCACTCCAGGTGTTAACTGCTGTATTCCTCTCAATTGGTCTAACCCAAGGGTGTCAAAGATACTGTCCACGGACCAGATACAACCTGCCAAACCTTATCATTTGGCCTTCAATGCTACCTGAAGGTCTTGGATCAGTGCATATAGCACCCACTGGCCCAGCTCCTCACGCTACATGTGGTGGGTGGAGCCCATCTGGCACAAGCTGCAAACAGCATATAGGGCCAGTCCAGAAACGCACGATATGTGGTACCTGCACCAGACCTGCCCCGTACACAATGGATCTGGGACCAGTCAGTATCAGGCCCACAGATCAGCTGAATCCAGGGCACATGGCTGGTCTGATATGGGTGCCACATGCAGCATGTGCCCCGGACTGGCATGTGGGGCTGGTGTGGGCTAGAGCCGGTATTTGCAGCACATGGAGTGTGGTCCAGGGCACACACTTGCATATGATGCCTGCACCTGCATAAATCCAGCCCAACACACTGGATTCAGGGCTTGTCTGGACTGAGCCTATAGACCAACCCTATGTGCCAGATTCAGTGTGCAGGGCCACTGGGTGCATCTGCATGCTCGATCCAGCATATGGGGCCAGATTGTGGGCCAGTTCTGGTCCACAGACTGGCCCTGTGTCCCTCATCCGGCCTGCAGTACCAGATGAGTTTGACACCCCTAGTCTGACGAGCATACTCATTACTTCTTTTAGTAGTGTCCCCTTTCCCTGTCCCCCTTCTATATACTCTTTTCATTCTGCCAGTCCATTCATAGTGTTTGATGAGATAAGTTTTGCATATGAAAGCTCATGTGTCTTTATGGAAATGCTTCAGATATAAGACTGCTATTGTATCTCCTCTTAGACAGCTTTGGTGAAAGTTAAATATCCTTAATGCTCTCAACTTCTCTTATTATGACTTGCCTTTCAACCCCTTCATTTTTGTCATTTTTGGATCCTCATTAATTTGTTCACAACCTTCTTTAAAATCTAGAGTCCAGAAATGTCCATAGATGAACTTTCAGAACAGAAAGTAATCCGCAGAACGATGCATGGGAACAAAGTTGATACAATTATCCCATTATGTGGATGAGGCCTCACCAGCTCTGAGTAGAATGATACTATCATCTCTTGTGTCTTGCATCTAATACTCCTGTTGATGCTGCCCAAAATTATATTCAGTTTTTTTTACAGCTGTATTACAATGACTCGTGTTGAATTTGTGATTCACCAAAACCCCAAGATCCACCAAAACCCCAAGCAATGCTGCTGGAACATGTACATATATACATTTTGGAATTGACGGTGTGTTGGTAATTTAGCAATAGGGAGACAAAGAAAGGTATAATTGTCTGGGCTAAATTCCTAAAAGCATCAATTGTCTTCTGAAGTTATTATATAAAATGTATTGAAGAGTTATCCCATATTATATAATACATAACATTACCAATGTGGGGAAGAAGAAAAACTACATCTCTGATTAAGTACAGATTTCAAGGCAACTTCAATTGCCATTAACTGATGCTTCTGTAATGTTACATATATGTTTACATGCAGATAGCTAAAGATTCATTCTGCTCTTCTGTGGACTAGTCCAATCTCCAGAAGACCATATCATGGTTCAGAGCCTATGTATCAAATCACTCATATTCACTTTCAAGATCAACCTCTGCTTCAAAACCCCTTGCTTCAGACTATTATCACTCATTTAGTACCCAACAAATGCAGAATATTTTAGCAATGATTTTGTTTCCACAAGTGTCAGCCTGAGATACTTGCAAACAGGATGGCTACAACATCAACGATTAAAGGAGGTCTCTGTGTGGGAGTAGATCAAGAAGTATCTGATCACTAATAGAATAATAGTCAAGAAAATTTACTTTAACATCATTTAGAAATATGGAGAAAGAGAATAACTGTCACACAAGAATTCTTTGTCCTGATGCTGTTTTGTATCTCCTTTTAGACATCCACATAGTGCTAAACTTAGCTTCCACTCTAATGCTGGTGATAATCAACACTGGCAGCATCTACACGTGCACTGCTGCACATGAAAAAAAATGTATTTACAAGTACTACCCTGCTGCAGAGTTTATTAGTTTACTTAGCCCAAATAGGGGTGCAAGTATAGACCCCAAGACATTTACTGTGCAGTTAAATGTCAACTGTGCAGTAAACATTGCTTGTAGATACACTCACTGTATATTATTTGACATCTTTAATCATTTGACAACTTTAATCATTCCTCTCCCAACATTCTGAGATAAACCTATGATTTCACACCATTCATCTAAATCTCTTCAGTACAAGTGCACATTTTGGGTTAGAGAAGCATCTGCACGTGCAACTCTATCTCTACTCTCGCACATGCTTACACTTTCTGTGATCTTGACACTGACCTTGACCCTGAAGTTTCAATTCCTTCTGATTTTTCTTGTGTTTGTAACTCTGCCTCCTGATGAAAACCTTGTCAAAGAGGTTAATTTTTTTCTCATCTAGACTATGACAACTACATTCTTTGCATCCTTCCCTGACCTCAGCTCTCCAAGCGCCTCTTTTCACCAATTTATCAAGTGCCCATATCATCCTCATCTTCACATCCCAATTTATTTCAGGATCTCATTAAGAACAGCCATTCTCGGTTTTGACTTGTATGTGCACTTGCTAATATTTTCCTATCATTTATTCTCTTTACTTATTCCCGTGCTGTCTCTGATCTTTTTCCACAATTTCTGTTCCTACTTCTTCTGATCCTTTCCAAAATTTCTACTTCTACTTAATTTAGGAGCCTTCCCCTTCCTTCATTATGGGACACAATTTCTGTATATCAAATGTAGCAACCTCTTCACCATCACAAACAGGCTACCATGCTGAGTTAAAGTGAGACAATGAGCCTACCTTCATCACAGTCAGAAATACCCGCTCCACAAAGAAATAACATAATTTGTCACTTAGGGTTCTTACAAGGTAGAAAAAGCTATGACTCCTAGATTTACTGAGATAATATTTTAAATGTCTCCTGGATAGTCAACTTATATTAAAGTTTACAATTATCTATATCCTCTCTCTTGTCTGTGTGTGTACATCATATATGTGTTAGCCCAATTCCTGGATGATCCAAATCAGAATCCATTTTCTATTATATCAGGTGCTGCACAGTTAAACACAAAGACATCAGGCAAAGCCATCAGTCCTGTCCCAAGGAACCAAAAGTAGGGATAAACCAGCTCATTCATTTTGATGTGGAATGGGAAGCTGCGGTTGTCAGAAGTGATGAATATTGGCTTCCCAATTTAAGCACTTTAAGAAAGATTAATTAACAGAGGATACTAGATGCTCTGCACTTTCTGTAAACTAAACCCCCTTAATCTGTGTCACGCTAGACACTGCAAAATTGAGGCACCCAAAAATCACTTACTATTTTTGTAAAGGTTACTTGTAGAAAAACAATCATAGGGCAGTAATGCGGTCTGCATAACCATATCTTCACCTTAAAACAGGAATTTGGGGGGAAAAAAGGTGGTAAGGTATTTTGGTGAAAGAATAAAATATAAAAGACTACTTCTATTAAAACTATATTTGAAAAAAAGTGGCAAAATTGCTGTGTGGTACTGAATCAAATGAGAGTAAATTTTTTGCAAAATAAAATGATCAAATTTTCTTTTTCTTTTTTTTTTCTTTGTCTGATCAATTATGAGTCACAAAAATGTAGCTTTAGAACTTATGTATTTTAATATAAAGGTATTACCTCTCTTTCTAATTCTGCCTCTTACTTGTAGCAATTTTATTAAATTACTACAGTTATCAGCTGAGACCCATAAGTGTTAGCTTGACCTGCTTCTTAAATATCTAAGTAGACACAGCTGGAATGAAAACAGATGGAAGGTGTAAATGAGAAGATTCAATTAACATGTTTTTTTTTCCCTTCTAATACTAGTTTCCAAAAGAAAGTCCCCCAGGATTGCAAATGATCCCTTAATTTAAGGAATACCTCTTTGCTATATTCAAAATAAAATCTTTTAACATAATTTCAAGCCTTTTAAGTTCAGCACCACTGGAACAGAGTGTGTGTCCATACATTTTCTGATACAATTAGAGAAGCAAAGAAATCTGAGTCAAGGGTAGTACAATTGCTGCCTATAATGAAAGCTAACAAAATTAGGGGACAGCTTGATTCTTATGTGAGTTTAACTCAAGGCCTAACAACATTAAGCTACTCTTCTAGGAGATTATAAAATTTAATTTTGTGATAAAATTTGCATTATTGTGTATAATAAAAATGTAGCACTTATATCATGGCATGTGGTAATTTTCCTGTGGTGCCTTAGATCCTCACCTGGTACATTTTGTGTAACCCCATTGATTTCAATGAAACCGTGACAGCTTTTGCTAACGGAGGATTTGGTCCGATACCATTTAAAGGAGGTAAATGAAATACAAATGGCTTTATTTTAAAAAGGTGTTTTAATGAGATTATAAAACTTTAAGAGAAATGCAGAAATCTTTTTAAGCTTCTGATTTGGTACCTCTGCTGTGTTGGGTTGATTTGCAATGTAACACCTTTTTGTATGACCACAGATGTTTACATTGATTTTATAACCGAATTATAAAAGACAGCAGGTTTGTAACGAATACCTTGCAAATAGCTTTAAAATGCCATGAGCACATTATACTACTTAACTGCATCTCAGTGGTGTCACCATCAGGAGAAAATCAGCACAAAAATCTATTAGTATATACAACATACATGACTAGAGTAGCTGTTTTAGAAACCTTTGGTAAAAAGCAACAGACTTGTAGGAAAGGGCTACCCAGCATTTTTTCAGTGCCCTGTAGATATCCAAGTTAGTTCTAAATGAGCTAGCTAGGGTAACAGAAGCAATATAGCTGTTCATGTTACTCTCTGGCTCAGATAATTTATCCAGTGAAACTATGCTGGTAGAGTGCTTGCACTGAACTGTGCAGACTGTGAGACTGTGTAGGCTGTGGGTTGAGCACCCAAAAATGAAGTTATCCTTATACATAGCCATCATTCATTAGTGTGTGTGTGTGTGTGTGTAATTTTCAATGTTTCTTTGGGGGAGAGCTTCTCTTACTAGAGTAAATAAGATATAATAGCAGCCACAGCCAAACTGTACAGGTACAGTGCTTCTTGTCAAGGAGTAGCATGAAGCACCTTGAAATGCTCCCTACCACTTCTCTCCATCTACTCTGAGTAAGCTCTTGCGTCTCATAGCAAGTCTCTAGTGTGCCCACTGGGAACAAATGCAAATGAACCTATTTGCTTATTTTGCTGGTTGAAGAACCAGACTTGGGAGTGAGGTTATTTAGATATTCCCTCAAGGTCCTATGTTCCCCACTTCCCCTGCCGTGAACCTTCTTCTGGTAGCTAATCTGAACTTCACCTGCCGTGAACCTTCTTCTGGTAGCTAATCTGAGCAAATTTTTTGTGGAGATTTTATTTTGTGTTTTTTTTCCAGAAAAAAAATCAAAGAGTGCCATTATTTCCAAAAGTCCAGTGAGTAGGTCAGATTTCTGGCATATGGGGGAGAGAGATTAAAATCTGCATCTGCCTGATTTAAAACAGGGATTTAAACTCAGGTTCCACTTGCAAGGAAGCACCCTAACCACATGGTATTTTAAAATGGGCATCTCTTAGTAAATCCTTTTGAAGGTGGTACAACTTTGTACATAGTACTTAAATTTTCATGGGGTCAAATGGACACTGAGAATAAGTAGATACCCTAGTGGTTAAAGCGCTCACCTGGGAGTTCCAGGTTCTAGTTGTTTTTCCACTAAATACAATATTTACCTGAATCCAAGACAACTTTGATTTTCAGGTGGCCCCACGGTAATTAGATTCTAGACATGGAAAAATGATAAATTTGTTATAATTTTTCATGTAGAGAATCTAATTTTGGAGGTTCATCTTAAATTTGTCCCACAACCACCATGACAGCAGGGCAAGAAGTAGTATAAGAGCAGCCAGTGAGAGAATCAAGTGACCTGACCCTTGACTTTTGCCACCTGTTCCCCCCACTCCACCTGCTATGCACCTCCCTGTGTGTGCAAACCCCTGGTGCTTGCACCCACTGGCACCTGTCTACCCACCACTTCCCCCTTTCCTTCCTGGCCCCTGCTGCTTGCTTGCCTACTCCCCATCCTGCTGCCTACCTCCCATGCTGCCTCCCCCCTCTGCCACCATGACTTCCATTCCTATTGCAGCTCCATCTCTGGGTGGGGCCTGCTCTAGCACAGGGCAGGGAGCACTTGCTGCCTTCAATCCCCACCTGGCCATGCAGCAGCAGTTGCAGGGGTGACAGCCCTGGCCCTGGCCCTGGAGTCAGGGCCAGAGCTACTACTGCCTCTGTCACTGCTACATGGCTAGGTTGGGACCAGAGGCAGCAAATGCTCATTTTCTAGTTAATTAAATGCTTTCCCCTCATGCTCACAAATGGTAATCCTGTAAACTCAGCCATGGCTCAGAATCTGAAAGCCAAGCTGAGTTCTCTTATATATCTGTTGGTCCTCAATAGCTGTGTGTATTCAGTCCTTCCCATACTATATCATTCTTTCTTATTAGTTGGGGCTTCTCCACACACAAGGTTAGGAATTCTCCAATATAAGAAAAATACCCACATTACCATGCTACTTAAAGGCTAATTTGGCAAATGCAGGATCAGAAAATAAAAATGCTCTCTGAAGCTGCTACAGCAGAGGCTTGTGACTATGCCTTCTTTGGCAAGGGACCCCAAAACAACTACTGAGATTCTTTTCTATATTCAGAATGGGAAATATTAACAATTCTTGTTTTGTCCAGTTCAGAGAATTTATTTTCTTAACTAAGTGGGCTTAATAATTTAGAGTAATTTTTGCTCCAGCTGGTGTCCAAAAAGAATAATTGCTTTCTCAGGGGAACTTTTCTAGAGAGGTAATATGGATCTTTCATAGGTGTGCCAAAGGCTTAGAGATATGATGCAGTATACTTTGATATGAGGAAGTTTGATATCGTTCCTTTCCCTAATCTGATATGCACTGAATGGATCAAAGCAAGATCTTAAAATTCTCAACCTAGAAAAATCATGATTAGGTGGATACTTAAGTGGGTGAAATTTTTCCATTAGATAAATGTACAATAAACCCAGCTTGAAGGGAATGCTCATCTGAAAAGGAAAAGCCAGCAGTACCTAAAATCAGATCTTCAGCAACTGTAATGATAATCTCTGTAGTTTGCATAACTTTTATTATGGGGAACAAAAATTACTCAGAAAAACGTATAACCAACAGAAAGATTTGGATGTGAGGACAGACTCAAGACGACGATCTTCATATCATCTCTTTGGAATAATGTGAAAAAACAGAGAAGGTTGTTTGCTATGCCAACTAGTCTGTTAAGAAGTTAATTTGTATAATAAACCTATTGCTTTGCATAGTGATCCCATACGATACAGGCATTCCTTGTGTTCTAATCATTACCGTAATTACCGTGTATGTTGCTGTCTTTTCTTTATCACATCAACAATAATACTTTACATTTATATTCTACCTTTGAACTAATTTATTTATATAGCCTTTATAATTGTTTGTCATCTTAATATACAAGATTGTTTATAATCTTAAAATTTCATAATTGTCCTATCTAAACTGTGTTCAGGTATCTCTTCCTCTAACTTGGAAATGCAGCTACCTCTTGTCAAATGCACTGACTTCTTACAAGTGCATAGCCTCTCTCCATAATACCCTGGCACCAGATGGGAAGTAGAACTTTATGTATATCTAAATGAACCTACAGAAAGAGATTATGTAGGCAAAAAGTACTTTCCAAATTGGAATTAGGCCAGGAGAACAAGGTTAATGCTGCTTCTTTTGCAAAGAGCCTTGGCATCTTTCACAATCATAAGTGGTCAGGACCTCAGTTTTATTTCTTTTCTGAAGGATACATTCTGTGCCCATTAATGCCTTGTGATGGAGGAGGAAAACTTAATGTTACTTTCTAGTAACCCTCATGGCTGACCCACTTCATTTGGCATCATCTGTTTATAATCTAAAAGAGCAGCACTAGAATCTAGAGGAAGCTGTATTCTAGCTAATCAGCAGCAGAATGGTAGCCATGACCAAGTGGATGGAATAAAAAAATGGAAACGTGGCTATTGGGGGAGGCTATTGTAATATAGAGGAACTGCTGCACTGTTAGCTCCATTATATTCCCCTGAATATGAGGATTTTCTGTGCCTAGTCCATGTGTCAGATAGTATAAAGAGATAAGGAACAAAGACTCTTTGGACACGCTACCTCCCTTTTATGAAAGAGCAAGGGCCAGATACAGTATGGCCCATAGCATTTTGGCATTCATCCCAATTAGTAAGTATAACTAGTAGTAATAATATAATTGAAATTATAATCAAATGCAATGCTAATGTGTACAATGGTTGAATTGACTAACTACTAAATCTCCAATTAAATAATTTATAATTCCAAAAAGCAATCTGTAAATAAGGTTTCTTTAAAATCATAATAAAAGAATTGATTCTGGTATAAATAAAATACATGTAAGAAAGATTTTTCTTCTGTTTCAAAGCCTTAAGGAGCCCCCCGCTGGTGATATTTAGAGACTCAAACAAGACATTTTCTCAGACTACAGAACTGATAGCATTGTATATGGCCAACAAAATAATAATATTCGTCCAAATAATATTTTAACCATCTAATCTATGAACAGAAGAAATCTAGGACATCTTTTTTGGTGTGCTAAGAAATATTGCTGTTGCTATTAGAAAGGTGCTAAGGACCTCTTCAGTATTAGAGTTCCAGGATATAGAAATTTAGAATAAAGTGAACCAAAAACAAGTCACAGTAGCCCAGTTCTTTCTAAAATTTAAGTTTCAGATTCTAATCAACTGATTCATGATGGTGATCAACAGGGATCCAGTTTTTCTGTTCACCATGAAAAAATACAGTAAAGCCTGTATTTTCTCATTTGAAGGAGAAAACCCCAGATTTTCTCACGTTAATAATAAAAGGCTGGATTTTCTCCTATAAAAGAGAAAAATGTGAAAACGGTGGGTTTGCACTTGCAGGCTGGCAGAGTTCCAGCCTCAAGGGGCCAGGATGAGCGGGAGGAGTGTGGTTAGGCAGGAGGTGCCATGTGCCTGTGCACATGCACACAGGCACATGGCTGGCAGGCAGCCTGGAGAGCAGCTCCCTGCAGGTAAGTTGGGGTTTGGAATTGAGGCCCCCTTATTGAGGGAGGGAGGGAGTCAGGAGTGGGGTTGGGGCTTGGGCTGGAGCTGCTGCTCAGCTGAGGCATGCTGGAATGTGTAGGCACAGGACCCAGGTGGGGAGTGAGACAGGGCCATGGGCAGGTTGTCTGGCGGGGGGGAGCGGGGGGGTTGGTGGGGGGGGGGGGGGGGGCCTGGCTCCCTGCTGCTCTGTGCACTCCCGGGGGGGGGCATGGAGGCACATGCCCCCCATATTTGTGCATACGGTAGGGGTGGATGTGGACTTGGGCTCGCCACCCTGCTGCCCTCCCCCTGGGGTCCTCTGCAGCCCAGCATGCAGGAGCCAGTGTGGCAGAGTAAGGTGGGAAAGTTCCATGCTACCACCATGAGCCTCACAGTACCATGGTGAGGAACCCCCTGCCTGCCTGGCAGCAGTGGGAGGTGGGGATATGTGCCCCTTGCTGCTGCTGGGATGGCAGGGGATGCCTCACCATGGCAGCATGGAGATCCCAGCAGCAGCACTGAGGTTTCTTGCCTGTGGAGGAGCCAGGTTGCAGAGGCCCCAGGGGAAGGTAGCAGGGTGGAAAGCCCCAGGCCCACAGCAGGCAGCCCACATCCACTCCCGCCCCCTGCAGACTCTGCTTTGGCCATGCCACCGATGGGGGAGGGGAACTGAGCTCTGAGCTTGGCTCCACTGCAGTAGCCACCAGAGCCCCCTGCAGGGGGCTGTGGGTGGGGAATTGAGAGGCCAGGACCTGCATCCTGGTGAGCAAAAGGTGCAAGGGGAGCTCTGATTTTCCATGATAAAAAAACCTAAAATCAAACACCAAGATTTACAGGTACTTAGAATTTATTTTATTACAATGGTGGAAGCACTGGTAGGAGCAGACAGCTTGAGTTGAGGCTAGCCTTCCCACCCTGCAAATGGGGCTTGAGGGAGTGGGGCTTGTAGGAAAGGTGCAAAGCATCATGGGATGCCAGGGTACTTGAATCTGGAGGGGAGTTAACTTGAATCTAGAGGGGATCTGGGACAGAAGTTCAGTAAACTGATTTAACCTAAATCAGTTAAATATGATACTACATCCATCCAAATTTATCTTAAACCAATTCCAGCCATTTTGAAAGTGGTTTATATGTACTTCTGCTCTCTTATAGATTTGAACAAGGTCCAATAACTTACATCAATTTATGTGTAATTTCTGTCCTTAGCCCATAAATACCAATGTCACAAGTTTTCTGTCCATTTAATTCTAAATTATATTTGAGATGACTTTAAATTAAGTATAAATTTAGTGGTGGGATTCAAAGAACACTAAAACTTGTTGTCTGCCAAAGCTATATTCTTTAATAGTCTTGACTCAAATTATGTGTAGAGGTTTGGACGTTAAGGATGCTGCCTTACCATTGGTTATTTGTGCTATAACTTTACTACAAAAGCTACTTTGTCAGTGAGGTCAATTAAAAAAAAATCAGCAGCACTGTTAACCTGATTAAAGTAAATGGTTACATTTAGAGTAAAAATATAGTAATGTAAAACGTTTTTATGTGAAACATGAGTGATTATGAAAGCTGGTAATTTCCTGTGGAAATTGTTATCAAGAAGTATTGAGGAACAAAGAATCAGCCTCCTAACCCCAAGGCCCAAATTTGACAAAGTACTTTAGCATTGCCTAAATTAAGGCACAAGGAATCACATTGAAATAAAATTCTACTTTGAAAGCAATAGAATTACTCTCAGAAATTTACATACACAAAGGATTTGATGGTAGCTGAACAACTGAGCTATCCAAGCTGCCAGTTAAATGGTGGGCTTTAATGCTGAAGTAACTTTGAGGATGTGGCACTATAGAGTGATGTTAAAAAATATTTAGGTGCCTAAAACTGCAAATAGGCATAGTTGGTTCGGAAGGGACCTCAACGGGGTCATTGAGTCCGACCCCCTGCCTGGGCAGGAAAGCGTGCTGGGATCATGGTATTTTAAAAAATGCCTAGACATGTAGCTCCCATGTTATCAATGTGAATTAAGCACCTAGAGGCTCTTGAAAAATGCACTAGGCAATTTCTGAAGCCTTAAGGCATATAATTTTTTTTTTAATCCAGCCCTCCATCTATTTTTGGACCCATGAATAAATCTAGAGTGCTTCTTAGACATGCCAGGTAGCCACAACTGGTACTGAAACCTTAGAGTGCTGCAAGTGAACAATACCTTCCAGTCCTGAAAAGTACAGGCAGTCAAAAAGCCCAAGGCTGAATCAATTCATTCTTTTCAGCTTAGTCTAAGATGCAGAGATTAAACCAAGAACAAAGTGGACACACATTTACTTTTGATTCAGAAAATGCAGCCACATGCCTGCAGTGGCTCAGGTCCTCTTTCTGCTGCACCTGAAGTCTCTGGGATTTGCAGTCCAGAATCACAACAGCAGGACTCTGCAAGGTTGCTCATCACTTCCTCTTCCTGCTTCCAGGTTCCTTTGGGATTTATAGTCAATAGTTTCAGCTAGCATTACATTTAGCAGCAGGGCAGCTCTGAACTCAGGGGAAGATGAGTTTAACCCCCCTCCCTGGCCCCAGATACCAGCTGGGACTTGCTTGGGGTGGAGATGGGGAGAGTTCCTGATTCCCGCTCCTCCTCCCCCAGACCTTCTCTGCTGGAGGAGACAGCACAGTGCAGCCCAGGACTCAAAAGCATGCTGGGATGCTGCAGGACTGTGATTTAACTTGAACCAGGAAGAGGTCTAGGACAGAAGTTTCATAAACTGGTTTGACCCAAATCAGTTAAGTCTGATACTATATTCAGTTAGGTTTATCTTAAACCGGTTTCAACCATTTTTAACTGATTTATGTGTACTGAGCTTCTACTCCATTACAGGTTTAATCCAGTTCCTGATTATTTAAACTGGTTTATGTGTAACTTCTGTCCCTAGCTGAGGAACTACAGGGATTTGGCAGCAGTGCTAAAAGGTCTGGGGGCACAGGTGGTGTTCTCTTCAATCCTCCCAGTCTCAGGCTATGGGCTGAGGAGGGACAGGAGGATCCAGGTAGTTAACCAAAGACTGCAGCGCTGGTGTCATCAGGAAGGCTTCCATGACCACAGCCCACTCTTTGGCGAGAGAGGCAACAAGCTGCTGGGAAGAGATGGCCACCACCTCTCTCCACTGGGGAGGAGGCTCTTCTCAGCCAGACTGGCTGACATGCTCCACTGGACTTTAAACTAAGCCCGCTGGGGGTTGGGGGGGACTACTGTCACTGCTGGCCTGCTGAGCAACCCTTGCAAAGCCAGCAGGCCAAGGAACTTAAGGGAGCCCACCCCTGCCCCAGCCCTGGTACAATCTGTGGGCAAGGCCAGAGCCCCCAAGGGGACACTAGCCTGCCTGTACACAAATGCCAGGAGCTTGGGAAATAAGCAGGAGGAACTCGTCCTCCTTCTTAACACAAA
>NW_005841877.1:2017049-2044548 GCF_000455745.1 Alligator sinensis
CTCAACCTGGTACTGGCTACTGGGGATGACCTAATCAGTGACCTAGTGATTGATGGGAAGCTGGGTGACAGCGATCACGAGCTGATCACCTTCACCATCTGCCGTAAAGCTGGCAAGTCAGTCAGCAACACAGAAGTGCTTGATTTCAGGAAAGCTGACTTTGACAAGCTCAGGAGGCTCATCAGTGAGGCCCTAATGGACCACAGCCCCAGGGGGAGGGGAGTTCAGGAAGAGTGGTTGCTCCTTAAGAGAGCGATCCTCAATAGACAAGCTAATCCTATTCCATCTTGGAGGAAAGGCAGCAAGACGGTACACCATCCCCCCTGGCTCTCCAGGGTTCAAGCAGACCTCCTGAGGCTAAAAAGAAAGGCCTACAAAGGATGGAGGATGGGATTCACCTCCAAGGAGGAATATTCTGCACTGGTCCAGTCGTGCAGGCAGCAAAACAGGAAAGCCAAGGCTGCAACTGAACTCCAACTAGCTTCGAGTATCAAGGACAATAAAAAGTCCTTTTTCAGATATGTGGGGAGCCGGAGAAAAAGCAAGGGCAACACTGGGTCCCTGCTAAACCAGATGGGACAACTGACGCCCAGGAAAAAGCCAACCTATTAAATTGGGTACTTTGCTTTGCTCTTTCATCAGTCCCATGGGACATCCATGCCCACTGCAGGACGGGGAGGTCTGGATGAGGGAGATTCCCTGCCTTCCATCAATGCTGACCTCATGAATGAACACCTTGAGAGTCTGGATACCTTCAAGTCAGCTGGCCCGGACAATCTACACCCCAGGGTACTCAAGGAGCTGGTGAACAACATAGCCCAGCCTCTGGCACGGAACTTTGAGAACTCCTGGTGCTCTGGTGTAGTTCCTGAAGACTAGAAGAAGGCCAATGTGATGCCTATCTTCAAGAAAGAGAGGAAAGTGGATCCGGCAAACTATAGGCCCATCAGCCTGACCTCTATCCTGGTGAAGGTCTTAGAAAAGTTTATTAAAGAGGCCATCCTTAATGGACTGGCCGATGTCAACATCCTGAGCAATAGCCAGCACAGGTTTGTTGTGAGTAGGTCTTACTTGACCAATCTCATTTCCTTTTATGACCAGGTGACCTATCACCTGGACAAGGGAGAAGAAATTGATGTCATATATCTTGACTTCAAAAAAGCCTTCAATCTGGTATCCCATGATCACCTCTTGGCAAAAATGGCCAATCGTGGCCTTGGGTCCACCACAATCTGCTGGCTGGGAAATTGGCTCCATGGTCAGACCCAGAGGGTGGTAATTGATGGAAGTCAATCGTCATGGTGCCCTGTGACCAGTGGGGTTCCCCAAGGCTCTGTCCTTGGACCCATACTGTTCAACATCTTCATTAATGATGTGGACACTGGTGTCAGAAGTGGACTGGCCAAGTTCGCCGATGACACCAAACTTTGGGGAAAAGCATCCACACCTGAAGACAGGAGGGCGATCCAGGCTGACCTGGACAGGCTCAGCAAATGGGCAGATGAGAACCTGATGGTGTTTAACACTGAAAAATGTAAGGTTCTCCACCTCAGGAGGAAAAACCTGCAGCATCCTTATAGGCTCAGCAGTGACATGCTGGCTAGCACTATGGAAGAAAGAGACTTGGGGGTCATCATTGACCACAATATGAACATGAGCCTTCAATGCAATGCTGCAGCTAGTAAAGCGACCAAAACGCTGGCTTGCATCCATAGATGATTCTCAAGCAAATTCCAGGACGTCATTCTCCCCTTGTACTCGGCCTTGGTGAGGCCGCAGCTGGAGTACTGTGTCCAGTTTTGGGCCCCACAATTCAAAAAGGATGTGGAGAAGCTTGAGAGAGTCCAGAGAAGAGCCACGCGCATGATCAGAGGTCAGGAAAACAAACCTTACGACGACAGGCTGAGAGCTATGGGGCTCTTCAGCCTGGAAAAGCGCAGGCTCAGGGGTGATCTGATGGCCACCTATAAGTTTATCAGGGGTGACCACCAGTATCTGGGGGAATGTTTGTTCACCAGAGTGCCCCAAGGGATGATGAGGTCACATGGTTATAAACTACTGCAAGACCATTTCAGGCTGGACATAAGGAAGAACTTTTTTGCTGTCCGAGCCCCCAAAGTCTGGAATAGCCTGCCATCGGAGGTGGTTCAAGCACCTACATTGAACACCTTCAAGAGTAAATTGGATGCTTATCTTGCTGGGATCCTATGACCCCAGCTGACTTTCTGCCCTTCGGGCAGGGGGCTGAACTCGATGATCTTCCGAGGTCCCTTCCAGCCCTAATGTCTATGAAATCTATGAGATGAGTAGGCTGTGTTAAGCCGCTCAAACTTGAAAGGTTTGTCATATGTGTTGCCTAATTCTTTTTTCTCTCCACCTGGTCTTTGTCAGGTCATTTACAGTAATATATATAAAGAAAATCCAAAGAAAACATGTTAAATAGTGGGTAGTTTACTTCTGAAACAATATTGCTTTTCTGCATATTTCTATTATAAAAGCATGCTTTGAAAACATGAAAAGAACCAAACATTTCTACTAGCTTCTTTCTTTCCCTCTGATATTTTGGAGGGAAATAAATTACAATACAGCAGTTACTGCAAATATGATCTGTGAGACCTTGAAAGTATGGCTACTGCATGTTAGCTTAGATGTTGGCAGGTATCTTAGGATAACTATTATATCTGTTATAAAGGCAGTGATTGATCAATAGTAGGGCAATATGGTACCAAGGAACTGTAAAATCAAGTGCACTCACACTACTAGCAACATAATTAGTAAAATATTGAAAAAAAATGATAATTTTATTGCACATTTGTGTTAGTATATTCATTGCAGGGTTTCAGGTTCTTATATAAAAGTTAAAATAGCATCATGTTTGATTTATTTTAATGTATTATCTTTTCCTTTCTTGTATTTTCCTGGTCCTTTCTGCCATTTTATCATGTAGAACTATCTGCTTGAATGTCATTGACTTCCCCACTATTTAATTTTCTTCAGATCTAATGCTCAGAGCCTCTCTGGTATTATGTGCCCATTTTCCCTGGCCCTTCAGTACTCTGTCCTTACTCTATTTTGCTAATCTGATCCTATTGTTATCCTCCAATTGTTAACCTCCTATTGTTAACCTCCAATCTCTTTACTTAAACTGAAGTGTATGTTTTGACTGGTTGGGCAGTGCCAGTTCTATAATAATTTAATCAGAACTTGAGACCGACCATTTTACTATACTGTATCTTACAGATGAGCAACATTGCTTGTACTAGGAAAAAGCCATTATACACAGAAGATAACTCTCTGAGGAGTTAGAATCTCTCTCCTATAGTGCTTCCTCTTAGTCAGGAAACAGAGATGCACTTCCTTAATTCATAATTAGCTTAAAAGCACATAAAGTGCATTTCACTTAGGTGTTCCTTAGTAATGTCTTAGAGGAGAACACAATGAGCATAAAATTGAATATACTTTACAGTTTTAAAAACCTATATGTGTATCTATGGTTTTTAAATATTTTGTAAAATAATAGGTGGAATGAATCAAGGCACAGTGGATTTTTATTAACCAAAATATCACAGAAATTATATTTATTTTAAAACAGCGGTGTATAAGGCATATTATATTAGGAGACATATTTATAAAGTTATTTAAACTGTATAGGTTGGCAAGAAATGTATGTTAAACATTTTTTAAGGTGGTGTCAGGTAATTTATAAAGCTCCCTAAGTGATTTAGGAGATTACAGTTTTCAGAGTCATTTATATGACTATGAGGGGCCAGATTTGTAAAGTATTTACAGTCCTCAGTGGGAATGAAGCACTCAGGTAATATTTGAAAATCCTATTAGCCACCTACTTGCATCTTTAGGCTCCTAAATACCTTGAAATCAGACCCTATGTCCTTCTGATTTTCATGAAGGCATTGCCTCTATTGCCTAAAACAATTCTGAATATTTTACTTAGTTTTTAAAGCATTGTTTTCAGTGTTACATTCTTGCTTTCTTTCAAAAATTAATGTTTTGGAAATCTATTTCCAAATGTATATGATTTTTCTTGCTCATTCTAATATAAAATATTCAGAAAAAATGGGATAATCCTTAGAGAGTAAAATGTTAACATTCAGTATATTTGAATGTGCTCATAGCAACATGTTGTTTTGCCTGATACTGCAAAGGGCTGAGCATAAATGGGAATAGAAAGCCACTGAGAGTTGAGGACATTCGGCTCCTACTGAGATAGGTTCACAAATCCTATGTAGTAAATACCCCCCACCATCCACATAATTCTACAAAGAAAAGTCAACCTATGCAGTGCATACACATGGGAAAACTTGTGAACATTGTCTGCACAGAAAGGTATTTGGAACTGGTATGAATGAAAAACAAAAGTTACTCACCCATAGTAGATAGCTGAATTAGGTCTATAGAATTTATCAAGCATACTCATGAGGGATCTAGCTCACAAAGCCTGATTCAGAGCCCCTTGGGCTTCCAGTTATTTCACTGGGCACTGAATCAGGTCTCTGAGGAGATTATTTAAAACAAAACAGTTTGCATTACTGTGCTTACTAGTGCTTCATTCACGTTGTGCATTATTACATTAAAATAAAGGCAAAAAAAAGAGAAAGGTAAATAGAGTAAGCATTTAAGATTACATTTTCAAAGGCCCAGATTGCATATGCCTGACTTGTGCAGTTGTGTGTGGCTTTGTGCATATGTGCAAGCCACTGTCACAGAAATACACCTTTGAAAATATGGCCCTCAGCACCAGAAAGTGATTATGTAACATAGCTTTTATTCAGCACTGAAAAAATAAGCCTTCCTTTCTAGTTAGCTCTGCTTTCATTTCTGGCGGCAGCAGAGACATAAATTGCATTATTTGCCTTTTATCTCTGTGGATAATATTTTAGAAAGCATTTTTTGTTCTGTTTGAGCTGCTGTCGTGGACAGATGGACTGGAATCCTACCTGCTGGCAAGGGTTTAATTTGTGACAGGAACTCTATCAGCCTTTCTTACCTCAGGCTGTTTATGGCATAACATGAGGAACTATCATTTACACTCATGATAGTGGAGCAGATGCTGCTCTGCCTTGTGTAATCCCCACCTGGCACTACTCCGGTTGCCCATAACTGTAATGCATGCAGTCAAGAGGTCACAACGCCTGTCACTTGGGTTCTTAAAACTGAGAGGCCATTTCTCTTTGTCTATTTATAGTCCAGTGCTAGCATGTGAATAGAGCACAGCGTATCAATGCTGCATAGGTGAGCAGAAGCAAAATTCTGCCATAAAACCCCTTTAACTTCAGTGAAGGCAACATGTAGCCCAAACATTTTGCTTCTTTCATTTAAGTCAAATTCATGACTGAGTACTTTCCAATGATAAATAGCTATATCAACAGCATAGCCCGAGGGAGACCAGGCCATTGTGTATAATTGTTTTCCCCTTTTTGTTGTTAGGTACATCTGAGAGCCTTTACTACAATTTGTATGAAAAAGAAGGTGAATATTGAACTTTTTTTTCAGACTGATTACATGTATAATGGCAAAAAGGGTGCACAATATTGTAACTGTATAAAACAATTCTTTTGACAGTAAGAGATTTTTACAAATAATCGATAGATATTGGGCCAAATTCTGCTTTCAAGCATTATTTGGAGTGTGTTGCCAAGAGTCAAAGATTTCTCAGGGATTTCATGATGAGAAAACCTCGAGAATATAAATTCCAGTTTGTCTGAATCCCAGCGTCAGGTTGAAATGCTTATATGGAGAAATTTCAGATAAATAATTATGGATTAAGAAGAATGGTGGGGGAGGGAGGAGGAGAACGGGAACTAAAATGTGAAAAAAAACTTGAGGAATCTTTCTTTGTAAATTATCTCAAATAAGCATTTTAAAAGGTCAAAATGACCAGTATCTGTTTTAACCTCACCATAAATAAATAAAAAATAATTTTGCCAGTTTCTCTTAAGGCACAAGTTACTTTAAATCAAAGCAAGGCAGAATAGAATCCACACCTAATGTGAATACTGACTTTTAAGAGCACCGTCCTCACCATTTTTTTAATTTTCTCTTTTGTTCTAGCTTTATTTTACAAGTGTTATGGACAAGTCTCCCACAACACTTATGTGTGTATGAAAAACTTCCCACTGACACAATGTATCAGATCTAGGACAAATCTATTACTAATAGATTGCTTTCTCCTGCTTTCTCCATAATGTTTCACCTATTGCAGGTACTTCCACTTACCCTACTGACCTGAAAACACGAAGTAGGAGCAGACTTTCCATCCCCATGATGCCAAGGGTTGTGAGAAAGTGACCATTACAATGTTCAACTAAATTAGTTTCACAGCGACACAATGAGAACTTACTCCAACCACCAGTAAAGTCAACAAAAAATCTATTGGTTTAAATGGGAGTTGAATTAAACCCCGGATGAATACACAGATATGCCATACTGTACTGGGTCTAAGGTCCATCTCTTTTAGTATCCCATCTCTAAGAGTAACCAGAATTTAGAGGCTTTAGAGGCACATGCTAGAAACAGGAATGATCTACAAGTAGCAATACTTGCATTGTGCTGTGATGAGTAACAAGGGGAAGCCCAGGATCTCCCAGTGGTCCTTGGGGAGGGGACACTCATGAGAAGAACTCTGCATCCCAGAACATGTAGAAATTAGAGAGGATCATGCTCAGCAGCAGTATAATGAAGCTGAGCTCAATAATCAATTTAGTTATGAAAGAAAATAAAGGAGTTGAGATAAGTATTTGGAGGAGATAGGATGACAAAGAGGAGTTCTGGTTCTTCAGTTAGGGTGAACATAATGAAAGTTATGTTTTTCTCCCATGCAGCTGGGCTTTGTTGATTGCCACATAAAGCTGGGAAGGAATGTTTCCTCCTATTATGACAGGTATCAGGGATATTTTTCACTCTATACTCAAAGACCCTTGCACATCCTTCTCTTTATACATGTTCTTACATGCAGTCCTCCCTCCCACCTATCCTAGAGATCATCATTCATGTCACTCCATTCCTTCATTCCCAGGACTTGCTTCTCCTGATCCCCTGGGCTCCACTCTCCATGCCTTCTGTAGATTCCCTCTATTTTCCTCCCTGTAGCTACCATCTAGTTACCATTCAGATCCTTCTCATCTCTGGTTATGTAAATGCACTAGTATTCAACTAACATTTACAAACAGTTAAAAGTCATAGTTTCCCTGAATGTGTATGAAAATGCCTGTTTAAAACCAAAGCCTGAATCATATCTACAAGTAACAGGAATAAGGGCAAATACAAACAAGCAGAAATAGAAATGTAATACTGTACCTGAATAGTTTAAGACATACACTCTGTAAAGCAGAGCATTTATCTCTGCTTTGGCCTAATGTATGTAGAATCCATGAACCAGAATGATTATTAGCACAATGGGAAACAAAAGACTATACACTTCTGCTTAACTTTCACCCTCAGTGGGTGCATCTACACAAAACAATTTTACTTAAGATTAGACCTAATTACTGTGCAGTAAGTGTCACTGTCTTCATGTGGAGACACTTACTCTAGGGTCATTTGCTCTAATTGCAAGTAAATTTGTTATCTGTAAATACAAGTAGCAAATTTACTCTCAATTACTTACTGCACAGTCCAGCATGTGAAGACAGCTGACCAGGAGCAAATGTGCTCCTGGTAAGCCGGGCAGCAGGAGGTGAGATATTGCTCAGGAGCATTGGGCCAGGAGACAGATATCTCCTGGTCAGGCCTGGGACATTGCTCCCTGCCCCTGGGAGCTGCCTGCTGCTGGAACGGACTCCAGCACCAGAGCTTGGGCAGGGACAATTTCCCCCTGCCCCAGCAACAGAGAGCCCCTGGCCCTGCTTCCTCATCAGGGGCCCGGGGCTGGAAGATCACAGAAGTAACCGGGGCAGTCATGGGGCCTAGGCTGGGAGATGATCACAGAGTGGGACTCAGAGCCCCCTGCTGCCAAGGCAGGGGGACATTGTCCCTGCCTGGGCTTCAGTGCTGGAGCCCGCCTCAGCAGCAGTCACCTCCCAGGAGCAGGGAGCAATGTCCTAGCCCTGACCAGGAGTCAGTTTTCTCCTGGCCCTGTGCTCCCTGGCAGCCCCTGGGCTAGCACCCAGAGGGAGTCTAGAGCTCCCCTGGCTGCTTCAGGGGGCTGGTGCAGGGCTGGAGGGAGTGTGAGCAGTCTGCTCCTAGAAGCAGCAAATCTGCTCCTGTGTCCCTGCATGTGTAGGTGTGCGCCTGGGACAGTTTACTCTTGAGTAGTTTACTCTAGAATAAACCGATCCCATATTATTTTCACATGTAGATGTGACCAATATGTGCTAAGGAATACCTTGGATAAGGGAAGGGATACTAAAAAGGATCCACAGAGGCTACAAACAGATGTTACAATTGTCCTGGAAAAAAACACTTTTTCCCAGGAAAAAATGTGATCATTCAGATGTATATGTCTGTTATCCCAGGACAAACTTGAAAAAGGCTCACAGGATAAGAAGTAAGTGCTAACAGACTGTCCCAGAACATCGTGAAGTGGTTCCAAAAAGTTGTCCCAGATTTGTATCATTGCACCAATGACTGAAAAGCAGCAGTTCATTCAGCCTCTCAGTAAACCTTTACTGGAAGGGTGATATTCTATATGCCAATCTTGGGAGTTTTCTCATCTGGGCTAGAGGTACAGCTTGTCCCAGAACAAATGCAATGGCTGTTCCTAACTAGAGATCCTCTTTATTTTGAACTCAGTCTGAAAAAATAGAAGTAAAAAAAAAAAACCCTCTTCATTCTGAAAATAGAAGTAACAGTTAATTTATTCTTTTACATAAAAAGAAAAGGACTCATGCTTAAGATTTTTTTCCTATTAAAATCCCTGTATTTCTTTAATATCAGCATCTATGGTCCAATGTTAGACACTAGAAGAGACAAAAATAATTAATATTTATCTTGTAAATTTATATGGATATGCATAGAAGCATAGAAAAAATAGAGCTGGAGAAGACCTCAGAAAGGAATCTAGTGCAACCCTCTGCTTAAAACAAGATAAACTTTACTATACAAGTTTTTTTCTAACCTATGCTTAAAATGATACAATCCTGTCTCTGCCTTTGGCCAACTGTGAGTGGAAAATAAAGATAACTAATTAAAAAAGAATTTATTCTAACATTTACATTAATTTATATGTTGTGTGACATGTTAGAAAGTAAGAAATTATATGTATTCATCTGAGTATATGTAGACAAGCTGCATTTACATTTTACTGGCAGAATGCCTTAAAACATATTCAGTTACTACTGGGAAGAAGGATGGTTTGAGGTAGCTGCAGTGTGACCACGACAGCCCAGCTGGTGATTGGGAGGGGGGGGGGGGGGCTCCATAAGGGGAAGGATCAGGCCCCTCAGGGCTCTGGCAGGAGTAGTGGCTACTGGCAGGAAACCAGGGAGCAGGGGGCTACCTGGTGTGAGCCCCCTATGCTTGTTCTGCCACTGGTGCCGGGGCTCTGAGGAGCCTGATCCTTCCTTCTGTGGAGCACTCCCTCCTGCAGCTTGTGACTGGGCTGCCAGGCATGCCATGGTGACCCGTTCTAGGGCTGTCCTGGAAGCCTAGGACTGGGTGCAGGGGAGGGTCCATGATGATGCAGCAGGGAGTTGGGAGCATGCTCTCCCATGCCCAGCATCCAATCAGGGGTGGCCCAGGTACTCGGCTGTGCTTGTCATTCTCTGGCACCCCATGAGGTATGCTGGCAGATGTGTGGGAGCACCCCCAGCCTGCTGGCCTTGGCCAGTGCAGGCAGCCTGCATACCCTCCTCTTCCCCACAGCAAGGGTGAATGTATGGGTTTTTTTGCTTCTGTTCAGACCCCCATAGGTTTGATTGATTCCACCTTGGGATTTTCGAATGTCTGTACTTAGCCTTAGTCATGACATAAATGTACAAACACACATATATTAACATGCCTTTTGAAACCTATGGTAAGTCCACTTTGGGCATCAGGGGATCTAACAGAGAAGGGCTGTAAATAATAAATAAATAAATCCAATAAATCCTGTCCACCCCAAAGCTCACACCTATGCTGTGCATGCATAAAACCAGAAGATACCCAAATGCTGGAATCTGGAATTTGTCATGCCCAGACATTGTAGAGCTTGTTTATTTGTTGTCTAATGTAAAACTGTAAAAAAATACAACCCCAAAAAACTAGTGTAATATTTGGGGGGTGGGAGAAGTTAGGTAGATTTCCTTGAAATGTTCCACATAAATATTCCTCCTAAATTCTTCATTAACACATTTTCTTGTTTGAGATTTCTATTAATAGTTTGTATGATATGAACACTGCTTTCAAGGAAACAAGATTAATGAAATCTTTTTTCTTTTGGAGGTTGACTCCAAAAGTATATTCCAACAAATGTCTCTTCTTTCACAGCTACTTTTTACTGTTGAACAGCTAATGTCAAAATGGCAGTTGCAATCATTGGCTGCATCTACAGGAGTGCAGACATTTGTTTCCAGAGGGACAAGTAGCAGTGGCACACCTTGTGCTACTGCTACATGTCCCCAGGGGACACCTGTGACATGTATGCTCTGGTGAATGACAGGTTACTCCGGGTGGGGAATGGGAGGCTGGGGCCAGCAACTGTGCTGGCCCCAACAGCCTTACCTGAGGTCCTGGGGGCCTACTGGAGCAGCAGCCATGGCAGGAAGCCTGGCTGGCAGCTGAAGCATGGCTCTGGCTGGCCAGGTTCTGGTTTTGGGCATCATGTGCTGCCGCCATGTGTGCCGCCCCACTTTTTTGAGTGTGAAAAAAAAACCCTCGCTGTAAGGTAGCAGTGCCTGGAAATCCTGCATGTGCAGTGTATGACATTGCAGATGGGTCTGAAGTGCCACATCTCACATGTTCGTGCTCATCTGGATGTGGCCATTATGTCTAAAACTCATGAATAATTTATTTTGGTACCTAAACATGGATTTAGAGTGTTTAAAGTCAGTACCCAAGTTTAAAACCCTTATAGGTTTCTTCAGATCAAAATGAACAGCACTGACTCAGTTACCTTGTTTATAGTGAAAATGCCTCTTTAGAAACATTGGAAATACCCCCATAAAATATTCTATGAATGAAGAGCAAATCCAAGAGAATTAAATTGACCAAACATTCCAATTTTATAAAGGTAATCCTAGTTTTTCATATGATAATGTTCCAGCTTCCCAGGAATTTCTTTCCAAAATTCTTAATCAATATATAATCCTATAAAAGAACTTACTTTTGTATTTACCAGAACAAAATCTCCATGAATTCAGAGTTTATAATGAACAATGTTTCAAGTGAAAAGTCAAAAGGGCGTAAAAGCTCTCAAAATCTTCCTTTCAGTCAAAGTGAACATTGACAATACTTATTTACCTATTCCTAACTAATTAATTTGAATCACAGTAAATTGCTGAGCAAATCTTTCACTTTGAAAATATACCTGTATCATTACTGAGTCAAAAGCTATTAGAAGCAACAGAAACTTGCTTAAGAAAATATCACTATGACTTTTCTATGATTATTTCACATCTGAAAAAGTGTTGCAACAGTATTTTTGCAGGTTTTTATTCTAAAAATATAGTCTCCTTAAGGATGAAGGTCAAAAGTTGTGTGGGAGAGGTTGGTGATCTCTCAAAACCAGATTTTAAAGATCCATTCACTATCTTTTATCATGTGACAGGAATAGACAACTCTCATTCCATTAGAAAATAACATAAAATATGCAAATACCTTCACAGAAGTTGTACTGATAATGCTTTACAAATCAGTCTTTGCCTTACTTTTTTCTTTAAGCACTAAATGTGTAAATAAATATGAATTAAGATAAATATTGAACCACTGGATCATCAGGGATTGTCTTATAATTGCTCTTCTGATTTATAAAACCAAAGCAAGCAATCCAAATGTTAAAGGCTAACTTGCTATCTATTGATTTAAGATGACATACTCCCATACTGTGCTATGGTTAAAGCAGTCCCTGTAGAGCTACATAAAACAGTTGAGCAGTATGACTTCTCATTTTTCACATCCCCAGAGAAGAAGAGAATCATTAGCCAATAACAACATCAGAGAAAAACCTATTAAACCTATTATAGGTGTCAAACCAACATGATGACATAAAAGTAAGAGCAAACAGACTGGCCCACTGGGGATGAAATAATACAGTTTTGTCTGCTGAATATCAGTGCCAGAAGCAGAGTCCATTTGGGTTTATACATTTAAGCAAGGATTGTCAAAAGTGCCAAAACACTCTTAAGTTTGGATTTCATAACACCTTTTCCTCCCTTTGTAACTGATCTTAGTCATTAGTACCTGAGGAATAAAAGGTGGTGAATAACAGCTACCGGCAAGTGTTAATTATGAAACAATTATCCCACAAAGATCATTTGATGTATGGTGTTGAAATAGGGATGATTATTAATTCAAAACAGCTTTGTCCTTAGAAGCTAGTCTACAATCAAAAGCTTTAAGAACCTGAATCATTAAACAGACTGAGCTCTGGTGTCTAATTCAAGAAAGCAAGGAAGAAGTTATGTACGTCAATGAAAGGTTTTGGGTTTTTTTTAAATTACCTCCATCTTTTTCGGGTTAGATAAAATAATGACAATATAAGCACCTTTCACCTATACTTGGTAATCAGGAAAGCTGCTAGTACTGTAAATAGTTTGCCTATGAAGAAGTTAAAAGAAAGACAAATGCACTTTATAGGTCTGTGCAGGGAGGTGAATCCTCTTGCTAGAGTTTCATTCTTTTCATACAGGCATCAGAGAAGGAGCAGCAATTTACGGCCACATAAAGTAGACCCTTAAAGTAGACCCATGTTAAAGCTAAGGCACCTATACACATGCTGGATGCCTGCTTCAATGTGTGCTAATTGGCATGCTCCAGCAGCATCAGCATCACATGTATTTAGTGTCCCTGCCCTTCAAAATAGCAACTGGGGCGCTTCAACGAAAGCTCATCAAACAAGCTATTTTGAAGTGCAGGATGTTGAATACACAAGATACTGCAGGTGCTTTAATTAGAGCATCTCCTGAGAGCCACTCTAATTAAAGCGCCCTCCTCCCTCCCAACCCAGAGCACCTATAAAGACACCCCTAGAGTCCTACACTGGGAGAGATGTGATTAGGCAGCGCACGAATCAATCCTCATCTAACTCAGTGAAAAATCCTCAAGAAAGCTGAACATAATTAGCCTCTGTATTAAGCTTTCTGAAAATCCTCTTCTTGCCATGGAAATCCTCCCTTCTAAGGATTCATTGTGTTGAAGCCATGGTGTCAGGAAGCCTCAATGGATTAGAGGCCTTCTCAGAAAACAGTTCTTGCCTATGGCAGGTCTCCTGGGATCCATTTGGAAACTCTGGCACCTGGGAGCTTCATACTGTTGCCATCCTCCCCTTCTCCTCCCACACATACACATATGCATGCACGCACACACACATACATGGAGACAAAAATGGAAGGAAACATTGAAGGGTGATCTGGCAAAATTTCCCCTGTTCACTGATTTAACCCGTGAAACTCACTTACACCTAAACTCAAGCCCCTTTGTCAACCTAAAGAAACCTGAGATGAATAGGGCCCCTTAATCTTCACTACAATCTAGGTGCTCAAATATCTTTTTAACTATATTATAATAGTGTTTTGTTAATCTAATTGATATTTATTTTCAACCTTAACTATATTTTAATGTAGCTTTTTTTTTTGTTGCAATTACATGTAATTGTATGAAGTCTGCTGGCCAGTTTGTTAAGGATTTTTGTGCTCTCCAGGCAAACAACTCCTTGCAGATCACTAACAAGTAGGCATTTTCATATACTTTTTGTAATGTTTCCTTCAACTAAGATAGGACCTTGCTAATTTAACCTGGGTAAAAACTCCCTCCTCAATGCAAATCTGCTGCTTATTTTCACTTTGAGTAAAACCCATTAGATAGGCCTCTTGGCAAAATTAGGGGGCATTTTTACACATGGGGCAGGGGGGGAGTCTTTAATTACAATGGCTCTGAGAGCCACTTTAATTAATGTGCCCAGTGTGTCTCATGTATCAGTGTCCCCACACTTCAAAATGGTGGCAAGGGCACTTTACCTAAAGCTTGTCAAATGAGCTTTAATTAAAGTGCCCCTGCCACCATTTTGAAGCATGGGGATGTTGATACATGAGATGTGGAGGCTTCCTGGAGTGCAGTAATTACAGTGCTCCAGCAGACTCAATTAATAGTCTGCTCAGACATGCTATAATTGCAGCACATTGGAGCAGCCTCCTGGCTGGTATATGGGCACCAAGGAGTAGCAATGTACCTCAACCAATCTAGCTATGGCCAGCCTAGCTATGGCCAGTTTCCAGTGCTTCAGAGAAAAAGTGAAAAAACCAGGAGAAAAAAACCCAATTCTTTCTGTCCCCTATGGAGGCAAAAAGAAGACCAGAAAGGAGACCTTAGTACAGCTAATAGCTAACAGCTAACAGATTTTTTTCTAAACATGCTGCAAGAACCTAAAGGTGAGCAGCAGCAGATACCTTGAACCATGAAATAGATTGCTTATTATCAGTGGGTGCATCTACACGTGCAATTTATGCATCTGAATTTTCTACACAGAAAATTCAGGTGTGTAAACTGCACCCAGGCAAACATCTGAACATGTGCCTGTTGGGAGCAAATTTACTTCCAACGGGAGCAGTTCAGTCCAGGACTGCTCCTGCCCTGCTCTGCCACTCTGCAGCAGCCAAGGGAGCTTCAGGCTCCCCCAGGTGCCAGCCCCAGGCTACCAGGGGGCATGGGGGTCAGCTGCCAGGCTCCATGGGGCAGTAAAGTGTCTTGTGTAGACACACCTTGTTTCCCTAAATGACTGATTGTCAGTCCTAGGGACAGGATTGCACTGGGGTCTAGAACCAGCCCCAGTATGGTCCTGGCCCTGGGATCAACAATCAACTGGTTGTCAGCTGCAGCCTGGGTCTGGGGCTGCAGAAAGGGCCAAAGGAATTCCCCTGCTGGGGATTATACCCCATACCTCACAGCTCTGTCCATGCTTCTGCACATGGGGGATCAGAGCAGGGGTGACATGTAGGGAGTGCACGTGGGTGCATGTGCACCCCCTGAGCATGGCAGTGCACCCTCTGCAAAAAAGCACCACCAACACTGTCAGTCGCCGCTTGCCACCCCACCACCGACATCATCGGCGGCATCTGCAGGCAGTCTGCAGGTCCCACTGGCCAATGCTGCTGGTGGCAACTGCGGGTGGTCCCCGACCCTTGGTCGCTGCTTGTACCCACCACCACCAATGCCACTGGTGGTTGCAGGAGCTCTCCTGCTTACCGCTGCCACACTCCTGCCACTGCCGTGTTACCCTAGCTGCCAGAGGCATGTACCATACATGGATAAGAAGCTTCCAGAATGGTTTAAAGACCTCAGTCAGGGAAACCCTTCAGCTCCCTGCCCCAGGATCTTTTGAACCACCCTGCCCAGCAGCCCAGCCAGAGCTGCCAAGCCTTGGGTTTTTGTTGACCTCAGCCCAACTTGACAGTGCAGGGGACTGGCAAGTAATAATGGCATAATTGGGATCTGATTCTTGATTCCAAAATTGTGCTTCTTGCCCTGCATCAGATCCTATTGAACCATTAAATGAATATGTGCCAGGGGCCTAGGAGTCAGTGATTTCTGGAATTCCATCCAGAAGAGATAAGGTACAAATTCTGATATCTATTGTGGTAACACTGGTTTATACAGTGCCTGGCCAAAGAGACCTGAAAGGAGACCAGAAAGGAGATCCTAGTACAGCTAGTAGCTAACAGCTAACAGATTTTTTTCCAAACATGCTGCAAGAACCTAAAGGACTTTGTTCTACCCATATCTGCAAAAACAGTCTGCTGCATGCCAACAGGTAGAAACAGTAGATTTGTTCCACCCTCTTTAGAAACTTGCAACATGACACTGTTACTGCCAGCTTCATCCTCATTTGCAGTGTGAAAGCAGAACAAATGCCATGATAAGAATTATCTCAGCATGTCTCCTATCTACTGTGAAACCTGCATAAAGAACCACCCTTTTTAGAAAATCTTAAGGCTTGATTCACTGACCAGTGATTTCAGTGTGGATTGACCAGACTTTCCCTGTCTTTAATGGATGCTGTTAACTTGGAAATTATATTCAGTGGAACTTCCCATAAGCTTATATTAGTCATATGTTTAAGTACATTGCTAAGTTTGAAATTGCCTTCTAGTTATGTTTAGAAATACAATTATTAATTGTTATCAATTGATATTTTCAGTCCATTGATTGAATGAGTAAGGGGATTTTCACTGTACTTGTTTAATCTTTGTATGTATACTTATCTTCTGTAATTTATAAAATGTATTTTTTATCCCAGGATCAAGGCATTCTGGTATCTGGAAAAAAATCCCTCTCATATTGAAAATACCTATATAGTTTAATACAGATCTGATAACCTTCCTCAATGTGTTTTGAATTATGATATAGAATGTAATGGAATATGAGAAAATTATATGCATTAGTTTGAAAACTTATAAAAAGGTAAGAAAATTTCTCATTCAATTTTATGGGTAGTACTCTATTACCATACAACCCTGTTGTCATTCTATACAGTCTTACATTGACTAAATGCTAATTCAAAGAGAGTTTCAGCGCAAGAAACAGCTTCCTTCCCAAACACCTCTCCTCATATAGATTCCTGATCAGACATGTCGGGTATGGACAATCAGATCCCTTAACACAGGAGTTTTCAACCTTTTTTATCATTGTACCCCCAGGTGGCCGGATGCAGATTAGTGTACCCCTGGCTGCTGAGCAGGGGAGGGGTGGTGTGCAGCCAGACACCAAGTGGGAGGGTGGGGGGTGTGGCACATGGCTGGACACAGAGCGGCGATGGCCACCACGTGTGAGCTTCCCCCACCCCTTGCATCTGGCTGAGCAGGTGGTGCCTGCACGGCAGCACAGGATCATGCGTGGCATAACTCCATCCCCATCCACCAACGTACACCCCTAAAGCCTTCTCCAGTACTCCCCTGCCTTAATGTATAACAACCTCTACCTTAATGTATGATATTCAGTGTCATGCAGAGATACTCCTACTTGACTAAGAATGTGCTAGGAACATTAAATCTACACAATGCAAGGTAGAGGTTCTCAGCTTAGGTCTGCTTATACTAAGAAAGTAATATAGATGGCTCAGGTACTACACCTGAGATAATAAGCCCTGACCCTTAGCCAAGTCAGTTGAAGGGTAAGTTTCTGGAAGTTAGCTTTCATTTACTATGAGGTAAGAAGGTGCATTTCAGCAGTTACCATGAAGCAGATGACACATTGTAAAGTCTTGCCCTTCTTTCCACTGTGATAAATTGCCCATGTGCCCAAGCCCTTAGATTCCTATATATATATATAAATATATATATATAAATGATTAATTATGGTAGAAAGACTGATATGATCTGAAATTCTTGAAACAACCTTGCAATAAGCAAACCAGTGACATAAACTTAAGAACAGAGATGCTAGCAAAAATCATTATAAATCATCTATGAGGATTCTTTGCCCTTCTAAGTATATAACAGGCTGGTTCAAAAATGTCTGAACAATGAAGAATGAGACCAAAATTGCTTTGCTCTTTTTTGTTCAGAGATTTTTGAGGCAGTCTATTACACACTTGGAGTTTTACTTTGATTTAAAGCTAACAATAATTAAACCTTTACTAGCAATTTTGACAGAATATATCGTATATCTTAAAGTGGTACCAGACTCAAGTGGTTTGTGCTTACGATAATATTTGACATCTCTTCATCTTTCTGATCAAAGCCTGTTATTTTACACACAATAAAATCCACAGGATTAGACTGAGTTTATTGAAACTTGATTGACAGATTATAAAAGTGAGATACTTTGACAAATAGGAGAGTACCATTTTGATTCAATTCAAAGAGAACATTCCCAACGAAAAGCATCTACACAAAGAAACATTATTTTGATCTTGTTACATGGATGATGTTTATACATAGTACATAGTCCTTTTGTGTACACAGATTATGAAAAATAACTATAATAATATTTTGTATTCAGAGCAGATTCTGTTAGAGGATCCCAAAGCACTTTAACATTGATAAATCAAATGTCATAATATCCTGAAATGAAGATATTATCGTTCTATTTTGATAAAGGAGGAAACTTAGGGTGTTTATACATGTGCTAAGAGAGTATGTGAGGGCTTGCTTTAATTAAAGTGGCTCTGAAAGCTGCTCTAATTAAAGCTTCTGGAGCATCTCATATATCAGCATCCCCACAGTGAAAAATGGTGGTGGTGGCATTTTAACTAAAGCTTATTGAACAAGCTTTAGTTAAAGCACCCCCACTGCCATTTTCCAACATGGAAATGCTGATACATGAGATGCTGGAGTCTGCTGGAGCATGATAATTACCACACTCCAGCAGATTCGATTAACCGACTCAGAGGAGAAGATATCGGGTCATCGTGGTGGGTGACTCCCTCCTGAGAGGAATGGAGGGAGCCATCTGCTGCCCAGATCCCACAGTATGGGAAGTATCCTGCCTGCCCAAAGCCTGGATTTGAGACATCACAAGGAGGATGTGATACTCTTCAATGTCTTCATCAGTGACTTGGACAAGGGAGTGAAGTGTACTCTGTCCAAGTTTGCAGATGACACAAAACTGTGGGGAGAAGATGACACACCGGAGGGCAGGGAACAACTCAGGCAGACCTGGACAGGTTGGACAAATGGGCAGAAAACAATAGAATGCAATTTTACAAGGAGAAATGCGAAGTGCTGCACCTAGGGAGGAAAAATGTCCAGCACACCTACTGCCTAGAAAATGAACTGCTCGGTAGCACGGAAGTGAAAGGGATCTTGGAGTCCTAGTGGACTCCAAGATGAACATGAGTTGTCAGTGTGACGAAGTCATCAGCAAAGCTAACTGCACTTTACCATGCATTAGCAGGTGCATGACAAACACAACCAAGGAGGTGATACTTCCCCTCTATCGAGCATTGGTCAGATCGCAGTTGGAATACTGCATCCAGTTTTGGGCACCACACTTTAAGAGGTATGTGGATAACCTGGAGAGGGTCCAGAGAAGGGACCCACTAAGCATCAAAATGGGGAAGTAGCAAGCCTACCTATTGGAGGGCTTAGATGCCTCCATACTAATGCTAAGAGCATGGGGAACAAGCAGGAGGAACTTGCACTCCTGCTTGCAAATAAAGGATTCGACCTGGTTAGGCTAACAGAAACTTGGTGGGATTCTACCCACAACTGGGCAGTGGATATTGAGGGCTACAGGCTGTACAGACAGGACAGAGTGGGGAAAAAGCAGGGGTGGGATGGGGGGCGTATGTTAAGGAGCAATATACATCTTCCATAGTTAATTTGGGCCAGGAAGAAGGGCAAATTGAGGTATCCAAAGATGCATCTCAAGCCAGTCCAGAGAGGTGATACTCCCCCTCTATGTGACATTGTTCATGCTACAATTGGAGGATTCTGGGCACCGCACTTTAAGAAGGATGTGGCCTGCCTTGAGAGGGTTCACAGGAGGGCCACCTTCTTGGCTGGAGGGCAACAGGGCAGGCCCCATGAGGAGAGGCTGAAGGACCTGAACCTGTTCAGCCTTAGCAAGCAGAGGCTGAATTTGGTGGCTGCCTACAAAATCATTAGGGGAGATCAGCAGCAAATAGGAAGGTCCCTATTCCCCCCAGCAGCATCTGGGGTGACAAGGAACAATGGCCAGAAGCTGCTGGAGAATAGGTTCAGGTTAGAGATTAGGAGGCACTATTTCACTGTTAGGGTGGCTAGGATCTGAAACCAACTTCCTAGGGAAGTGGTCCTTGCTCCTACCTTGGGTAAATTCAAAAAGAAGTTGGACAAACACCTGTCTAGGGTCATGTGATTCCAGCATGTGCTCCTTCTAGTGGCAGGGGGTCAGACTAGATGATCTGCTCAGGTCCCTTCTAACCCCAAACTACTATGAAACTATGAAGCTGCTCGACCTGGTTCTGGCAACTGGGGACAACCTAATCAGCAACCTAATGATTGAAGGGAAGCTGGGTGACAGTGACCATGAGCGGATCACCTTCACCATCCACCGTAAAATCAGTCAGTCACCGGCAAGTCAGTCAGTAATACAGAAGTCCTCGGCTTCAGGAAAGTTGACTTTGACATGCTCAAGAGGCTTGTCAGTTAGGGCCTAAAGGGCCACAACCCAAAAGGGAGGGGAGTTCAGGATGAGTGGTTGCTTCTCAAGGGAGCAATCCTGGATGTGCAAGCAAAGTCTATCCCGTCTCAGAGGAAAGGCAGCAAAAGAGCACAGCAGCCCCCTTGGCTTTCCAGGGAACTAGCGGACCTCATGCATCTTAAAAGGAAGACCTACAAAGGATGGAGGACTGGAACCACCACCAAGGAGGAATACTCTGGTCTGGTCCACACCTGCAGAGAGCAAACCAGGAAAGCCAAGTCTGCAATGGAACTCCAGCTAGCTACAAATATCAAGGACAATAAAAAAGTCCTTTTTTAGATATGTGGGGAGCCAGAGGAAAAGCAAGAGCAACATTGGGTCCCTGTTAAACCAGATGGGACAACTGACAACTGATGCCCATGAAAAAGAAAACTTGCTAAATGGGTACCTTGCGTCAGTTTTTCACCAGTCCCAAGGGACACCCTGGCCCACTGTGGGTCAGGGATGCCCAGTTGAGGGAGACTCCTTACCCTCCATTGAAGCTGACCTCATGAAGGAACACCTTGACAGGCTAGATATCTTCAAGTCAGCCGGCCCTGATGGTTTACACTCAAGGGTACTCAAGGAGCTGGCTAGCATCATAGGTCATCACCTGGCATGGATCTTTGAGAACTCCTGGTGCTCTGGTGAAGTGCCCGAAGATTGGAAGAAGGCCAATGTTGTGCCTATCTTCAAGAAATGGAGGAAAGTGGATCCAGCAAACTACAGGCCCATCAGCATGACCTCTATCCTGGGGAAGGTCTTGGAAAAGATTATCAAAGAGGTCATCCTTAACAGACTAACTGACGGCAATATCCTGAGGGATGCCCAGCACAGGTTTGTTGCAGGTAGGTCTTACTTGACCAATCTCATTTCCTTTTATAACCAGGTGACCTATCACCTGGACAAGGGGGAAGAGATTGATGTCCTATATCTTGACTTTAAAAAAGCCTTCAATCTGGTATCTCATGATCACCTCTTGGCAAAACTGGCCAACTGCAGCCTCGGGTCCATCATGATCCGCTGTCTGGGAAATTGGCTCCATGGTGGGACCCAGAACATGGTGGTTGATGGAAGTCAATCGTCATGGTACCCTGTGACCAGTGAGGTCCCACAACACTCTGTCCTTGGACCTACATTGTTCAACCTCTTCATTAATGATGTGGACATTGGAGTCAGAAGTGGACTGGCCAAGTTCACCGATGATACCAAACTTTGGGGTAAAGCATCCACACCTGAGGATGAGGAGTAATCCAGGCTGACCTTGACAGGCTCAGCAAAAGGGCAGATGAGAACCTGATGGTGTTCAATACCAAAAAATGCAAGGTTCTCCACCTTGGGAGGAAAAACCTGCAGCATGTTTATAGGCTTGGCAGTGCTATGCTGACTAGCACTATGGACTGGAGGGACTTGGGGGTCAGGATTGACCACAAGATGAACATGAGCCTTCAATGTGATGCTGTGGCTAGTAAAGCAAGCAAAACCCTGGCTTGCATCCATAGATGCTTCTCAAGCAAATTCCAGGACGTCATTCTCTCATTGCACTTGGCCTTGGTGAGGCCGCATCTGGATTACTGCCTCCAGTTTTGGGCTCCATAATTCAAAAAGGATGTGAAGAAGCTTTAAATAGTGCAGAGAAGAGCCACATGCATGATCAGAGGTCAGGAAAATAGACCTTATGATGAGAAGCTGAGAGTCATGGGATTCTTCAGCCTGGAAAAGTGCAGGCTCGGGTGCAATCTGGTGGCCACCTATAAGTTTATCAGGGTGTTCACCAGGATCTGGGGGAATGTCTGTTCACCAGAGTGCCCCAAGGGATGACAAGATCGAACGGTCACAAACTCCACTGTGACCGATTCAGGCTGGACATAAGGAAGAACTTCTTTACTGTCCAAGCCCCCAAGGTTTGGAATAGACTGTCACCGGAGGTGGTTCAACCACCCACTTTGAATGCCTTCAAGACACAGTTGGATGTCTATCTTTCTGGGATACTATGATCCCTGCTGACTTTCTGGCTCTGGGGCAGGGGGCTGGACTTGATGATCCTTTGGGGTCCCTTACAGCCCAAATGTCTACAAAAATCTATGTGCTGCATCTGGGGATGAAGAACATCAACACTCCTACAGCCTGAGAAGTATCACTCTAAGTAGCACAGGAGCAGAAAGGGATCTCAGAGTCATAGTTGACTCCAAAATGAACATGAGTCACCAATATGATGAGGTAATAAGTAACGCTAACCGCACCCTTTCTTGCATAAGTAGGTGCATCACAAACAGGTCTAGGGTGGTGATACTTCCCCTCTATGCAGCATTGGTCAGGCCACAGCTGGAGTACTGTGTCCAGCTTTGGGTGCCACACTTCAGGAGGGATGTGGATTGCCTGGAGAGGGTTCAGAGAAGGGCCACTCATCTGGTTAAAGGCCTACCGAAAAAAAAAACAAAACCTATGTGGACCAACTGGGAGACCTGAATCTCTTCATCTTCTGCAAAAGGAGGCTGAGAGGTGATCTCATGGCCGCCTACAAACTCATCGGGGGGTGGGGGGGAGCAAGAAATAGGAGATACAATGTTTAACAGGGCACTTGTTTGGTTAACTAGAAATAATGGCCACAAAATGAAAGAGAGCAAATTCAGGTTGGACATCAGGAAAAAATTCTTTACAGTGAGGGTTGTCAAAATATGGAATAAGCTTTCAAGGGAGCTGGTGCTGTCCCCTTCCTTGGAGATGTTCAAAAGGAGATTGGACAGACACCTGGCTGGGGTCATCTGAACCCAGTACTCATTCCTGCCCAAGGCAGGGGTTGGACTCAATGGTCTAATAGGTCCCTTCCAACCCTAGCATCTATGAAAATATGAAACTATGACTCTGCTCCTATGTGCTGTAATTACAGCGCATCAGAGCAGCCTCGCTTAGTGAAAGAACTTAGTATCTGAATTTTAGCAAAGCATTTCATAAGATGCCACATAGGAAACTGGCATTTTATCCCTGGAAAAGGCAGGGATTAGTATAAGAATTGTGAATTAGGTAAGCAACTAGCTAAAGGGAAGCCAAGGATAAGGGAATTACTGGGATGGAAGCAGCTAATTAGTAGATTTACTTCAGGCTTAGTCTTCAGCCTGATTTTATTTAACATTTTCATTAACCACTTTGGCACAAAAGTAGGAGTGTGGTAATTAAATTTACAAAGGAAAGGGTGGAATATTATGCAGAAAGAATGAGGGCCTTAAAAATGGAGTAATGGAAATTAGATTAAATGTAATAGTACAAAGTACAAAGCTGCAAGCTGGGAGCTCAGAAGTTGGAAATGACAGAAGAGGACTTTCAGGCGCATTAGCCACTCTCAACAGATCTATGAGTTGCTAGTGTGGTCATGAAAAATGTAATCCTAGCATGTAGCAAGGAATGTTCTTCTAGTATTTTTACAGATAAATATAAGTGATATTGTACAAGGCACTGCTGACACACCCTTTGGAATACAGGAAACCCTCGCTATTCGCAGGTTCGGCACTCGTGGTTTCAAATATTCGCGAACGCTGAACCAGCATCTTAAACACTTACAGGAGCTCCTCAGGAGCTCCACGCTTGCCACCACCAGGCTCCTGCTGTCACCACTGGGCTCTCCCCACCCCCAGCGCAGCCATGCCCCCCCCTCCGCCCCCCAGCCACGGGGGGCACTACATTCATGATGTTCATGAACGCAGTGCTGTATTTACAGATTTTGCCATTTGTGGGGATCTCAAGAAAGTATCCCTGTGAATGGCAAGGGTCACCTGTACAGCATAATTTGGGTCGTGTTAATAAAGATGAATTCAAAACTGAAGCAGATGTAGAGAAGGACTAGGAATACTGGAATGGGAGGGGAATGGAGAGTCTACATAGGCAAGGAGAGTAAAAGAGTTGAGTGTGTTTATTATACCAAAGTGAAGGCTACAAGGAAATACAATTGCTGTTTAAAAATCTATCAGGAGGGTAAACACTCTGAAGGAAAGAATTGTTTAAGATAAACAGCAAGATTGGCACAAGAACAAATGGCTATAAACTGCCTATAAATAAATTTATGCTGAAAATTTTCTGATTTCTAATCTGAGGAGAAAGATCCTGGAACAGTCTTCCAATAGAAGTATTGCTACCTATTACAGTGCCTTATTAGTACTTTTTCAACAGCAAAAGGATCAATGATAATGTGTGTCCCACTCACCAGTCTGCTTGAATTGCACCATGGGTTGAATGTTTCTCAGCTTGGGGCAATGAAGTGAATTATAGCTCCCTCCTTTTGTTATGTGTGCTTCCAGTAGAAGTTACAGCAGAGGAGGACCTCTCTTTCTCTCTTTGCCTTTCCTGATCTTTCTGCAGCTCTCTGATCCAATGTGCTTTCTCCATAACCCCAAACTTCCATTTATCTCTCTGTGCCAGACAATATACCTCTGGTAAAAAATGGTAGGAGTAGGCACAGAGGCATACTGCATCTGTCTGCTTTACATCAGTGGGAGATACCTTCTATATCCATGTGGTTTCTTCAGCTAGAATCCAACCCATCCCACTTGCTGGTGTTGGAAAAAAGCCTAGAAATTGATTGGCGATTCTTGATCAGCACGATTCTTCTACAATGAAGAAAATGACCCTTCTATGGAATTGCAAGGTGTTGCCTCTATTTATAAATTTTAAAAAAGACCTCCTTATTTGGGAGTTCCCAATAATAATCAGGCTCTATCATCAGAAATGGAAATGTAGCTTTTCCCAGTCTCTCACAGTCTTGATGAGGGATACAAAGATGAAATTAAATGTAGATAAGTGTAAAGTGATGTATCACAAAAAATAACCCGAATTATATGCACAGTATGATGGGCTCTACATTAGCTTCTACCACGTAGCAAAGAGATCTGAGAGTCATTGTGAACAGTTCTCTAAAAACATCAGCTCAGTGCCCAGCAGCCATCAGAAAGGAAAAATCTATGTGGTGCTACTACTAGCAAGTATCATTCCTCCCAGACTCTTCAGCCTAGAACTTTAGATACTTCAAATCCATGGCAGGCATCCTATGTGTAGACGTCAAGCCTGGAGGCCTTGGAATTCAGGTGCCTCCAAGTCTTGCTTGCCCTTATCCAAAAAGCCAAAGTAGCAAGCTAGGGAGAAATGCCCCATCTCCATAAAAATAAAGTGTGTAGCTAAGATCCTCCCTGTCCAAGGCTATAGTAGACTTTCATGAGGGTGTTGGGGGGGCTGCCCACAGTGCATTGGACAAGCCTCCACCCTTAACTACACAATGCCATTCAAGGTGATGTTGGCCCACAAGAGGCTGAGGTCCTATATGCAAGCCCCTGTGAACCAACAGAGACTACACTTCATCAAGCCAAAAGGCTGAGAAGTGATGGGAACCTACCACAAGGATAGGTTAGTGTAGCACCAGCTCTTTTTCAAGTCATGGTGACCCACTACACTGAATACATTTTGACTTCCTCTTCACTACCACAGCTGACTTGTGTCTTTTGTTCTCATTTCCAAATATTCCTGTTTCTTTGCCAGCCTTAAATGTCTAGCAAACATCACCAAACACAAGCCCAAAGAATTTCCCCAGAATCACTCTGTTGCCTTCTCCCCTCTCAATCTGTCACATGTGATTAGTGTGGCCTTGTCCTCAATGAGGTGGAGCCAGACCAGGTTGCCCTACACCTCATCTGCATACAATTTTTTGGAGGATCCCTGGACTTGTGAGAAGAACACCCAGTACCACTCACAAGTAGAGGGCTAATTAGTACATGGATTCTTTGTGAGAGTGTATCTGGAGTACACACACATAGAGCGCATCCACACATACAGGCACACGCACTTGCAGCAGCTCAAATAGAAGCGGCACAAATTTGTGGTGGAGATTTGTTCCTCATCACACATGCCTGAGCATACACTTTGGTGTGGGGCAAGTTGTGTCACTTGGGACAAACTGACCCTGCCCAGCTCATCCAAGATCTGCAGCCAGGGGGAGCTGAAGGCTGGGGCCATCAGCATAAAAAGCTGCTGTGGCAAGCAGCTCAGGGCTACTTACTCTCAGGAACTTCTCAGGCCCAGCCAGTTGATATATGGGGACACTAGCCCCCTGTGCCAGCTGGACTGCTGCAGCAGCCCTGACCTAGAGTGGCCCCTGAACCCTCTACCTTCTGCAGCAGTCTGGCAGTGAGGGCTGTTGCCAGGCTGTGACCTGCTGCCACCTGCAACAGCATCCACCTCCTTGGACCTGCAGTCCCATGTCTGCATGCCTGCCATACCTGGATGGGGATCACATGACCAGCTGGGCAATGGCATGGGCACTGCAGCAGAGCTGCCTGCACTTCTGGGCCAGCTGCCAATGGGCTATGGCTACACAGTTGACCTTTCTCTGGTGCTGCTGCTATGTATGCCCCCACTCTGCCATCTGGGCAGCTATTGCCTGGAAGATGTGCTCATTGTGGTGTCCTGCTTTGTACATGCCAAAGCATGTCCTCCTGGACCCAAATGGCCAGGAAGTCAGCTACCTCTTTTGCCCTCCAGCTGGGATCCCTCTGCCTGTGTCCTGCCACTTGCCTCACTAGCAGGAATCCTGGTTTTCCCAATTTCAACATTGCAAATTCTCTGAAAAAAAATCCCAAATTCACTCTTTAAAATACCCAAAAATCCGTGTCCTTCCATGATTAATATATATATATATTTGGAGAGAAAGCAATTGGGCAATGTTTTGTTGCTATATTTAACATTTTAAAGCTCTTTGGAAGCCTACCAGTGCCTCTATCATCATCAAGAAATAAATTCTAAATATCTATATGTTTGGTGTTTGTTTTTGGTTTTTGTATCATAGAAAAATCAGAGCTCCCCCTGACTCCTTCACTAACCAGGATGTGGGGACAGCTGCCCCTGCAGCTACAGCTCCTGCCAGCAGGTCCCAGCTTGTTTGGTAGCTGGGCATGCAGGTTGTGAGATGTGAGGGGATGTGGGGTTTGTAGAAACTGGGTGAAAGGGGTGTTAGCGGGTGGGTGTGGGATTCTTGGGTGTGTGTGTGGGGGTGTGGGTATAGGGGGGTGTGGAGTTTGTAGGTGGGTATGTGGGGGTGGAGAGGGATGTGAGGGGGGTGTGGGGTGTATCATGGAAGTTTCTGATCATACAGGTAGCCCTACTCTGGACTCTCTTGAGCTTTTCCATGTCCTTGTTGAAGAGCGTTGCCCAGAACTGGACGCAGTACTCCAGCTGCAGTCTCACCAATGCTGAGTAGAGCAGAAGAATC
>NW_005841877.1:2045427-2051524 GCF_000455745.1 Alligator sinensis
TTTGATGTCTCGGAATTTAGGACATTTGCTTTCTTTGTAAAAGACTTCTAAAGATACAATTTAAATTAAGGCTTTAAGTGAAGTCAGGACATTTTTCACGTAGTCCCAAAACAATGAACTAGATAAGGAGATAAATCCTATCTTCTTCCTGAAACTGGCTAATGGGCAACCTTTACAAACATTCAAACTATTTCATTCAATATGACAGATTGTTCATACCAAGGTGGAGCACTTTACATTTCTTGATATGCAACTTCATCTGGTCTGATCCACCCAACTTGACAGCCTGTCTAGGTCCGCCTGTATCTGCAGCCTACCTTCAAGTGTGACCATGCTTCCCCATAACTTGGTGTCATCCATAAACTTGCCCAGTGAGCTCTTCACCCCCACATCCAAATCATAGATGAAGATGTTAAAAAGCACTGGACCAAGCACCTACCTCCGAGGGACACCCCTGGCCAAGACAACACAGGTTACTACAGGTATGTTGTTACTACAGGTATGTTTATTTCAAGGTCAGTGTTTTCAAATTTGCCCTTCACTTTCATGTGCTTAGGGAGAGCAGGGTCTGACAGTAAGGAGACTGCAGGGGAAAGAAGTTAGGGGGAAGGGGCAGAGGGCAAGGAGTTTACTTGACTCCCCAGGTTTATTTTTCATGCTGTAGTGGCGGGGAAGTAGGGGGCAAATTCAAGGCAACCTCCAATAATTAGATTCTATATCTGGAAAATTTTAACAAATGTATGACCTTTCTACATATAGAATCTAATTATTGGGGCATTGTCTCATATTCAAATAAATATGGCAATCACCCAGTTCACTAACTGCTGCCCTGTAGAGTGAAATCACTTGTGAGCGGGAATGAACTAATCTTTGGTAGCTTCTCCTATTGCTGCAGTCCTCCTATTCTGTTCCCAGCCCACCCCATCACATGGTATTTACTCAGGCTTTCTTCATTTAGCAGCTCTGTAGTCATTATTATGAACCTTGACTTTTTTGGTTTTGCTTTTTATTTCCCCCTCACTGCACCATCCTCACTGGTCATATATTAGTAGCAAAATACCATGGGCCTGATCCTGATTACACAAATTTAACTTTGTGCTATCAAGGGGACCATACACAGTATACAATGTTAAGCTCATATTTCAATTCTTTGTCAAATTAGGACTTAATTTGTATAAATTTGACACTTTCAGGAGTTGCTGACAGGTAGATATTAAAAATCTTGAAAACTGTTTTTCTTTCCCCTCCTTCCTGCCCTTGTATTCTAGGGCTTTGTTTTCTGATAAGGATAAGCCAAAGGGTCTTAAGTCCCAATCTTGGAAGTAGTTCCATTAAGTTCATGAGGCTGCTTATATGTAAACTAACCTGGATATATAATAAAGGATCACACCCTACAGGCTTTAAAAAATGAGTACTAGTGTCTTGAAAAGGATAGAACTACCTGAAAAATATAATTTTGGAATATAATTAACCAAACATCCTAAAGTTGTTAGGAAGTTTGGAAATTCTCCTGATTTTCTGGAAAAAACAACTCATTGAAATTAAGGTAAGTAATCCTATAATAAGCAAATTGCAGTAAATTTTGATTGAAAAGAAAAATGACAGCAACTGGCTATTCCAGCAATACTTGGATTTTGGAGACATACTTTAAGACCTCTATTCCATTCAATTCAGGATTTTCCACTTAAAAATATTAAAATTATTTAAATGCATTTTTATTCAATCACAATGAATGTAGGTTCAGGTCCACTGTTTGAATTCAATGCTCTTGAAAAGGAAAAGATTAAAGCTCTAAGCAGTTTTGTGGAGGAAAAAGGAGCAGGCTTCTACATCTAGCCTTGCTGTTGCATTTTAGTTTTCACCTGAAAGGGCCACCCTTGTAGTACATTGAACAATGCCTTCTGCATGGTTATTAAATCCTATGGACAACAAAATAATAGAGCAGTGGATTTTATTTAGGACCTTCCTTGGCTTATTAAGTCTTGGGGTTCTCTTTTGGAAATACAAGCAAGCTGTATTTTTCTGACAATACCTGTAGTGGGTCCACAGACTTTTTATAAAGGAACTTTCACCAACATCAAGTTGTAATGATTTTTATTTTTTTAAACAATTTTTATTCTTATGAAAAAGAATAGAGGCTAAGTGCTAAGCACTGAATGCCCAGATTACAAAAATCTATATTTAAACACTCATAGATTTGGATGGCCTCTAAAGAAAATAGCCTTTGCAGCCCACATTGTGACATTTAAAACATGCAAAAAAAGAAGAAAAACCTAAAACAAAAAAACCCCAAATAAACAAAAAAAATCTTTAAAGAATCTAAGTAGAGCAAGTCCAAATCTTTAGATGTAGTCCATTATTAGAAGCAAAGAAGAGCTTGCCCTGCCCCATAACAGTTTCATTCTGACTCAGTTTCATTCTCTCTTCTTCTCCCTTTGCACCAAGAAACCTATTGGCTCCACAACATGTGAGTCAAGGCTTTCTTCACTCTTTGCCTTCTTTCCACCTACTTGTCTGAGGTGGGATAGGGTCATAGGTTGTGCAGAACCTAGTTTCACTTCCATTTATAAAGCAACAGTCCAGGTAGATTTGCAAAGAAAGAGGCTGGGGAGGGAGCATAGGAAACAAAGGTTTCTTTCTCCCACTTAAACACTTGCTCAGGAATGTAAAGTTAGGGCTCAATACAGCCAACATTTGGGAAAGTATTCAAGAATCCAAGCAAAACCTACATACAATGTGTTTTATAATAAATATCTCACTCCTCTACTATAGCATTTTCAGACAAAATCTTTTCAAAAGTATGCAGAAAGTAGACACATTTTCCTCTAAGAAATATCCTTTATTATTTTGTTGCATACATGTCATTTACTGTGCAATATCCAGCTATCTCCCTGAAATATTAAATAACTACAAAGATTTGCTGAATTAACAGCTATAGGACAGGCATCTCATAATAAGATCTATCATACCAAATTGTTTCTTCCTAGGATCCAGTCCTTGAATTAGCCAAATTTCCTTTTTGAGGTTAACCTTGTGGGTATTTGACTGACTCCACTGATTAGACGCTTAAATTTCCAATCTAGGCAAAAATCCAGCTGACAGCAAGGTAAAATGCCATTAACTACCACCACAAATTAAACAGTCAATGAAATATTAGTGGGAAAACAAACCTTCTTTAGCTCAAACTATGCAAACACCAGGCAGTTCAGCAGCCCCAAAGGGCAAGTCTGATGATGATAGTGACAAAACAACAGAGTCGATTGTTCACTTCAGTACGTAAAGCTTCAAAGTTTATAGATAATGTAATCACTAGCATTCATAATGCAATGTTGACTTCTCCTGACTTGTCTTTAAACCTTATCTTATAAAACCTATAATTTTTAAATAATGTAATCGCACATACTTCAAAAGTTCCTTATCTCTTATTAAGTTCTTTTTTTGTTGTTGCAATAGAGTGAAATAATAACACTATCAACAGCTATTGGAAAGCTAACAAAACAAACTTTTTGGATTGATAAATGGTGGCCATTGTAAAAATGAGTTGTACTGTGTACATGAAATGAAGTCCAGATACGTGGTACATTGTGACTATATAAAATATACCACAAACAGGATGTGCCTGTGTATTTGCCGTGCTATTCCCTGTCAAATAAATCTCTATGGCTTATCATTCTGCTTTACATATTCCTTGTGCACAAATGGATGTTCCCAGGTCCTGAAAGATATTTGCAATCCTGGCTCTCCCCAATATTTTAAGTACTACTTTTCTACTTCCTACCATGCACTAGTTTTGCATAAAAGAATTTTTAAACTGCAACTTTAAAAATATTTAGAGCTTGACCCAAAGCCCATTGAGGTCAATATAAGCACTGCTTGGAGTCTAACAAATCTCTGAATTGGTTCTTGGGACTACATCCACAAAAGATTTGGACACCTGAAGCAAAATGCTGGATCTTTAAAAGTTCTGCTCAACTGTTTCCTACTCATGTTTGCACCTGAATTCCACAGGCACTTATGTTTCACCAGTAGGGTTCCCTAGGTACCCAAATATATCTAAATATCCAGCCCAATGCACACTAAGTAAATTAGTTCAGGAACCAGAAACGGAATGTTTCTCGTAGCAGGTCACCTGTAGGACTCAATCCAGTACACAGGCCCAGAGCACATATGCTGAGGACATACACTAAATACAACTGGAGAAAGGGGTGCCTCCTCTGTACAACAGCCCTCTGGTTAGGACACTAACCCAAGAGTGGAACCCTTGTTCAACCCCTGTTCTCACCAGAAGGGTTTAAATCCATACCTCCTGTCACTTGGCTGATGCTATAACCACCAGGCTATGATGCGTGTGGGAGTTCTCTCATCCAGTTCTGTTGAAGCTATTTTCCTTTGCATGGAGTATTTAAAATGTTCATTTGCAGCAGATACAGCACTCTGCAGCACCATTCTCATCTAGAATTAAGATAAGCCCTCAGCAAGACAGGATAGCCGATTTCAATCAAATTTCTGACTGGGCACATCTCCACATGACACTATGTTGCTGTAGCAACAAGCTACAGAGACATAGCATCAGCAGTCACAAACCGTGATGCTACAGCTATGTCCTCATACCAACACACTGCCTCAGTATGGCGCATTGCTACGGTGACATAGCAGCTAAAAATAACTGTGCGGTGCGCATGGCACAGTATGAGCTGTTACTGTGCCGTCATTTAGTACTTAAAAAAAGGAAGTACTAAATGACGGCACAGTAACAAAGGCACCACAGGGACACATGTAGACACGCTGACTGTCTCCAAAAGCATTCGGTACATGGATGCAGAATAAATTTCTACCCAGAGTAAACTCAATGCTAGACTGAAGCACATTTTTTTTGCTCAGTCTTTGTTGGGACTTAACTAGACTCCTTCAGAATCCCTTCAGTAAAATTTGTGTTTCAAGAGGACAAGGCAGACAGTCTATATCGGATAGACTGGCTGTGTAAATATGTTTTATCCACATGTGACACCTATTTCTATGGCTGGAAATTTATTTTCTGATAGATGCCTGAAAGTGACTGCTAGTGTTCAGTTCAATAGTACAAACATCTAATGATCTTACTTTTTTACACTGTGTATAAAGCAATTGCCTTATTGTAGAGAGTTTGGGGAGGGGGTTGTTTTGTTTTGTTTTGTTTGATCTTGGAGATGTCTTTAACCTTTAGGTTAAACAGGAAATAGAAAAACAAAATAATACATTCTGTTATCACTTATATATGGCTGTAAAGCTAAGTTGATCTTGTTTTTTATTTTTAAATAGCTTTATATACATACACATGCATATGCACACACACACACACACACACACATTTGTCTAAGAAGGAAAAGTGGAATGAAGATTAGTCTTGAATTTGAGTTAACATGATATTGTGACATGCCAAAGGATCTGATGAGGTAATGCACTCACTGCATGGTGTTGAATGATAGTATAGTCCATTTGGAAAGCCTACTTATCAAGATCACTTAATGTAGATATATGAACCAATAGCTGTTTATCATTTCAACAGACATTCTCCCCAATTTCTTCATATTCAGACATTTGTACTAGGGGCTGTGGCTGGAAAACGTTTCATAGATGATGTAATATAAGAATGTGAATCAAAAACGCTGAGATCACTCATTTATTGATTTGACTTTTCATACTGAAATTATTTAGTTGATGGATGATGTTAGGTGTATAAAGTAATGAAAAAATGAGATTGGAGACTACCTCTGTTTTTTGTTAATGGTTTATCAAGATGTATGGGATGGATTCAATCTTGTCTTGTGGAGCAGAGTTTTCATATTCAGTTATAACAGTTGAAAATATCCCAGCCACTTTAGGAGCCATGAAACCTGACAGATAAGACAGGCAAAATAGTATTATTATTTATGAGTGTGATTAGTTAGTATATTTTTCTTAATACACTGGCATCTGTAAATATGACTGGACTCAGTAATCCTGACTTCTGCATCTCTCATCATAACCTCCTCCTCCATCTTTGCTCATTCTAAGTTTCTTTATGTTAACAGTCCTCATTGTCTATTTCTTTCACTCCCAATATCACACTTGCATTCCT
>NW_005841877.1:2051555-2059358 GCF_000455745.1 Alligator sinensis
TCTTTGCACCTCAAGAAGCCTTCCACTTCTTCTGTATAGAGACTGGGGTCCTAAAAGTTATACAAGCACCTAACTTGCATTGAAATTAATGGAAGTTAGTTGTCCAACCACATTTTGGGATATGAACCTCATATTGTGTTATTCCATAGATTTTTTTTTTTTTAATTCTAGCAGTCTTCCATTAATGAAACCCTCTAAAGCAACATCTGCATCATCTTACACTTAAACTGTATATTCATATCATGGACCTTAGGTACTGTAATTTACAAATATACAATGTTCTGTATAAGTGTGCATTCCTATAATCAAAGTAGCTAATGAGGACTTACAATCAATAAAGAGTAATTGTTTTAATTTCCAAGCATTTATAATGAATGACACTCCTCACTCTTTCGTGAGGAGTTTACATAGCTTCACTGAACCCTGGAGCTTTCTGTGCAGGGGGAAGAATGGTTTTCTTGGACCATCTAAGGATGCTTTGCATGCTGCAGCTACAGTGTAGACAAACCCTGAGTTTCCCCATCTGTAAAATGTCTATAATGATATTGACATGCCTAGCTTATGGGTACTACTGCAAGTATTAATTATTAATCTGAAGTATGAATTGTATTATGAATCCATAAAAAATTACTTCATCGTATGGTGGTTTTTTATTTATTTTTTATAGTTTATTACATTAATATATGGGCATTAGGTTGCAGAATAATATAAAATTTAATTGAAAACTTTAAAATATGTCTATATAAAGCAGAAAAGTCCTATGTAAATAAACAAAGTTGAAGGGTACAGTAATATATACTACATAGCCTATAGTACCACTTTAGTCTGAAGTGGTATTGGCTGTTTGGACACATTCTTTGAAAGATGAAAACAGACAGACTGACCTCTTTATTGCTGGGTGAAATGACATCACTAAAATACATCTCCTGGTTATAGAAAGGCAGAGAAATAAACAGGATTGCATATAGTGGGAAAGATAAGAGAAAGAAAGATAATTGATACATTACAGCTAGAAAGGAGAAAGCATGCACCTATGTATTATTTGGCATATTTAAAAAAATAAATATTTCATGGACAACCAATGCACAATGTGTAGGCTGAAAGATAAGGAGAATGAAAGATGAGAAAAAACACATTTTTGTCTTTTTTTGCTGATGAATGTTTTCTTTCCTGCTAGAATTAATGGGTTTTCATGCAATCATTTTGCCAACAAGGTGTATTGCTAAAATAATTTAACATAGATGTTTTTGTTCTACATGATTCTGTTTCATTTTGGGCCTTAACAAGAGCTAACCCAAAAACACCCAAGGCATGCTCACAGCATGCTAGCTTTTCAGTTTAAATATTAACCACTACAGTACTCCCAACCACAGCAGATACCCGAAGGAAAATGTAGCTCCCATGCTTCCCTATGTTAGTGATATATCCACCTAGAAATGCAAACATTCTATGAAAAGGTCTGTACCTCAAAGAATGCAGCTGCAGTGGAAGTCACCAGCAGAGCTACTAACAATGACATTCTTATAAATGAATAAACTAATATACTAGTCAAATACAACTCTGTCGTATGCACTGATAAATACAATTGTTATCAATCTCGTACAATGAATGAACCTTAACAAGAATGTGGCATGTACACTACATACTTACTTTGTCAGTCCTAACACAGTACAGTCTAAGTTATCTGAAACAAATCCCCGCTACAGCAGAGGAATAGGAATCCATAAACTTATATAATATGTAATTATCTAAAATTTATGTAATATTTATCACACAACCTGATACGTTTATGACGTGTTGATTATATATATGTGGTATACCAAACAAATGGGTTTGACATGTGTAAACTCTATAGTCTATGCTTGCAGTGGCAGTGCTTAAACCAACTACAATCACGTTTTCCTTGAGACCAATGCTAAAAGTTTTATTGGCCTCTGATACCTAGGATTTAACCCAAAATATGCATGCAACTGTTTGCAGTGCAAAGCTAGATACTAGATATCGGGGTAACTTGAGAACCTTTAAAAAATTGCCCACATTACTTTCAACATATGAACAAAGGTATTGACTGTTTGAAGGATACCTGAGGTACATATAGTCTGTTATCTTGTCTCCAGCAGTGGCCAGTTTGAGCTACTTCAGAGGAAAATGTAAGAACTCTACAGTATGCAAATTTGGCCTTATCTGTACACATATGAGATCTCATTCTGATCTAAGAGTTAGAGATGGATTCATGGAGTAAAAAATAGACTATTAGCATTAACTATTATAACTATGGATTCCCTCATTATCCATATTACTAATACCTTTTTTTTGTTATGGTCTTGACCTTAATGACTTCCTATGGTAGTAAATTTCTTGTCCTAACTATAATTTTTGTGAAAATGTATTTTCTTTCATTAGTTTTGAATTTGCCATCTTTTGATTTAATTGGATGTTCCTTGTTTTTGTCTTGAAAAGATATTTTGTTTTGTGTGTAGGGGGACAATAGTAATACATATGTATTTATGAATACATAAATAATATAACATTTATAATTGGGTGATCAGTTCCAGGTCCATGGGCCATCTTGTCAAAGACGGAAAAGTGTATCTGGCCCATGGACACACAATTCCAGGTCCTGATGTGTCCCACAATGCCATGTCATCCTACCCTCAGGGCTCCCCATCGGTTTGAAAGTTTGGTAATGCAGGAGTGGTGGTAGCTAATCGCTGCTCCCCTACTGCCAAATTTCTGGACCAGGATAAAGTGATATGGGCCAGATAGTGTGGCCCTGTGTGCTAAACTGGGTGTGCAGAGCTGATTGGGGCAGTGTGGGACAGTATGGAGCTGATCTGGGCATTGCAGGACCAATCAGTATAGTGTGGGGCCAATTGAGGTAGCGCAGGGAGGCACAGGGCTGATCAGGAGGCCACAGGGCAGTGTGTGGGGCCAATCAGGGTGAAAAAGAGCCAATCAAGATGTCCTGAGGCCATTCTAAGCAATTCAGGGCTTATGCGGGAAGTGTAGTGCAGCATGGTGCAAATTGGGATGGTGTGGGGTGGCAGAGGGCCTGATTCTGATGTGCAGGGCCAGGTGGAAGCAGCGTGGAGCCCAATCCTGGCATGCAAGGGCCAATCTGGCCCTGGCCCCATCATCCAGCATGCAGGATGAAAAGATTGAGCACTGCTGATGGATAAGATATAGGTATATATTATAATGACCGCAAATGCATGGTATAATATATTATCAATATACAGTAATCAACCAACCTTATAGAATATCAGTATAGCAATATTGTATAATATATTAACACTACATCTTACTAGTTTTGTAATCTCGACATTTGAAGTCATTTCTGAATTTGAAAAATCTTTTTTAGAGAATTTCCATTGTTTCAGTGCCTTATATTTATTCCCCTATCACTTGCACTTATATGTGTTGATGAACAGTGATGCTTTATCATAATGGGGATTAAATTATGATGCAATGCTATGGTGCATTTGGAATGTTATACTGATTTCTTCAAAGTTACACTGCAGTTAAGACCAAATAATATCACTAGTATTCTCCTTTATGGCCATAATGCCTCCCCAAATCACAAACTGAAGTAAGAATTTCTGTTTGATCTTAGCTCAAATATGTCTTTTTATTTGATTGGTTAGTTGTTTTTACACAGGATAGTTATTAAAGTTAAAATAAAATTTGAACAAAATTCATGAGCACTGTCAGGGTGAAAAGTATACTCTTTCATTTAAAAATATTGTCAGATATGCTCAAACAATTAAAAAGCAAATCACAAAAATTAGAATAATAAAGAAGTATAGGATCCTCATATACCATCATATTGAATATTCCCATAAAAAACAAGGCAAAGATAGTTATATGCTATGTAGGCCAACTGTTACTATACATGGCATATAAGTGCTTCATTATTATCTAATATATGGTGATAAATTATCTAACAGAAGTCTCTATTTGTAATATCTCCTCATGAGAGTGAACATGCTGCTTTTAGAAATGCGCAAAAGGAAGTAAACTAAATTGTATGAAGTAAGATTGATATGTATATTATATTAATTTGCAGTTGTTACACAAAAATAACAGTTATACAAAATTACACAAAAGTAACAGTTAAGGATTGTTTCTAAAAGAAAAGAGATTTTTGAATTTTTAAAGCATCTTTACAGCTTACAAGGCTGCTGTTTCTCTAAATTCAGAACTACATAAGGAATGTTGAAAAATGGTAGAACCATGGATAGATGAGATCCAGTAAGAATTGATATGTATGGTAATTAGGTAACATGATGATAGGTACCTCAGAAATGAGAAAGAGCCTTTGCAATGCATTATTTTTGTGATAATCTCTTTATGCATGTACTCATTCCTTACTCTTCAATATAGTATTTAGTAGCTAATCTCTTTATGCATATCCTCATTCTTTACCCTTCCAGTCCTGTTCGGAGCCACATGAATTGTCCTTCTTCCAGTTCACATAACATTTCATGAACATCCCTGATGGTTCAGCTAGCACACGAATCACAAGCAATAAATATGTAAATGGTTCATTTTCATGTAAACACAAAACCTCTTATACAATTTTCATGCTCAGAGCCAATTGCCTGAAGTTGAAAATATTCCTGACAAATGAGATGTTTGTATGAAAATTCTCTTATGGGCATTACACAATATCAGCTCTACCTGCAGATTTTAGTTTGTGCACACGTCTCTTTATATAGGCACCTAGATTCTGGGATGAGTTTCCTTCAAACATTAGACCTGCATGTGTTTTGTTCAAGAATAAGTTCCTTTAAATCTTTGACTAGTACAAGAAGGATCAGAAAGTAGTAGGAAAAAAAATGGCATGTTCACACATGACACTGGAAGATGAAATATAATCTTACTGAGGGCCATGGCTTACTTCATTTAGGAAATAATACCTAACTCAGCCAAGACAATCATAAGTAGTAAAGAAATGGCTAATTAAACTTTACTCTTGTTTAAACTTCTGCATTTTCATATACTGCCTTCATTTCCACCTGTGCAACACCTTTGTCTTCAGTTCTAAATTTGGACCTACATTTGCAGTTTAATTAACCTGTTCTTTGATGAACTAATTTTCACAGTAGAATTTCTCTCTTTTGCTTAATGGTATATTAGCTCAACTGTAATAACAGACACAGAAGTATTTTTATCTTTCAAGTCTACATACAACTCTGACTATATAATGAATAACAATTCAATTGATTAGGATGCAACTGTTTTTTGGAGTAGAATCACACTTTCAAATCTCAAACTACACAGTTTCAAATCCCAAACTACACAGTTTCTAAAGGAGAGGTGGCTGAATTCCTGTCTTCTAGCCAAAACCTGCAAGGTGCTGAAAATGTTTGAGATGTACATGACCTAGAATCCATTATCTGTGTCCAGAGCCTCCATTCAAATAATAATAACCAACTTCCAAGACAAGTGGTGCTGGCTCCTACCCTGGGGGTCTCTAAGAGGAGGCTAGATAGACACCTTGCCGGGGTTGTTTGACCCCAGTACTCTTTCCTGCCATGGCAGGGGGTCAGACTTGATGATCTGCTCAGGTCCCTTCCAACCCTACAACTATGAAACTATTAACCGACTTTATTCAGAAGCTGCATTTAAACTGCATGGAAACCACATGCAACTCACCAGTTGCTGTTCGGCTAGCCTTTTTCAACAACAGCTTCCAATTGTAGCATATTGTATTCTCAGATAATTGAATGTTCAGTCCTCATATCTTAAACAGATTGGTCAGGTGCTCAGCAGTGAGTGCATCAGCATCATCTGCTTGTTACATCCTGTACCATCCTATTGCCTGCTACTGGTTCAAATCCTGTCTGATCCAGCCTAACTAGTTCAGTGTTATATGCACTATTACTGCTATTTCCATACTGCTTGTCCTGTCCTCTTCTGCACCACAATATTGATTACTGCCATGCAATCCTGTTCTTGCCACACCTTGGTGTTCATGTTTCAGCCCTTATCCCTTTACAGATCTTATTAATAAATAACTGTGCAACTATAATAAGAAACAATTAAACCATTTGTATTTTACATTTGGTAGCTATATTGAGTCTGGTTTGTTAGCCTCCAGCTACACATTCTCTTTGGCACAACACGTGGTTGGTGAATGTGACAACAAGTTGACATCATCAGGGATCCCAGTTTTCTCTGATAAAAAGAAAATCCCCAGTTTTTGGATTAAAAAAAGGAACCCAAGATCCACATTTTTCCATGATTAAATGGAAGGCACTTTTGGGGCAGCTGTTGCCCCCGCCCCAGGAGGGAGGCCCCAGTTCATGCCACAGTGTAAAACAATATAGACAGAACTTGAGTAATCAACATCGTCTCACCCTTCACAACTAAAGCACCACTATCAGTCTCCAGAATTACCCATCCCAAGTATTGGATATTGTAAAATCATACGTCGATCCCCCACCCCACAAAGGCATGAGACGAGTTTAAAAATCATAAGAGATTTTTTTTTTTTTTTTGGTAATGCATGTGGGGTTTCTTTAATTTGCTTTTTGGCTTTTGAGGTTATTTAGTCGCATTTTACCACATTTCCTAAAACCATGAGGGCTAAAATCTTTCTTTCCTTCAAATGAATACTTATAGTCTCATTTACTTACAGGAGCCAAAGCTTTCAGAAAATACCAGTCATGAGGTTCACAATAAATGTGCGAGAGATGGCAACACTACATGTCTGATAAATACCGTATGACTACTCCGTGTTCCTTGAATGGGAGCTCATGTCAAAAGTTCACAGCTGGTCTCACAGGAGGAAATAAACAGCTAACTGTCACAGCAGTTGCAGCAACAGTAAGATTCTGATGTCTGGATGGTGGAAGAGAGATTGGGTACCTGTACCAGACACTTGCAAAATAGTCCAGAGAGTATCAGTTATGACATTTGGTAGCAGACAGAGAATACCCTGGAAAACTTTGGTGTAGCCTATTCAGCAGAGTCAGCATTTGGCTAATTAGCCTGTCAGTGGAGATGGCTCCAACTAACCTTGTCTTTTATTAACTAGGATACCCTCCAATTTGAATTCACTGAGAACATTTTCAGCATGATTAGTGAAACCGAACACATTCCTCATCCCCGCACATCTCCTCTTAAATCTGTTAACATTTCTGGGACTAGGCCTGACACAAGTCAATGTTGTATAGGCTGTGAGGTAGACAGAAAAAAGCAGTTTTGTAGTCGAGGTGGTAGCCCAGTCCTCAGGACATCTTAGCTCGATTCCCAGCTCAGCCACAGACATCACACATAAGCATGGGGAAAATAAAAAGATCACTTATGACTTGATCTTTCAGATGTACTGAGAACCTGCAGCAGCCATGGAAAATCATGCCAGCTATCTGTCTTTTTATGCCACACATTGGGAACTGATCTGCCCTGACTGGAGTGAGAATAATGCCACTAACTGGCAGCTACATTAAACAGAGGTATATGAGATGAAGGTTGGCTGGAGTATAGACCATGTCATTCACATTTACCTTTCCCAAAATACCAGAGAGGATCTTCATGAATGAGGTAAGAGTATTACCTCTAATAGAGAAAATGAAGCCCAAGACAACTTCTCACTTTCTTTTTCCATTAAAATAAAACCACCTTGATTGGTGACCTAATGACATTTCCCTTAGTAAAAGAGGTTGTCTTATGGGCATGGCCTTCATTGCCAGCACTCAAAGGGATTGCTGAGCTACCTGGAAGGACCTGCATCCTATAAAGAGAAGACAGATGGGCAGGTAGATGTGTTCTCCAACCACAGAAGTTGGGAGGGAAAGA
>NW_005841877.1:2059368-2063763 GCF_000455745.1 Alligator sinensis
AAACTTGCGAAAGAAATTTAGAACTTGAGGTAATGAAGCATAAACTAATCACAAGTTTTCTTTCCAACATATTGTTAACGTTGCCTTGGGATGCCCTTGGATTATTTTCTCTATCCATATATATTTTTTCTATTTTTCAGTTAGAAATTAAAAAGATAAGAACTTGCCAAAACTGGCAATTGTTTTCTCAGCATTAGTTTTATAAGCCTTCACTATTGTTGAAGTAAACAATAGAAAAAAAATCAAGTGTTATACTAATTGAACTGCTTTTTTTGTTAGTTTTATCTCGCATGTCCTTTGAGGGAACAAAGTGATGTGTGTGTTTCTAAATCATAAAATGGAGTAAAGAAATTTCCTGTAACTGCATTTATTTTTAAAGAGTTAAACGTTCTTGTGTTTTGTGTGGATTTATTATACACGGGACAGTGAAAGCCAGGAACTTGTGATCTGGGACAATGACATTGGCAAGGTGCTGAAGGAAACAAGCTGTGATGAGTAGGGATTTCCAAGAGACATAGCAGGGTACATCATGCAACCAGAGGCAGCTAATAGCAGGACAACAGTAAAGAGGGAATCCTCATGAGTTCATAGACAACAGAGGAAGAATTTTCTCACTAGGAGGGTAGTAAAGCACTGGAACAGGTTACCCAGAGAAGTGGTGAAAGCTCCATCCTTGGAGGTTTTCAAAACCTGGCTAGACAAATTTTTGGCTGGGATGATCTAGTTGGGGGATAGTCCTGCTTTGAGCAGGGGTTTGGACTAGATGACCTCCAGAGGTCCCTTCCAGCCCTAACTTTCTATGATTGTATGATTCTAGGGGCATTGTGCATCAAGCACAAGGTTACATTGGGCTACATCCCATATTGCTTAATGTTCCTAAATGGCACATACGCAGCCACACAACTGCAATGTGGGATTCTACTGTAGTTGCTGCAAAACAGAAATGCCTTGCATGCATACCTGCCAAAAGTTAAATAGAGTAGGGCCTTTCTACCTTTTAACCCAATTGCCTAGTGATTATGGCACTTGTCCAGTGAGCAGGACACCTTGGTTTTATGTACCCTCCACTCAGGCATGTTCTACTTCCCAGCAAAGTGCTTCAACAACCAGGCCACAGCATAGGCATTTCCCAAGCCCTCTCTAGCTCCCCTCTTGAAGCTGGCACATTGCACTTCACATTTAATATTGTTTGTTCTTTCCCTCCTAGCCCCATATATCTCCTCCTCTTGGCTACCCAGTGTGTAGTTGTATGTAAGTTCCAAAAACTGAAGATACACGGCTGCATATGGGCCATTTAGATGTAGACAGTGGATTTAGCCCATAGTCCATAATAAAAGAACATAGACTCCTACAAGAGGGAGTGACTCCTTGTAGGAGTCATAAACTCCTTCAAGACCGTTTTAGGCTGAACATAAGAAAAAAATAATTTACGGTCCGAACCTCCAAGACCTGGAATAGACTCCCTCCAGAAGTGGTGCAGGCACCTACCCTGGACTCATTCAAGAAGCGTTTGGATGTTTATGTTGCTGGGATCATTTGACCCTAGCTGACTTTCTGCCCCTGGGGCAGGGGGCCGGACTTGATGATCTTCGAGGTCCCTTCCAGCCCTAACGTCTATAAATCTATGAATCTATAGTAGGCCTCTAGCAGACTGAACTCTTTTGTTTGCCTTTCATTGTCCCCAACTAAGCTACTGACAAGCTGTTATCTACCATCCCAGTAAAGTTTATTTTCTTTCCATGCTATGAATTCTAAATGATATATTGTATGAAACAGAAAATAATCCCAAGTTTTCTTAACAACATTGTTACCATTGCTTCCGGATCATATTTAATGTGAACCTATCAAGAGTTAGAGTCTACAATGTTGACCAGTGCCACATTTGTTGACTACAGCACTTGCCTCCAAGCGCCAATACCATACTGATAGGTACAATCAGTACCTATCATGAATCAAGAATGTAAGAATTAAATGGATGAATGAAATTGAATTGTTTTTAACAAAGCACCTAAATTGGAAGCAGACCTGAAAGTAAGGCCAAGTCATGGGGACTGACCTTGCTTTAGCGGCTTTGACAAGCCACTTGATGTGACGAAAGCAATTTCTTTCTAAAACACAATCTGTAGGAAGTAATGACAAAGTACTTAATTGGCTCTTTTGTAGCCTGTTTTCATGTATGAACATCAGGATAAGTTAGAAACAATCACTAGGAAAAATGAAATCTTGAACTGGTTTTCATATGCCTTCCCCAATTAATAAGTATTCACATAAGGGTACTAAAATTGATTAATTTAATTTTAGTTAACATATTGGAATACAAATTATCAAGGAGGACACAACAAGTTTCTTCCTTTTTTCTTTACTTTTTGTTTCCCTCCTATAAAATATTATCTTTTGGAACTTTTTCCAGATTACAACAGAAACATTATTGTTGCCAGGCTGCAATTTGGGTGTCTAGCCAATGGTGAAAATGCTGTTGAGACTGAAAAGTGACAGTAGGAAGCACGGAGATAATCCAGTATGTTCTGTAGTAGCTAGAATCCAATCCAAGAAAAGTAAACTTAATTCTTGCATTTCCATTTTTCATAGAGATTTGTTATTCTTTTAGGTGTTATCATTTTAGAAATCCCATCAAGTAAGGAGTTAGTGAATATCAATGGATGTACTATTCTGAATGATACCTAGTAATGCTTCCCAGCCTGATTGAGAGACATTCTGGCTCAGATAGAGGAGAGGAAGATATTTAAAGATATGAAATTTCAAGGTTCTGAAGTGGAAACAAGCATCAGCTCAAGAAAATGTAAATCTTTTAAGTAGCTTGGATCTTGTACTGACAAGGAGGACTGTATTTGCCTCTGTTTTACTAAAAGGCAACTACAGTAAAGCAATTTTGATTAACAAAGGCTGTGAAGTGTCACAGAGTTAATGGCATCCTGAAAGGCAGGGCATATCAGTTAGATTTAACTCCTCTGTGGAAAGTAGTTCATAAATAAATTCTCAAGCTCTCCTGACAAAACATTTTCTAAGAAAGGTAAAATTATAGGTGTGTGCTTGACAGTAAAATTTATACAAGAAGCAGTAAGAAGAATTTTATTAACATAAACAAGTCAAGTATCATAATCCCTTTCAGAACAAATAGGTTCCTCGATAAGATGACCTCTGCACAAGAAAGTTATCTGACATATGATTTAGCCTTTAGAGGGATGCATGTCAACATCTTTTTGAACAATAGCTGCTCTCAAAGGACATAGACTATGTAACACTTGGTAAAACTTCTTCTAATTTAATGTATTTATCACAAAGGTCAAGATGCAATTACAATTTTAGATTAAAGACAGGCAGGAGAAATGTGTAAGAAAAGGGTTAACTTCTTAGGCTACAAAGATCTTCAATTATTAATCACATTTCTTGAAATGTGAAGGACATTAAATGAAGGCAGCTATACTGGCTCCTGTGTCAGGTTACAGTCTAACACCCAAATAACACAGAAAGACTATTTCTGCATGTCTTTGCCACCAGGCTCTCCACCACGCATTGTAAGCCTGGTGAAAGCTGTCAATAATTGTTTTTCCTGCTTGAATGCTCCTAGGCGACATCAAACAGTGCTGGTAGTACAGAATCAATACCTTAGCGCCAGCAGCAGTGGCAAAACTGTTATCATGATTGTGTTTACTGTTGATCAGGTTACTCTCTTTCCATCCAAAAGCCACTAAAAATACCAGCAAGCACACACAGCACCCCTTTGGCAAGTCCTTTCCCTCAGCTACAGGTATCAAAAAATTTCACTTTTACCTCACAATGGGAGTGCAATGGTTAAGAAAGAAACTGAGATAAAAGCAAGCAATAAGAAAAATACTCATTGAGTATTTCATTTAATGATACAAGGGCACTGTTTCAGAACAGCACTGCTTATTGAACTGGCATTATGGAGGAGCTAAAGTTAAGCACATGAGCAGATAGAAGAAATCTATTCTAAAAAGTTTGAGTTCTCTCTGATTGCAGACAATACACTTCTGTCCCTTCTTCCCTGCTTTTATCACAGCAAACACTACCACAACTACATAAGAATAAATGTAGATGACTATAGTACCACAGTTCCAAAAAAAGTGTGTGTGGGGGGGGGGGGGGGCATGATTCTATATAGGCAAATTTAGCCTAACCTTTAATAAATCAATTGAATGGTTCTTTTTTACTCTCCACTCGTTCAGTATTTCTGGCTTTGTTGTGTCATTAAATATGACATTTCCACGTTTGAAAAAAAAAATGTCAGGCTATAATGATATACCTACTGCAGTGCACTGCCTCTGTACTCAGCAGAAATCCTGATTGACTGACAGCTTAGGTCTGAAGAAGGAATAATTTTCAGTAAATAGGACATACATAACTTTCATTAAC
>NW_005841877.1:2063773-2087919 GCF_000455745.1 Alligator sinensis
AATATTTGGGGGAAAAATAAAACAAAGCCATTTTAAAAACACAAATACATTATCTGTTATTTGGCTCATGTCATATGTTTTTCTACCTATGCTGCTATGTGGTCACCACAGATGTAAATCTGAAACAAAACCATTCCCCTCAGTTTGGCTCAAGGCACAGAGATGTGTCACTCTCTTGACAGAGTGGCATGTATTAATCATGACTCTTTTCTTAAGGAATTACTCACATTAATTCTATTGTGTGCATACAGTAGAAAGGGGGGCTTGTTAATCAGGCAAATTCTGGGCAAGGAGGCAGTTTGCCACAAGACCAGCCTTCAGACTCCTGTGCCTCTCCAACTCCATAGGTGGGATTTTCATTCCTGTTATCTTTGATTTGCACACTTAAAGGAAAATGAGGTTTGAAACTTGACATTAATGAACAAGATCTTAAAAGAATGACTCAGGCAAACAAGTCATCATGAGTGGTGTCCAAATTTTTCAAACTCAGGTAACAGTTTACATGACTAAATTACTATCAAATTCACAAGCGACCTCTGTTAGGGCTGTGTGAAGGTTCGGTCCCTGATTCAATTTGGCAGAGATTCATCCTGATTTGGTGGCTAAATCTCAAAATCCAAATCAAATTGAGGACCCTTTGATCTCTCCAAATTGAATCGGAACCCTCCAAATCGATCCAGAGAGATTTGGAAAGATTCAGCAATTCGGACATAGACACAGCTTTAAATGTTTTTCTACATACCTCAAGATAGCAGGCAGCTCATGAATGCTGTGATGCTGGGGTGCATGGAGTGTCCCAGGCGCTAAGAAACGTGGGGGCTCCCCAGTGCACTTGGCAGCAGACCCAGAAGTGGGCCAGGAGCACTTCTGGTCCACTTCCAGATCCACCAGAGAGTGCACCGGGGGCCCCCCTGTGCCAGCCTGGCTCAGCAACTGGTGTCTCCTGGGTCTGGGGGGGCACCTGGGGTCCCCCTGTGGCCAGTCACTGATACTAGAGAGCGTGGGGGGGGGGGGAGGATGCTCCCGGGGGAGAGCGTGGGGGGGGGGGCAGCATGCTCCCTGGCGGACTACTTCTGGGTTCACCGCTGAGCATGTGGAGGGCCTCCTCCCTCTGCACTCCTGTGGGACACTCCATGTGCCCCAGCATCAGAGCATTCACAAGCCACACTGGTACCTCAAGGTATGTAGAAAAAACATTTAAAGCTGTGCCTATGTCCGAATTGCTGATTCTCCGAATCAGCATCAGATCTTCAGACTTGCATTCAGATTAATTGAATCAGGGACAATGATCCGAATCAATAAATCGAACCACTGTCCCTGATACAGGCTGAAACCAAATCTGAATCGAATAGGGCCTGCTTCACACACCCCTACTATCTATTGGTTGGACTGGAGCTAATTGGAGATTCAGGTGCTCGTGATCCCTGAAGATAAGACCAACTATTAAAGTGACTATGTTTAGAAACTCTGGTGTGAAAATGTTGGTCTTACTTTTATGCATACTATAAGGCCAGATTCTGCAGACCAGATCCTCAGCTGGTGTGACTCCATCGAAGGCAAAGCTAGTATGCCAGCAGAGACTCGAGCAGTTTGTCAGGCCGTATCATTTGTGCAAAATCTTTGTAAACAATCTTGTCTAAAGCAGTGAGAGCAGGGAAAATAGAATGTTCACTAGAGTAGGCATGACATGATTTTCCAGTCCTGCAAAACTTTTGGGAAATCATTCGTATCCAAAGTTAGGAAGTACGGTTGAAATCACAACATTTTTTCCATTCTAAAAAAAAAAATCTGTCTCTATCAATAAGAATCTTTGTGCTTAAATGAAAGGATTGGTTTTGTTTTGAACATTTTTATAATTCTGTCCTATCATTAACTTAATTTTTTAATCATTTTGAATCAGAAAAATAAAGATTTAGAAAATGTTGATACACCATGTTTTGATAATTTTGGGAAGGTTTTTACAATTTTTTTTTAGTCAAAAGTTAACTTTCTCCTACAAAAAGAAATAGAGTTTCTCTTTTGATGAATTGGTATTACTCTATGTAAAAATGACTCTCTGAAAATTCCTGATCAGTTCTCATGCTTACACAGTTTCTTATAATTAGATTATGTCATGTAGATACAGCATGCTACTATACACATCTTTAAGGGTGTACAGTTCAATCCCCCTACTGACTGATTCCACTTTGTTGGGTCATGTATGTATAGGAGAGCTGAGTTTATAGCCCTGTTTTCTTGCCACCGCTTTGTGATGCCATGTAAAGTTAGCAGGGGAATAGTAGCTGTTTTCAGGAGAACTCAGAAATTGCACCTAGTCAGGTTGTAATATATGCTCCCCACACCAGTGCTTACCAACATGGGGGAAGGCAGAAGCTGGACCTCATAATTCATGGAGAAACTAACTGTTTTAAAAGACCAGGTCCCAGAGAAAAGATAAGGGTACTGAGAAAGCATGTCTGAGCATGTATATCAAAATTAATTGTGTGTGAAAAAATTGGAAGATTAGTTCACATTGGAGAAAAACCTGGGTTTTTTTAATACAATTAGATCCAGAGTTCTTGAAGCAATTATATCGTACATAAAATGACCAAGAAATTATATTTCACAGGTAACTGGTGGCCACAATTTACAGGGAGGCCATTATATCCCGTTAATTTTAGTAGAAATGTATTAATAGAAGTGCTGAAAAGCTTTCCCTTTACAGTGCTCTCCACCCTGGCCTTCCTACACATACACATGCATGCGCATGCGCAAGCACACCTGTCCTGACTGGAAGAAGGAAATATCCAAGATACCACAAGTCTACCTTCTAGCTTATAAGAAAGACTTCAAACCAGGTTCTGCAGATCTAAAAAAATGAAGGTAAAATTTCATCTTCCAAAACTTTGGAAAGTTTAATTGAAACTAAGCAAATTTATACACCATTTCAACTTTTCAAGACACTCTTTGTTTAGCTGTCTACCATCCTGTGTATGGGGTTGTATATTCTATTACCATAAATATCACATTTATCATAATATTGACGTATAATTCCAGTGGATGTAGATATGAAGAAATCTATTCTTTTGAAAAAAGAAATTGTCAATGCAGTATAAAGAGTTCAGAAAGAAAATGTATGTCTTTGTAAACACTGCTTTCCCTGAAACTATGTATTGTGTGATCTTTTTCAAACATATGAAAAGAAAGGAATAAATGCAACTATTATGATGTACTGAATAACATATTTTTTCTGAAAATGTTTGTATAAATCAGCAAGTCCTTAGAAAGTCTGATAATAATATTTTTCTTTTCCATTATATATATTTTTAAATTAAGTATCATAGGCAAACATTGTTTAGCTAGATGCCTAATGCTATTTATTTGAATTACCTTAAAAAGTGTTGGGTCATATCATACAAATCTAATGTCCTTGGTCAGTATAATACTTCTCGCTAACTCAGGCTAGACTTTCTAAAAATTCTTATTGGGTTATTTAGTAAGTATTATGCCTTTGGCTTCCAAACTAGTGTCATGTAATTTAGTCATTTAAAAAGACAAATATTTAACAACACCAAACTAAAATATGGAGTAGAAAATAAATGAATTTCCTATTACTCTCTCTCTAATGCATCATGTGGTATCTGTTCAAGCAACTTGAACTGATAGACTATCTCATCAGCAGAATTTATTTTAAGTTAGAGTCACCTTGAACAACAGAACAGACAGTTGTATCAGGCAATAACATTATAACTACAGCATTTCAAATGTTTAAATAATAGTTTAGCAAATATTTTCATGAGCTTAACTCTTTAACTTCAGATACTTTAAAAAAATGTCTCTAAGTCTCATAAAAACTTTTGAAGGTAGGTAAATATCATTAACTCCATTGTATGTTACTGAAAAATGAGTTAGAAGGCTCAATTCACCCATTTCTACTATAGTTAGTAAGGTTGCTTATTTGAATCATAGCTTGATTTCATTTGAGTGGCATGAGTAAATCACATTGGTATCTATAATTAGAGGCAAGATTAATATTATGGGGTTCTCTCAATTCCAGCATGGCATTCAGACCCCCACCAAAAATCTTTCACAAGGTAACAGTTCTCCTCTGATAACAAGAGAAAATAAATATTATAGAAAACCATATATTTAGTGTGTACTTACACCCTTTGACATTAATGATAAAACTATTCACTCCTATGATGTAAGATAAGGCCCCAAGAGAACCAGAGACAGTCCTGAAATTGTAGAAATGGTATGTTATCCTTTCCACACTATTTTCATTTGAATATATATGTTGCACAGAACATAAGAACATTCTGGGTCAGACCAATGGTCCATCTAACTCAGTATCCTGTCTCCAACCATCTAGCAGAAGTGGATGTTATAGAGGGAGAGCATTGAACCAGATATCTCTAGAATGAATTATTTCCTATTCAGTACTGTCCCTAGCATGCACTGTTGTTGATTTAGGGATGCCAGGAGAAACATCTCCAACTCTTCTCTTCAACAGCTATTAATAAATCTGTCATACCTCAATTTATCCAAACCTTTTTTTAATTTGGCTATGCTACCTGCCTCACCCCTTCCTCCCCCCCCCCCCGCCCCCACCCCGGGCTAGGCCACCTGCCTCACCCCTTCCTCCCCCCCCCCCGCCCTTTCCCCCCTTTCTGTGGTAATGAATTTCAAAGCAAATTAATTCCAACCTTGGCTTGAAGTAATCATTCTCAGAATTCAAATGACCTGCCATTTTTTAACTTCATATGTTAAAATATATTGTAAATTTCCTTTCCTCCAAAATTACACAGTCCATGGAATATACATTTTGAAAATAAATTAATTCTAACTTTCTCCCAATCAGTTTGAAACTTTCCATATTGATTTTAAATGCACCCATGAGCATAATGAGCATGAATTGAAAGGCTGGAAGAACTAAGAAAAGAATAGTATGTTGTCTTCTGAATGGAAGATAGGGGTTTGAATGAAGGTACAGACTCCAAAATACTTACATGAGACTGTAATCACAATAGACTGGAAGTTTCTTACAGCACCAAGTTTCTTGGTGCTCCTCAGTTTGCCTGAGCAGGGCTTTTGAACTTTCCAGCTCTTCTGAACTTGATTTGCTGTGATCTTTCTATTTGCTTTTTCTGACTGTCCAACATTTACCTAGCAATGAGGGGAAAGTCTTTCAGACACACTGAAGGGCCCAGTTGTGTCCTCACACTAATCATCACTTCCTACTCCTCTTTTTCTCCAGTGAGTTGCCACCCACACTTGTGTTTCCTAATGTGGCATTTCCAACATACCACAGAGTAACTACAATGAAGGGCTCACCCTAGCGGTATTGTTTGGCATGATGTCTTCCTTGTACCCATCTATTAAATGTACCCAGCACTTAATTAAAACAGTTTTAAACATCATTCTCAAATGTGAATATCATGGCCTCATTCCTTCACAGCCCTATAACTTGTTCCCAAGTTTAACACTAACTTTATTTCATGGTTCTCCAGCCATCCACCACTCTAATACTTTACGGTCTTAAAATTGCAAATTAGCATTCTACAGCTTTCTCTTTCCAGGTTTCCATAGCAACTCTTGTAGAGCTTGTTCATTAGAAAGAAGTTCTGTTTAATTGATCTCCTAATGTATTGCTTAATAGTAACTGTTAAGCAGTCTTTTGTTTCCAGGTCATATTTAGGGTTCACCTATTTGCATAAAAGCATTTCATTAGCTGAAACCAATCATTATTAGTAATTTTCTTTTTTTAGTTTAAAATAACTAAACCCTCATTGAGATTTTCTGAATAGCAAATATTTATATCTTGCTGAATGGGCTTTCTCTGTGAGCCTGGGTGCTTTGTTTCTCTGAGCAGCAAGAAAATTACAGAGCTTCAAAATGTTAATCAGAGAAGACAAAAAGAAGGTGTCTTTTTCTCCAATTGAAATGTAAATGCACAGTGACGATAACTATAGGCCACAGGCAATATTTGATGACAAAGTTGTAATGGATAAATATCCTTTAAAATTCATAGTAACATGCTGCCCAACTTGAATTCATTGGGGAGTTTTTCTATCATACACATAATGAAACTATGACATTTTAGGCTTGGCTACAGAAAACAGAAATACTTTTCCACATGCTGTAGCCCTGAACAAATACCCACTTTAGTTAGTAAGCTTGATCAAATATTAACTCTATAAGAGTCAAACATAATGGATTCATTTGGTTCCCCATGAGTTTTAGGCTGTTCTTCAGCTGCATGAGGAACACAAAGGTCAAGCAATTTGCTCACAGTCACATGATCAAATTGAGTTCTGGCAAAAAAAAAAAAGATCAAGTCTTGTGTATCTGAGGTTCATCTAGAATGTTCACTCAAAAATCTTTCTGGTATTATATAATAATAGTCATACCAAATGACCTGTAAAATTAAAGGTCTTAGTTTGAAATTATCAAACCTCAGACACAGAAGCTGTTCCAGGAGTATAGAACTCATTCCATCTCAAGTTTAAAAATCACAAGTCACTCATTCATAATAATGGGTCAGTGTAACAGGGGGCCTGCTCGGGGCCGATCTCCATGGCCCGCCCACCTGTTCTTGGGCCAACCACCCACCTTCTCGTCCGCCACGCCTTGATGTTAATGGATTAATTAATAGATGACAATTAAGCGGGAGGCTACCCATTTTGTTGCCCCGATGCCAGCGGGCGCTCTCTGTGGCTCCTTTCCTTCCCTACCCTGCAGCCCACGCCTCGTAGATGACATCTAGGTGTTCTCGTTATCACCGGACCCCACACTGGGCCCCCAGAATCCTCTTAACAGGACCCCTCCACGATCCCTCCATTCAGGCGTTCTACCCCGCCTTCATTCAGGCTACCTAGCTCCCTGACCTATTTTCCCATCTCGGGTGTGGTCCCCCCAGGACCTTCAGCTACCAGCCCTGGGCCACCTCCAGGCCAGTCAGGACCCCAGGCCCCTGGCTCTTGGGCATCCCTTGCAGTGGGCCCCTGGCCCTTTTGACCATCCTGGTCCTGGCCCCAGCATGGGCCAGTTGAGGGTACTTTCTCAATCAGGTTGAGTCTCTAGCCCTTCTCTCTCTCCTGGGGTCTGCCCTCTGGGCCCTTCACACAAACATACAAAACAGGGTTACCCACCCGGTGGTGGGGGCTAGGGGTTAAGGCACTCCAACCCGCCTTTCACCGGGGTGGTAACTGACCTGGCATTTCCTGGGGGGCTCCCGCACCACTGAGAGCCCCACCAGGCCACCCACTCCCTGCAGTGTGCAGTTTTAGGTCATGCCCAGGACCAGGAGCCTCCTGACCATCCCCTACAGCTCCCCCCTTACCTCCAGATGTAGATCTTCAGCTCTCCAGTCAGGCAATGTTGTTGCCTGCCCTCCAGCAGCTGAACTGCCCTCTTAATATAGATAGCCCCTGACTCAAAATGGCTGCCCTCATCAGGCACCTGGTGGCTACCAGCTCCAGGCCCTTAAAGTGGCAGGCACACACAGTGCCCTGCCACAGTCAGGTTTTTTTTTTTTAATTGGGTTTCTAGATTCTAAATTGATTTTTAGATTTCATGTTTTCATACCTTCCTCTTCAGCCATTCTGAGAAATTCCTGTATTTCATATGACAGTTGAGCAGATGACTCCAACAGCAGAGCATTTATGAAACCTACCAAACATTGCAAGACTCTCCATAAATGGAAAGAGATTACAAAATGTTATTGTTTCCTGACACAATTACATTAAACTAGGAGTGTTCGTGTTCACCCCATCTCCTGAACTTATCTTGACTGCAGTGCTCCTCATAGGCCGGATCAAAAAGTGGTGGTGATGTGAGCGGTGTTGGTGGTGAGGTGAGTAGTGTAACAAGTGATAGAAGTGGTGGCATTGCAGGGCCAGCAGTGGTGGCATGATCAGTGGCCACTGATTGTCCCCCATTGCTGACAGGCATCCCCAACAGGGTTCCATGCACTGGTTTTGGTGGGGCATGCCCAGATTTTTCCCCATTAGCTCCTGTCTTGAATTCCTGGTCCCTCTGAGCGCCCCATAGGACAGGAGACATGGTGCCATGACCTGGATCCAGCCTGTGGAAAATACATTTGGCTGTACTTGATTAGACAATTTAGAATTAAGTGGTAAACTGAATACATAAAGTTGGTTTCCAGAGAACAAAAATAAACCCTCTATAATAATTTGCTTAATTTGTGTCTTTGTCATTCTGCTTGTCATGCTCAAAAAAATATAACATTTGTAAAAATTATAAAAATTATAAAATTATAAAAATATAAAATATAAAATTTGTGCTCACTTATCTGAACTTCTGCTGATTGATTTCAATTAGTTATGGTGTACTCTAGGTGTCCAAGCAAAAATCATCCCTTAACACTCTTACTTTAACCCATAACACCCTTACCAAGGTGAAGCAGAGAATAGATGACAATTAAATGCAGAAAGAATGGAAAGAGTAAGACAAAATGAAAGAGATGAGCAAAGAGGACATAATGGAATAGATGCAATGGAAAGGCAAAGGGTTTGCAGAGGCAATAGAAGACAGGCTGAAAGAGTAGACAACAATGGATTCACTGAAGACGAGATTGAGGAACATAGTCGTGGATTGATGAACGAGTTGTACCAATTTTGTAACTCTTTAAACTTCTAAGCTGAAAGACCATCAGATGGCCAATTCCAGAGTTGTTGTCAAAAGGGTAAAGTGATTCTGCCCTCAACAAAACTGTTTCCAGAGTATTGGTTAGATTTGATGATGGATCAGAAAAAGAAGCATTACCAGAACTTTTAAACAAACATTCGATCATACAGTAGTACATTGCCTGTTGAGCAAAGATCATTTTGATGAGATATATGATTCACAGACCATGTGGAGGATTGAATCCAAATACACTGTGCACAGAAAATCATATACCCGTTGTATAGAAGAAGACCAGGCAGAACAGCTCAAGTTTGTAATGACACAGTGGATAACAGAAATGTGGTACCCTATAAAAAGTAGTCTAGTTTTGCCCATCATTTTTGACAGGCTTTTACGCTAGTAAATAAATAAATAAAAAGAAGGAAAGAAGGGAAAGGGGAAAGAGTAAGAGAGAGTTTTTAAAGTTCCATCTGCCTTTAAGGAAAGAGGGATGAACCTAGAATGCATTTGACTTTATGGTAATGATTGCATTATATTAAGTGCTTAGATATTGTGGTGATGACAGTTTCTAAGAGTCAGATATTAGTATTTAGTACTTGAAGTGATCTAGGTTTGCATATTTCCAGCTTTCTTTCTGTAAATACTCATCTTTTTCCTAAGAGAATCAATAGTCCAATAATGTTTTTTGGTTCATCTCCTGTTTTTATAGCTAAACTCATTGAAAATGCCATGTGCCTTACATTACATGACAAATAGTAAATAAAAATGAAATTTATTAATTTATACCCAAGAAACAGTTTAATACTAGTGCTCAAAATTAAATGGGTTAATATGAAACCCAAATTTTCCATCTTCATGGGTAATTTGAACACAGTTTATTTTACACAGTATACTCCTTTTTTAATTATGTTTAGAAGGTCCAAACTCCTGGTTCCACTTTATTCCATTACCCCTTACTAGCCTACTGTACCTGTAGCAGCACAACCGTGTAACCCAAGATCTTAGCAAATTGGCTGAAGTTTCTTAGAATGAGACACAATTGATAGCATTATGCATGGAATATGTTCTCCATGATGATTTTCAGACAGTTTTTAAGAGTAGGCTTTCAAAGGTAGATGACTATGGAATGGACACACTCTATCATTAAAATGCACTTCATTAGAATGTTGCATATAAAAGAGAAAGATAACTCATGCTAGATGGCAATTCCATACTTCTTAATCCTATATAAAACTTAAAGAATGAAATTATTTACCTATTCAGAACTTTTCCTTAAAGGAAAGAATGATACTACTACCAAAAAGGTCTCTCAACATACACCCTTTTTCTAGGTCTCGGGTGATTAGTCCTTCTTTTTGAAACCTTCACTGTGTAAGAATGTGGTAGTATCTCATTAAATAGCCTGAGAACTCCTCCTGGCTCTTGCTCAGTAGACTAATTCTATTCTGCATTAGTGTGGCAGGCAAAAACCATGCTAATGTGCTAATGCACAATAGAATTAATCTACTGTGCATTAGCATCACAAAAAAGCATGCGCTGGCACTACTGTGCAGTAGCATAAATTATGGTACATTAAGTTAGTACTTTTTTTTACAGGTCCTAAACTTAATGCACCATAATTCTGGTGCAAGTGGAATCCTGTGTCCAGTTTTGAGCCCCACAGTTCAGGAGGGATGTGGATAGGCTCAAGAGAGTCCAGAGGAGAGCCACCTGTAGAGGGCAAACCTTATGAGGAGAGGATGAAGGACATGGGACTCTTCAGTCTGGAGAATAGTCTTCAGTTCAGGGGGGACTTGGTGGCAGCCTATAAGTACATAAGGGGAGTGCATCAGGTTCTGGGAGAATAGCTGTTCACCACAGCTCCCCAAGGAATAACAAGGTCCAATAGCCACAAACTCCTAGCAGGCCGATTTAGATTGAAAATAAGGAAAACATTCTTTACAGTCCAAGTGTCCAGGGTCTGGCACAGACTCCCCCCAGAGGTGGTGCAAGCACCTACTCTGGACTCATTAGTCTAGGAAGTTTAGAAGGTCATTTTAGGTTCCTTGCAAGAGAAAAAGATGAAGAAAGAAAGTTAACGGATGTATGGCCTTTTTAAAGAAGAAGTTATCTTTGCAAAAGAATGGCTGAAAAGGACTTTGGATCACAATGAATAAGAAATTGCAAATAAGTTGCCAAAGAGAGATCTTCCTCTGATATAAAATTTGACTCTCCCTCCTCCCCTGATCCCTCATATCATTATGTAGAGAAACTGGCTAAAATGGTTCTTGTATGTAATAACAGGTGAAAATTGAGCAGGAAAAATGAGACAGTATTTCCTCTGATTATGGAAATACAATGTCCAGCCTTGGACCCCAGATCTTGAGAAGGATTTTTGAAAAATGAAAAGTGATCGTGGAAAGTTACAAGACTGATTTGTGTTCTGGAAAACACGCCTGGTGGAGAAGAGATTCAAGAATGAAATCTATTTGGTTATTAAAAGAAGGTAGACATGAGTACCTACTTGGGGAGAAAGTATTTGGTACTAGAGATCTTTTTAAGCTAGCAGAATGTACAATCAGTTGACTGAAACTTTAAACTACATACCTTTACACTGGAAATAGGGTGCCAATGTGAAATGATGAGGATGGTTACCTTTGAAATAATCTTACCTTGGTGGATTCTCTATAACTTGGAGTCTTCACAAAAAAGACTGGATAGTTTCCTAAAATATATACTCTTGGCAAATCATAAATTACCAGGCTTGATGGAGAAAATTCTGTGTGGTTTGTGAATATATAGATTTACTTAATTTATAGGCTATTATAAGTGTCTCTTTTTATCATAAAATCTGTCAGATTACAGTACAATAGCTTTCAATGGCATCCAGTGCCAAAATAGATGGATTATTTATTATTCCTGATGAAAGTATTTGGATCTTGATTTCAAGTGAAAGATCCTTTCACCTAGCATCAGTCTTTGCCTGCCATATTCCTTGGAATTTTAAGATCTCCATTCTCAAAACTAACATCTCTTCAAACCATTCAGTATAGGACAATAAGATTATATGTCTTGCCCACCATCTGGATCCTAAAGAGATTCCAGGGAAGCACCTCTAACCTCTAAAAGCTCCCTTTAAAAATATGAAAAGTAGAAGTTTTTTCTGGTTTCTGATCATCCAAATTCTGGGAACATCTCATGTCTCCATTCTGAGAATGCTTGCAATAATTTTGGCTAACCTCCCCGAAAATGGAATTGGGAAAGATTTAACCTCCATTTTTCATGCAAGTGGCTGAAGGACAGTCTTACTGCTTCCATCTTCCTCTCTAAGAGAGTGACAAGATCTGGCACAGAAGACTAGGATGGAAAATTTGGAGGAAAATCAAACAGAACTGCCACCTTGCATAACATTTGTTGCTTTATCAAAATATGCAGTTTATCAATTGCGATTATTTTCCAGAATGTGTACTTAATAATTGTCTTAATTGCATCTCTGGCAGTAAATTCATTCCTCATTAATCAATAAAACAATAATCCACATAATAAGATTATATAAACAGCAAGTGATCATTACCTAATTATCAGTCTCTACATATCTTTCCCATTACTAATATCTATAAGACTTTATGGCATTCCCCCAATTTTTTACAGATGTCCTGCCTATTACTGTGGATTCAGTTGTAGACTGTCATTTAACTTTACTATTCAGCTATATTGTTTTGAACTGTACCCTGTGTATATGCAGACCTATAATCCACATAATATTATTTTTTGCTTGGTTTCCCCACAAATGGCATTAACAGTTAACATTTTATCTATTTCCAATTCTGGTGTTGCTAGCATGGGACAAGGCTTTTAGAATGACAGAAACAAATGTGATAGTACAGTCCAACTCATGTTTTAGTTTGGCAGAAGGCAGGGCCAAGGTATACCTTATAAAGTAACTGACTCAGAGTTGCATAATTTTTCACGAGCAACAGTTCACGTCATCAGATGCTATCTCATGTGAATTGTTGCTTATGAAAACTTATGCATCTCTGATTCAGTTAGTCTATAAGGTGCACCTCAACCCTGCCATCTGCCTGATTCCAAACTTACATGACCTTAACGAGATTCTGAAAACCTCAAGGACTGCAGAAAGAAAAGTCAAATGTGTTAATGACTTACATGTTTTGACTGAGTTTTAACTTGATTTTTCATTATCTTGTCATTAAGACATTTTTTAAATTCAGGGATCTGGTAAATTAAGAGGACAGAATCCACTATCTCCTTTTACCAGACTGAGAGAACAGGTCAAGATAACATGATTTTCTGATGGTTGTTTAGGGCTGTCTACACATGCATTAATGCACTTTAATTAATGTGCATTAAATCTAATACTTCCATTAGGCTACACACATGCTTTAATGCTCAGCCTATTTTAGTGCACATTACAGTGTCACTAAAATTATGCTCTTTAGTTAGTACATTTTAAGATAGGTTAATGCATATTTTTATTAGGAAAACACACATTAGCCTGACTTAATGTACATTAACTAAAGCGAACACTTTTTAAGTGACGCTTAATGAGCATTAGCCTATTTTAATGCTCATTAAGGAAAAAGCATTTTTTTACAGGAGGCTTTAATGCGCATTAAAATAGGATATGTGCATTACAGTGCACATGTAGACATGCCCACTGTGCTCAACTCTGAAAATATGTTATGAAATAAAACTAGTACAGCAGAATTTAGGATTACTGTGTTGCCAAGCTTTCCGAGACCCACCAGCTTGTCTGCACCCAGACAGACAAAATCATAGGCCATGTGCAGATATTCCCAGGTCCTGATTTACATTCAGTTGACTTGCTTTAAACTGTGTAATTGTAGATTGGGCTCCACTTATGCACGTTTGCCAGTGCTGGGAGCCATACTGGGAACATGATCTAAGTAAATCAGCGAAGGGGAAGGATAGGCAGGACTGGGTGGAGCTAGTAGGTGTGGAGGGCTGGGTTAGAAAGATTGCAAGGTCTGGCAGGTCTACAGCAGGGGTTTGGTGACTCTCAGGGGATGGTGGGGGGAGAAGAGGAGGTTGTCTGTCTAGAAGTGGGGGGTCAGAGGCCTAAGTAGAGCTCAGTAAAGGTGTGCAGAGGGGGAGGGGGGAGTTAATAGGAAAAGTGCAGCCCCAAGGCTTGGGCAGGTGGCTTTCCCAGTCTTGGGGCTGCACTCCAAACATGTACATATGTTCAGTAGATTGCACTAACTTGTGCCCAATTAACCTATACACCTCTCAGGTGTACACATGGATGAACTAAGTTAGATCAGGCTGGCCATGTTTTGCCTGATCTAACCTTCCCAAACATATGTACAGTTCAGCACTTAGATAACCTAATCCTTGTTAGGTCAGTCTAAATGTAATGCCTGCACATACCCAAGATGTCAGAGGAAAGTCACCTAAGTCAAATCCACAAATGAAAGTATGCCTTTTCTCTGTGCAGTAATCCATTATCTCAGCAGACAAGGCTGATGTTTTGGAAAATACACTCGTCTCTCCCCTTAAGGATCAGAAGTCAAAGAAATAACAACCCTCCAAATGCAGGAAGCAGTTGTTCCCAGGTGAATAGATTAACCTGCCTGAGAATGTAGGTATCAGACTAACTGTCATCCTCAGTCATGGGAAAAAAAAGGCTTATACAAGTATATCACTGTGTAGATTTCAGAGTTGTTGATCTCCTAGTGTTCTCATTAAGTAAAACCATGAAACCTGCTGTTTATCAGACAAAGTTTAAACTTCACAGATACAGGGGTTAAAAAGATAAAACTGTAATTCATTAATGCTTTAAAAGATGGGATTCACAGATGCATTTTTAATGCAATGTGGTTTATTTTGACAAAAGGAAGAATTCAAACAGGGAAAATACATGGAAAATAATCAAATACATTCAATAATAATGATTTTTTTTTTCTAGTCCAGAGTGCCGTGATTAAAAAAACTAAGACAACTCCCTCCGCTCTCCCCCCAAAATATATTTATTTTCCTCTGGTTGTTGCTGCCTCTACTTAGAATAAAAATGGAAATCTAGGGGTCAAGATTAACTATCCTAAACCAAGATATCACAAGATGTCTAATAAAGGATTAGATAATTATGCAGTTATAATTATGTAGTGATAACTGTATCTCCATCATCTATTGAGAAGACACATGAATCAGTTCAATTGTGTATAAGGCAGTTGAATGTAAAGCAATGTGTTTGAGGTGAGTTGCCATAGCCAGAATATTTGTTTATTTCCTAGTCTGCATCCTTTTACCCTTTAATGTGCACTGCCCTTTGTAATGTTTTCCACCCTCTTCCTCCCAATTCCTACTGAATCAAATCTAACCACATTTTGTTCCTTTCCTTTCTGCATGAAGACCTATATTTACCCCCTTCCTCTTTCATTTACCTATGCTCAGATCTGATTAAATTTGAGGCTTATTTTGCTACTATACTTTGGGCTTATATAAGTTTTCTTACCTCTTTGATGGTCCCATAGTAACTTTTATAACCCATGTACTATTTCTTATCTTTATTCATCCACATAAGGCCTATGTATACACTTCTAATTAAATTCTTCATACTCTGGACATTTTATCCAGTAAAGTCCCAGGATGGACATGCGAATGCTCCTAGCAAAGTAAAATGCTGCCCAGTGACCCCTTCTTTCCCTCTAAAACTAGCTTCTTCTTTTTTTCTTTTTTTTTCTTTTTTACAGAAAAAGGAAAAAAATGAAAAAGGAGCTTTTGAGAAAGGAGAGATTTGGAACAGTATAAAACTGTAGGTGTACATCCCCACATGTGTTTCTCTTGGGACAAGTAGCAGTGGAACATCTTGTGCCACTGGTACTTGTCGCAGGGAAAAGCCATGCCATGTGCAGTCTGTTGCGTGGCACGTTGCCCCTGATGGGGTAAGGGAGGCTGGAGCCAGTAACTATGCTGGCCCCAACAGTCTTACCTTGAGTTCTGGGGGCCTACAGGAACTGCAGCTGTGGCACTCCTGCAGCCAGTAGTGTGGGCAGCTTCCCAGGCTCCAGTTTTGGGTGGTACAGATTGCTGCCACATGCGCCATCCTGCTTTTTTAAGCATGGGTTATTATGAGCCTGGGATCCCCTGGGGTCAACCTGCCCCCCCCCCCACCAGGCACAAACACACACTGCAAAGTAGCAGCATGGGGAATGCCTGCATGTGTGCTGCATATAGTATGTGGCACCACAAACAGGTCTGTGGCACCACATATGACACATCCATGCTCTTCTGGCTGTGCCCTAGGTGTTCACATGCACACATCTGTCCAGACCAAAGTTGAAGAACATATTGTCTTGGCTTTAGTGACTTCTTTGGGATCTTAGAAATATCAAAATTCAAAATGGCATTGGTGACACATAGGGGGGGCACACAGGTGAAAGCGCCAGCTGCGAAACCGGAGTCCCCCCCCCCCCCCCTCTGATCTGGTGCCCCCTCAGACTTGGGAGTCACCAGTCGCCCATGCAAAATGGTTCAGGATAAATAACTGTCTGAACAAAACTCCACCAAAATCCTTAATAAAAGAAATGGACCTAAACTGCTAAGATTGACTTTGGACCTAGATACCTTCACAATTCAAATACTTATGGGAGTATTTTGGCTCAGAACCAGATAAAAATCAATGAGCATATCTATACAGGCAATTAATGTGCCTGAATTTTCTGCACAGAAAATTAAGATGCATTACACTGCACCCAAGAATGCATCTGAACATGTGCCTGTTGGAAGCATGTTTGCTCCCAATGGAAGAAGGGCTGGTCCTGCTCTGCTCTGCCCCCCTGCAGCAGCCAGAGGATCTCCAGGCTTCCCTGGGTGCTGGCCCCAGGCTATCAGGGGAGACAGGGATCAGTATGCTCAGATGGACATGTGTAGACGGTGATGCTTTACTGTGCAGTAAAGTGTCTTGTATAGACACACGCAGTGTTATTGAAGTCAAGTGAGAAGAGGTAGATGGTCATGTTAGTCTGAAGTCACGTAGAAGGAAGGGACTTAGGGCCTTGTTACATGGGAATTTTGGGAAGCTCCTGGAGCTCTTAATCCCTGGATTGTCCACACATTGGGGGCATCTACACATGCAATTAGTGCACATGAATAAATTCTGGAGCTTATTGCTCTAGCGTTTTCTTGCTTCCAGACATGCCATTTGAATGTGTGCCTGGGAGGAATTTACTCCTGAACAATTAGCACCATGGTTTATTCATGTGCAACACATGAAGCCCAGTTGGAGCAGCCTCAACTGAGGGGGGTCACAGCAGCCCCAGCTGGCACTGGGTCCACAGGGGCAGCCTGCCAGCCTGGGGCTGCTATGACTGAGCTCAATGTGCTGTGTGGGGGCTGGCAGGTGCATGAGGGTGCTTCAGTGTGGGGCTATCTGGCAGGCAATCCCCTCACTGAAGCAACCCTTGTGCCCCATTCAGCCAAGTCAGTGTCTACATGTGTGCTTCTGTACATGAAAATACTCTGTAGCAGGGCAGTACTTGTAAATACTGCTACTACCCAGTACTATCTTCCTGAAGACTTTTTTAGTTTCCTGAACCCTAATAGAGGCCCATGTGTAGATGCTGAACCATTTACAGCAGAGCTAATTGCTAATTAGTCAACTCTGCAGTAAACATCTCATGTAGATGCTCCCACTAGCACCTTAAAGTGGTTTTAAGCACTCATGCAGCTCGAAGTTATGCCACTCCAAGACAGGATTATTTCTTGATCTACAAAACCCAGCTCCTATTCCACTAAAGTGTGGCCACTCCCCACAGATGTGTCACTTAAATTAAAGGTGTGACTACTCCGAAGCATTATGCCAATCAACATTTGTGTGACTGACAGCATCATGTGTAATAAGGTCCTTAGAGACCTGTTCAGAGAGGTGTAAGTTTTTGTAGGTGGCAGCCTACTTCATCAAATGCTATGAATGGAAGTAAAGAGAATTTAACATTGGCCTATATACATGAACCTTGAAAAGAATCCTATTGAGGTCATGGTTGTTAGTGTTGAGAAGAGAGTACTCTAAATCACTGGGATAAAACTAATAAGATGAAAAAGACCCTTACAGTTGCTTATCTCTGTGTATATTGGACTAACTAAAACAAATATACAAATAACATAGTGACCACCTTAGCTATGGATTTAAAATAGAGTAATAAATCTTTGAAATAAAAAAATCTTACTTCCTTATTGAAATTACAACCTAGAATTTTATTCTTTTAAACGTACTCTTTTCCTTAATGAAAAAGTGTCAATCTATTAGAAAGTCAATATGTGAGGTAATAGATTCCCATGATTCATCCAAAAAAGGACATTAAAATGAGCAAACATAAATGAGTTCTAGAATCAGAACATTACTATGCAGTGTGTATGTAGTGCCAAAGTTTCCATTAATGAGCAGATATTATAATTTCTTTACAAAGACTTCTACATTATTCATTTGTTTCCAATGAAAAGCTGCATTTCTTGAGGTTGGACCATTGTTTGTTCCAGGTAAGAATATTTCCAGGTGAAAGCATTTTCTTTTCTTTGCTGATATATTTCTGGCCAACTGGGTCATGTCATCAGCTTAACTTGACAAAGGCCATGTGCTGGATACCAAAAGAAAGATGAGGGTCCTGTCAGAAAGGTATAAACAAAGCTTGAAATTGATTCAAAGCTTGGGGAAGTCTGATATGGTGCTGAAGAAAGACAGAAAAATTGGGGCAATAATTCAGGATTAGCTGGGATGATCCTTTCTTTTCCTATCAAAATGAATGTACACTAATCACATTTAAAAGACTGTTGTTCTATTTCAAACCTCAACCTATAGATACTATATTTGCCCTCTAGAGATCATCAACCAAATATGTTTGACTTCATTCTTGGAACACTGATTGATGATGGCAACCCACACATACAATTTTACACAAATAAACTTTTAAAGTATTACCACCAAGTGTTTAGAGATTTCTAAATAGTCCCTGGAAGAAATCATTTATATGAACTGTTTTTTCTTTCTTTCTTTTTTATTAAACATATATCAAACTTAGTTAAACTTTATTGTCCAAAGAATCTCTTAGCTCTGTTTTATGTGGATTGAATGAGGTTACTTAATTCACAGAAAAACAATATAAAATAGCCATAATAAAATCAAACAACTTTCCAAAAAAATGGTGAAAAATACTTTGTTATCTAATGGCAAAAATAATTGCTTAAGTTATAACCAAGTGTACAATGAGATACATGCTCCTTTGGTTATTTACATACATAATTTTTGTTAATTGTTTATATATATTATATTACACAAACATTGAGAAGTATATATACAATTATCTCAGATTTGCAATTCAGAATTTGAACAATTGACAAAAGAAGAGCTATTCACAAAATAAGTTTGCAGGTAAGTGAACAGATTTTCAAATGTCTTGATTTGCTCTTTGCCATCTTGTGAATGAAAGGAAAGATTATGTTGCTGAAAAGAATAGTTATTGTGAATTACTCACTAGTATCTGCTGATTTCTGGTGCAAATGATATTGTGTGCTCCTCTCCCAATTTTGGTTTAATTTTTATTTCTAAAACTCACCAAGTGCTTTCAAATACCAACCATATGTACCATAAATAAATACCAGAAAAAGCTTGGCAAAAAAGGGAAAGTGCCAGTTACTTTCAAATAAGAAGCACCACTTGCCATAGATGGGCTAAAGGTGAGGGCATGTAATCAGTTGCTACTGGAAGTGAGGAATTGGTGGAATTGATCCTCTTTACTGAAATAAGCAAAATGCTTAGTATCTAAGTGTGATCCTCCTATACCTTTCTGCTTATATCTCTGAAAAAAGCTGATGTAAAAGGTAGATTGGCCCTCCTGCTTGCCGATTTTGGTAACTCAGGCTGCTGACAGATGTGGAAAAAAACAAAAACAAAAATGCACTTTATCAGAAGCAGCAGCATATTAGTTCAAGTTGGCTGTGCACCATCTGTATAGATCAGTGGGGCTGTTTGGTGCTCTTATCTAATATCTGATTCAATTAGCTATTAGATAAAACTGCCAAAAAGTCCCACTAGTCATATAATCGAAGTAGGAGCATTAACTTTTGAAGAATGCAACAGGACCACACTTAGGCACCAAATTGATAAAATAGAATCTGGCCTTCAACAGACAAAATGTTTTTTATGTAAAACAGTTCCAAAAGGGCCAGGAGGGAAAAAAAAAAACAACTAATATATTCTTCTGTAACAGGGAACCCTGGTTCTGTTACTGAAGAGATGTCTGGGCCTTTTAAGGGCAGAGTCTTTATAGCAAAAACAGCCAGCAGATCGGGGGTTAAGGGACAGACCTGTAGTCAGGTCAGTTCACAGTGGCACCACAGGACCAGAAGAGGGCCCAGGTTCAACCCTGGGCTTGAGCTGGTCAAGGAGGCCAGCCCTGAGAGTGGTGGAATTTTATGTTAAGCCTGGTGAGGGTTTAGAGGTTTATCAAAAAGCTGAAGTGCTTTGATTTAAGTTACACCAGTGGACTGGATTTGGGACTAAGGGGCAGTTTGAAGATCCCTGTCTAGGAGCACCTGATTGCCCTGAGACCTGTTGGGGGCAGGCTTGAGGTATAACCAGAAGCCTGGGAGCAAGGCTAGAGCCCAGATCCTGTAGCCCTGAGCAAGGCAGCATTTGGGGCTGAGACCCAGAAGTCAGGTCTAAAACAGTGGACCTTGGCTACAGGCTTAGCCAGAGTAGCAGGGTAGAAGCCAGGAAGGCTAAGACCCAATAAGGGAAGAAAGGCCTGAGGTAGCCTGGAAATGTAGGGACAAGTGCCCTACTTGATTGGTGACTTAAAACAGCTGCAAGGCATGGGGTGTGGTGTAGGGCTGGAATAGGGCAACACAACTAGCCCCTAAAGCATTAACCCCAGACACTTGGAGACTGTTAGTATAAGACAAGGGCAGCCTCCCATATGTTAATAATAACAACCTACATCAAGGTGTGGCAGACAAAAGGAGGGCGAAGTGCCCCAAGAACAAGGTGCAAGAAGTTTTCTTGTCCTCCATGACCACCCTTTGGAGATAGGATCCTGTTACACCTTTCTTTAGGAAAACCTGGCTGGTGTTTCCCACTCATTGACTCGTCAAAAACATAAACGTTGACTGGGCTTTGCTTTCTTTTAACTCCCCATTTCTAGGTTTGGGTATTAATCCCTTTCTGTCCTGAAAACCTGTAGAGTTTATATACCTCCCCATTCTCCTCATGCAGTACATACAAAGAACTTCTATGACAGAAGGTTTGGACTGAACTCTTTTAACTTCACTTTAAGAGCTGGGATGTTTCACTGGTGTGTGTATATATCTTCTAATCTGCTAACACCTGCTGTATTTGCACAATTTTCACCTATTGCAGAAAAGTATGTATTGACTTATGTGGTAGCTTCTTTAGGACACAATGTCTACACATGATGCTACATTGCTATAGCAATGTGCTAGTGCGACATAGCGTTCATGGGCAAAAACCATGATGCCATCATGCTCCCTCAATACAGCACATTGCTACAGCGACATAGCAGCTAAAAATAACCATGCAGTATGGACTGTTACTGTGCCATCATTTAGTACTTCCTTTTCAAAAGGAAGTACTAAATGACAGTGTAGTAACAACAGCACCATTGGGGAAATGTAGACATGCCCAATGAGTCACAGTAAACTGATGCTGTAACACCTGATATGGAAATGTTTACAGAGGATGGCAAAACTTTAATTTATGTTTTACCTTTTGAAGAATTTTTTTTGCTCTTTTTGATTATTTTTCTCTGAGCAAGGTCATTTTATGCATCTGTCTTCAAACAAACATGAATTTCCAATCTTACATTACTTGAATATTTAAAAAAAATATAAAGAGGTCTGGTTTTCTACTCACTCACATAAAGAGTAAATCTTAAGTGGGTATGGACTAACCCAGGCAGAGTTCAGCACTATCTCTCAATCCTTCAAGAGAAATTAAGAGGAAAAAGAAAAATAGAAATCTTATGACATCTAATTTATAAGAATGACTTTTTAAATCAATAATCTATTCTTATTTTGTAATGTTAAAACATGTTTATTTTAACAGTAAAATACATAGGACTATGAAATGGTTAAAATAAGTATTTTTAACCTCTTTTCCTTCTCTTCATAATTCATGTTATTGTACTGGAAATACATATATTTTTCATGCAGTGATGCATTTAAGAAAGAGATTGTTTGTATGGTAAGTGCTCAAGAGTGATATGATCTGATAAACAGGCTTAAAAATGTCTGGTTCTATAGCAACCTATTCCCATAGCTCTATAGGGTGGACTAATAGGAAAAAGTACATCATAAAAAGTAGTCCATGAATAATGTGAGAAGTATGATGATTTTGTCTTTAAATACTGTAATGTTAATAGCAACCAGTAATAAGGACAAAAGTGATATTTAAACCATAAATAGTAAATTCAACCAATTATTTTCCAAAGGAATGTTTGAAACCATTATAACCTTTCAAGGGCTTGGCAGGAACAGAACTTATGTTGTTAGCATTCATAAAAAATTAAATATTTTCGGTCATATTCACCAGTGCTTTCTAGATCCATAACACATTCCACCCCTCTTTTAAGCTATGCCTTTTCTGATATGAGCCTCTTAAGAGACTTCAAACAAGCTCTTTCCTAGGAGTATGTAACAAGTCCTCTAGTGTCAAGATACTATGGATAGATGGCTAAACACATAGGTTATAGAAGAAGCAAGGAACTGGGAGGAAGTAAGGGGAAGATATCCTTGTTCAACAACATTTTTGAGGGAAGAATAGATTTTCTTCTACTCATCGGATAAGAATAGAAAACATGTGCATTAGCAATGTTCGGAACAGTTCAGCCCTGCATAAAAATTGCCCACAGTGCTATCGAGGTTGGTTACTTAACATCCAAGCAGAAAATATTTCCCACTGTGTACCAAATGAGGGACACAGTGGGGGGAGGGGGAGAAGAATTTTTTAGGGTTTTTTTTTTCTTTCAAGGTCTGAAAAGATGTTCTATAAAATATGTAATAATAATACATTGATTTCCTATAATACCCATTTTTCAAGATCCTTTACAGCCATTGGCAATTTAAGATAAAAATATATTTATTTTGGGCAGACCATAGCAAGACATTGTAAGGGACCAGAGTGTAGGTGACATTGTCTAATGGTTATGCCACAAAAGGAAAGCAGAGCCTGGGGCTGGGTCAAAGGGCAGGAGCCATAAACCAAAACCAGAAGGAAATCTAGAAGTAGAGTCCACAACACAGTCCAGAGTCAGGAGCCCCAGGGGTCAGATGCAGAGTACTAACCCAAGGAACAATCCATGGGGCAAAGTCCAAACACAGAGCCAAACCAGGGTTGGGATCCAGGAAACAGAACTGCAAGAAAATCTAAAGCCATAGTCCAGAATTAAGGATCAGGAACCAGGAGAACCAGAGTGCAGGAACCAGGAAGCTTAACACAGCAAAACTGTTGATATGGTTCCTGCAGACTAGCCTGCTTGCTCAGTGTCCCAGACAGCCAGTAGGCTAAGGTACATTAAGAATACTCTTTGAATGTCAACACTGCATTTCTGGTGCTCTCAGAGAGAGATGATCCTTCCTCTCACTAATGTACACCAAATCTCGAAACACAGTAGTGAAACAAGGAAACAAAGTTCCATAAGCAGGAGGAGGTGGGTGGGGCATGCTTGGGAGCAGAGATATGGTATAGACACTAGGGGCGCATCCAGATGAGCATGCATGTGCCTCTTGCGACATCTCAAACCCCTTTGAGATGGGGAAACGGGCATGTGTGGGAACAAAAAAATGTTCCCCACACTGCAAGTTTGCAGCACAGGGAGAAATTAGACCCCTGGATATCCAGGGGTCTAAAAAAATCGAAGTTTAAAAAAGCAGAGCAGGGCACAGTCCCAGACCATGCCCTGACACAACTGGAGGCTGGGTCCTCCACGAAGATACTCTGGCTGCCAGAACATCTCTATAATTGGCCCCTCACCCTGGTGCTGAAACTCGTAGCTGGCCCAGTCATGTGTTCAGCACCAGGGCTCCAGTACTGGTGAGTAAGGGGTCAGGGGGGCTGGAGGAGGGGCGAGGGGACCATGGGGGGGCCCCCCAGCCCCACTCACTCCCCAGCTCCTCCAACCCTTGCCCTGCCTGACCCAGCCCCCCCCAAACAAAAACAAAAAAAACCCTGGCACTTACTGGCAGTTCAGTTGCTGCCTGGCTGACTGGGGCTCCGCCCGCACAGTGTGGGGCAGAGGGACAGCCCCAGCCCGAGCCCTTATGCCCCCCAATATCCTGTGCTGCCCAGTGGGGCACTGCCAGGAGGCTCTGGAGACCCCCCACCCCTGCTTCTAGGGTAAATAGAGGCTTTTTCCATTTATTTTTTCCTTTTTTTTCTTTTTTTCTTCTTTAAAGTGAAGGTGCCTGGGGTTGTGGAGGCAGCCATGGGGGCCTGGGGGTGCAAGTTGGGGGTGGGGATGGGTGGGACAGCCATCGGGGGGTCTGGGGGG
>NW_005841877.1:2088736-2116297 GCF_000455745.1 Alligator sinensis
CCGTCAGACTGCTGCAGTGGGTAGAGGGTGCAAGGAACTCTCAGGGATGCTTCAGCAGTCCAGCTGGCACAAGGGGTAGTGTCCCCAGGTATCAATTGGCTAGGCCCCAGAAGCTCCTGAGAGCTAGTAGCCCTGAGCTACTTGCCAGGGTGGCTTTTTATACTGCTGAGGCCAGGACAGGGCAGCTTTTTATACTTCTGGGGGCAGCACAGGTGCTGGTTGTGCACGTGCACTCAGGCAAAAAGTCCCAGCTCAAATTTGCACTGCTTCTATTTGAGCTTCTGCAAGCACATGTGCTTGCATGTGTGGATGTGCCCTAGGGCTGTGCAAAACAGCAGTGTTCTGCTTTGACTTCTGCTTCAACATTTTGATGGAACAGTGTTTCATTTTGAGTTTTGTTTTGTTTCAAAAGCACTGTTCCATTTTGTTTCGTCAAAATGGTTTCGCTGTTTTGACACTTTTGACGTTTTGCCCTTAGACTATAATGAGGAAGCACAAAACAGCCTATAACTTTGTCATTTCATGCCTGATTCAGATGAAACTTGCAGGAATGGTAGCCGCTTCTGAGGACATGAAGAAGACTGCCAAGTTTCAAGGAAATAGGTGCAGAAGTTTCTAGGAAACTGTACCTCAAACTGTTGACAAGCAGGAGCCAGGGAGCAGGAGCAGCATCAGAGGCCCGCACCCCGCAGAGGAGTCTGGCATGCCCCCGAAGCCCTCCCAGGGGTGCCGGTGAGCATCCAATCTGCCTGCCAGATAACAGGAGGCTGGTGCTTCTGACTGGGGCCAGTGGCAGCACTGATCTTCCCAGCACAGGCTGCACCCAGTGCCAGTCCCAGTCGGCAGCACCAGCCTCCTGTCATCCAGCAGGCAGATCAGGGGCTTGCCTGCACCCCCAGGAGGGCTTCAGGGGCTGTGCCAGACTCTGAGCCCAGTGGGGAGAAGTGCCCCCCATCACTGGGCCCAGCTCCCAGCAGCTCCCAGTGCTGGGGAACTGAGCCTGGGTGTGGGGAAAGTGGAGTGGAGTACCACGCTGTGCTTTGCCTCCCACCACTGGGCTCAACTCCCAAAAAGTTGCAGCCCCATGGAACTCAGCCTGGGGGTGGGAGGCAGAGTACAGTCCTGGCTCTGCCCACCTCCTGCAACCAGGCTGAGCTCCATGAGGCTAGCAGAGCTGATCAGAGCACAGCCTGGCAGTGGGAAACAGGCAGAGCTGGTGCTGTGCTTTGATCAGCTCTGCCAGCCCCACAGAGCTTAGTCCAGTGGCAGGAGGCGGGGAGATCCAGGGATGCACCCGGCACTAAGCTGAGCCACGTGGGGCTGCAGAACCACTCAGACCACAGCCCTGGCTTTCCCCTGCCTCCCACCACCTGGGCGGCTGCTTTGAAATTCAAAATGTTTCGACTGGCCTCATTTTATTTTGAGGCTGTCTCAAAGCCATTAATTTCATTTCGATTTTGCTGTTTCGAGCTCAAATCTAGTCGAAATAGTGTCAGAATGAAACAGCTGGTGAAGCTTCTCACAGCCCTAACAGACACGACCCCCATGCTTTCTCTATTAGAGACAGCTGCTTGATGAAGTAAGGAATTATTCAGCATGAATAGGGACATGCATGATCTGGCCTAAATGATTGTGGGTTTAATTGTTTCATTTTGACTCTAAGCCTTAATATGCAGCACATTAGAAATTGAACATGCATTTACACACACACACACTTACACACTCACACACTCATATACTTATGTCTGCATTTGCTTCTGAGTACTATGAGCTAACTGATAGCACCCCCAAAGCACTTAAAGCACTTATTACCATAATATATTTGTTAAAGCCAGTTTCAAGCTCTCTCAGTGGCATGCAGACATGAGAAAGGACAATAAATGGCTTCAAGTTAAAATGTTACTACTATAGGTACTGGAAGAACTCCAAGAATTGCTTGTTAGATAGTGTAACCATTTGGAAAATTTGATAACCAAGTAATAAGCTATTTCCGCTCAATGTTTAGTTCTTGGTTGACCTTAACATCTAAAGCCATGCAAATAGCAATCTGTAACCTCTACAGAGTTATTCTTTACCTTTCATGGGCTTATCTGAATTGATATAATTTTCTAAGTTACTTCATAGTTCTTTGGAATATTTATAAATTGTGGCAGGGGGAAATTTATACCCTGTTTTATTATGTGTATACACTTCAAATTTGGTTGGTCTCCTAGGTTAAACAATAAGATGCCCTGAAAATATTAGTTATTATTATATTTCTCTTTTCCAGCTTTAAAAAACATTTAGAAACTAGTTAGGCAAGTAAAGAAATTAGTTATCTTCTTTGTCAAAATTATTTTTTTTTAATTCAATCCCATTATCCATATAATTTTGAATATAGAGGAATAAAAATAATACTCTGTGCATAGATAATATGCTCTTTCCATTTTGTGCATCTTTAGACTCTTCAATTATGCAAAGATCTGCCATACTGAAATGGAGATAGATTAATTAAAGGGAACAATGCATACATTTTTATCAGGAAATTTAGCAAGTATCAGAACATACCACGAGTGGCCCAGTTTCTATAGTAAAGGTTTTTTTACTCCATTTCAGTTGCTTATAAATTTTCCAGATTTAAGCCACTCAGTTTGAAATCTTTCAGGTTGATATTTTGGAATCCAGTATTGGGTGGGGGCCTTAAAGATCAGGTCTTTCTCTGAGCAGTTATTATGGCACATGCAGGAACTGCACATAGTTTGCACAGAGAGGCCATGTCCAGACGAGTGCGGCTGTGCAGCATGTGGCACCGTAAACATATCTATGGTGTCACATAGCACACATTGAGATGGTCTCTGCACTGCAAGGGCATGCTGCTCATGCATGCACTCCTGCACTTTTCTTTTCCATGGGTTTCTTTGACCTCTGGGTATCCCAGAGTAAAAAAAAAAACACTGAGGAAAAAAAAGTGGAGCAGCGCATGCACAGGCAGCACACACCGCTCAAAAGCAGAGCCAGGCCACCCGGAACCATACATCAGTTACCAGCCAGGCTCTGCGCAGCAGAATTGCCATTGCTGTAGCCTCAGGAGGCCCCCATAACCCCAGTTAAGGCTACTGGGGCCAGCCCAGTGCTGGACCCAGCCTCTTCTATGCCACACAGGGTAACTTGCCTTGCACCAAAGCACACGTAGCATGGGCGTTCACTGAGGACAAGTAGCAGTGGTGCAAGGTGCGCCACCGCTACTTGTCCCTGGGGAACCAAATGTCCATGCTTGTCTGGATGTGGTCAGAGGGAGCATTCACACATGCAGGCACACGTGCTTGCAGCAGCTCAAACAGTAGTGGCACAAATTTGTTCTGGAGACTTGTGCCTAAGCACATGTGCCTGAACATGCACTTTGGTGTGGGGAAAATTGTGCCACTTTGGGCAAACTGACCCTGCCCAGCTCCTCCTGGTTCTTTAGCAAGGGGGAGCTAGAAGCTGAGGCCAGAACCTGTGCTGGCCACAGCAGTATAAAAAGCTGCCCTGGCAAGCAACTCAGGGCTACTTTCTCTCAGGATCTTCTGAGGCCTGGCCAGTTGATATCTGAGGACACCAGCCCTTATGCCAGCTTTTCTTCCTTAACACCTGCTACAGCCCTTTTGCACATTCATTAGAGATGCCTCCGTTTACAAAGTATAAATTAGGAAGGATGAGTCATTCTTGCCCTGCACTTGCTTGCTCATAATAGCACAGTGAGCCCCAAAACTCCACAGCCGCTCACTCCTCTCAGTTTTGAGTCTCTCTTTCCTGGAGCAATTCCGGGTACTATTTCTTCAGCCTTCTCTGCCACCATTGTGTTTATCTCACTCTGGACTCCTCTTGAGTATCTGGCATCTCATTTTTGTTGATATCTCAACAAAGCTAGTCAAATTCTGTGGATGCTAGGGGCTCATCTTGTATTCTCACATGCATAGAAAGATTTTTTGTTTCACTGTCCCCTTCCCCATGTACCAGCTTTATGGGGAAACTGAAGCCATCAACGTTATAACAACATGAAACACAGTTAATACATCTATATTGCAGCAAAACCCAAAGTTCTTCGTACCTTCCAAAAGCACTATCATACAACCTGGATCATTTATACCTGGGCAGTTTGCTGTCTGTCTACTTTGCATCTGGCTGCTGAATTAAAGGGGGGCCACTTAGCTATCAAATGCTGCATTTATTTCAAAGGGCGCATCTACAAAAGCAGAGATCTTAGACTGAGAGAAAGTGAGGTGCTGGTAAGTGTGAAGAGATTCTTTGTCAGGTAGAAAGTCTTTATTCTTTCTCCATCTTACTCTCTCTTGCTCTCTCTCTTACTCTTTGTTTCTTTGTTTCTTTTTTTTTTGTTTTTTGTTTTTTGCTTCTTTCTGCTTTATAGACAACAGCTGCTGAATCTCATTTTACAGCTAAGTTTCCCACTATCTAATGATTTTATAGTCTATCAGCTACAGAGTGATCCTCTCTGCCTGCTGATTTTCTTTAATATCCCTGGACCCTAAAGAATACTCTGCTACTCTACAGCTGTAATAAGTCTGTTTGCCAACAGGCACAGGAAAATAATTTTGAAATGTATATCACTGTAATGACTTTGAGGGCCATATTCAATTCCAGTGTGAACAAATATAGGTTCCATATACCTCACCACAGTTTTATCATCTCAGGATATGGTTAAATATTATCTTATAGGCTTATTTGAAAATAACAGTGTAAATTCTGCCCTGACCTACAATTTGTGCAGCAACACTGAAATTATGAAGAGTGTATGAGGTATAAATTAGGGATGGATTTTATCTATTCAATCCTTTCCCCAGAAGCTCAATGAAGTAGGCATATGTTGGCCATGTACAGATGTTCAAAAAGCCTAAGGAGGAATTGATCTAAGTTTTATATGATTTTCTATAAGTGGCCTAGTTCAGATCCCTATGAGCTCTCTGGGATGCTGAGCATATCTGACCACCTGGGCCATCCCTGATTGGCTGCTGGATGTGGGCAAGCATGCTTCCAACCTGCCACCACATCACTGTGGTCCCTCCCCTGCACCCTGCCCTAAGGCTTCCAGAAGAGCCCCAGAGCAATTACCTTCCCTCGTGAATTCAGTATGTCTCTGTGTCCTGGCCTGCCCTCACCCTGCCATAGTGTCCCACCACCCACCCCCAGGAGCTGCAGCATGCAGACCCAGGAGCTGTAGTGTGTCCTGTTTGTCAGCCTGTGCAACTCTCAAAGGATGCTTCAGGGCATCACATGTGTCCATCTAGACATGGTGTGGCAGTTAGTCACCATGGGATGTGGCTTTTTTCCCCAGAGCCAACAGCTGGACATCCTGTATTGGGAAACCTGCTGCACCTTGTGCCCACCAAGCATCCTGGACTGAGCCACTGATTTCCATGGTGCTGACAAGGTTGAGGCCACCCAAATTGATATGGTCACCAGAGTGGTCTGGCACCACTATCAGACCATTGACCACTTGTTCTAGGACTGTGCCACCAGCAGTACCTGGTGGGAGTGTATCATCCTGAACACCTGGGATGATGAATAGTAGGTCCAGATCTTCTTCATGGGCATTGTTGTTTTGGTAGTCAGGGGCTTGAGGGGTGCCCAGCACATCTCGAAGATGGGCAGTGATGAGGTATCAGAGGACTGCAAGTGGGAAAACCTTGGCAGCTGTGTCAGGAATGCTGTCCTGGGGGCTGTGTGTTCAGCCATGATCCATGGGTTCAAGGACCAATGGGGAGCTCTTGTAAGATGGAGGTCCTGGGTCTCAACTTCCATGGTGTCGGAGCTTTCCCCCTACTCCTGCACACTGCAATCCATGCTCTCAACAATGGTCAAGAAGATGTCAAGGGAGCTCAGGTCCTATCCCAAACCTTGCGATGGTTCAGCACCAATGAGTCAGAGTGCTGGATCTGGCTCACTGGACCAGCACCAAGGAGTTGGAGTCCTTGAGGGCCACTGCTATCAGCAGACCTTGTGCTCTGGAACCCCCAGGGGATCTACTTCTGGACATCCAGTTGTCATGTTGTCCCAGGGTCCCAATGGTGCCATATGTGCGTGGGGTGGTGACAACACTGTCCATGGCAAGAAAACGGGACAGCTCCTTGTAGAAGGGTATGTTGTACCTCCTGGCCCCAGACTTTTTATTGTGCCTCCTGTACTTAATAGCCAAAGACTTTGTCATACATGCACATATACTGAATCTTCATCCATTTCATCTTGGCCCAGCACTGCACCCAACTGCTGTTGTGCTGTTGTTTGTATCTGTTTGGCAACACACTTGAACATATCCCTGTTGCAGTTCCCTTTGTGGAGATGCTGCTGGGTCTCCTTCTTGCCTCAGCCAACAGTTATTGGCTTTATGACTCCTTGGCCTACTAAAAATCCTAAGTACTGCGTCTCCCTCTTCCCTACAGTCCATTTTTTTGGGTTTGCAGTGAGCCCTCCTTGTCGGAGGCTTCCCAGTACTTGTCACACATGTTTGCAATGGGCTTCTCAATTGGGAGAAAAGATGATAATGTCATCTATGTAGGCCACTGCGTAGTCTTGATGTGGGGCAAGCAGGTGCTCCATTAATCGTTGGAAAGAGACAGCCGCCCCGTGTAGCCCAAACAGCATTCTCTTAAATTGGAAGAACCCCCATGGGGTTCCAAAAGCTATTTTTTCTTTATCTTTTTCCACCATCGGGATCTGTCAGTACCCTTTGGTGAGATCTAGCGTGGATATAAATCGGGCCTGGCCTACCTTCTCTATCATGTCATCAATGTAGGGCATCGGGAAGGCGTCAAACATGGCAATTTCATTTAGCTTCCAATAATCGACACATAAGTGGATTGACCCATCCAGTTTTGGCACCACCACTATGGGGCTCCTCCAGGGACTTCTGGATTCTTCGTTAATCCCTCATTTCTTCATTAGTTTAATTTCTTGCTGGATGACGGGCCACAGGTGGTGTGGTAGCCTCCTCCAATGATCCCTAATTATGCGTCCTGGCGGGGTCACAATATGGTGGTGGACTCCCTTCACTTCCCCAGGTATTTCCCTGAAAACATCCTGAAATTTGGTAATCAGGGTTTTCATTTCAGCCTGTCATCTCGGGTCTAATTGGTCATCTACTCGAGGCTCCTCTGGGGCTCCTGTCAGGTCTCGTACGGTGGGTCCATTCTCTTCCTCAGTCTCGTCCACCAGCTTTACCAGCCAACCGTCCCCCTGATGCCATTTTTGCAGCAGATTGATGTGATATATCTGTCTCCTTCATGCTGGTGTTGTTCATAAGACCTCATAATTTATGTGCCCTGTGCAACTTGTCACGTGAAAGGGCCCTTGCCACTGGGCCATGAGCTTGTGGGTATTGTCGGGGAGCAATACCACCACCCAGTCCTCTACCTGAAGTTCTCTTTCTTCAGATCAGGAGTTGTAGTGTTGTTTTTGCTTCTCTTAGCTTTGACTAAGATTCCTCGACACTATTTCTTGAGCTTTCTGCAGTCACTCTTGGAACTCCCCCACCACCTGAGGTTGGAATGGGTCAGTCCCAACTTGCATCCATTCTTCACATATTAGGTCTAATAACCCTCGAGGGCTATGCCCATAAATTAATTCGAATGGGGCGTAGCCTGTTGAGGCCTGGGGGGCGTCCCTTATAGCAAAGAGTAACGGGGGTACCATGGCATCCCACTCCCTAGTATCCCCCTGTATGCATGCCCTGAGCATTCCCTTAAGGGTATGGTTGAACCATTCCACCAGGCCCTCAGTCTGGGGATGATACACCGAGGTGCATAGTTGTTCAATCTTCAGCACCTGACAGACCCCCTTTAGAATCTTAGACATAAAATTTTTCCCTTGGTCTGTCAAGATTTCCCAGGGTATCCCCACCCGGGCAATCCACTGTAGTAATGCTGTTACTATAACTGGGGCCATCACAGACCTCAATGGTATGGCTTCGGGGAACCGAGTGGTGTAATCAATGACTACAAGGATAAATTGGTATCCCACCCTACTACGTGGGGAGGGCTCAGCTACGTCCAAGGCAATACAGTCAAATGGCCATTCAATCAGGGGCATGGGTATTATGGGGGCCCTAACCGGTTTCACTCTCCGTGTCTTCTGGCATTCCGGACACTCCGCACAGAATTTCTCTGTCATCTTGTATATGCCAGGCCAGAAGACCTTGCGTTTAAGCCTTGCCTCCATTTGATCTCTCCTGAGGTGTCCTCCCATGGGCAGGGTATGGGTGACCCATAGTAAGCCTACCCAATATCTCTGGGGTACCACGGTTTGGGCTGTCTCTCCTCCCTCCTCCAGGTCTTCTACCCTGTAGAGCAGGCCCCTCCTTACCTCATAGCACGGGGTCCAGGGGGGCGGTCTCGGGGCTGCTCCAGCCACTCCCTCATGTTCCTTGAGCTGGGATCACCATAGGTTTTTGAACAAGGGCTCTTGGTGTCGTTCTTGGCAGAAATCTCCTTCTTCTATCATCTGATCAATATTCAGGCTTTCTTCTGGGTCCCCAAAACAAAGGATCTGGGGCCTCTTCTTGCCCCCCCCCAGGAATGTCTGCCATTATCTGGTGAAGGACCTCTTTCAGGTGTGGCCAATCCAGACTCAACAGCATAGGACAGGGTAACGTTTTGGCTAGCCCCACCGGGATCTCTTCCATTCGCCCTAGCACCGAGAGTTCCACCTTTCTTTGGGGGTATGTGTAGACCACACCATGCATGCATATCATGGAGACCAGGGTTCCTATGCTACCTAGATGTGGGTGTAGCAAGTTGCTATGCACCATTGATTGGGAACAGCCTGTATCCACAACTGCCAGTGTGATCATGTCACCTATACGAACCTCCACCACGGGCTTGCTCTTCTGGCCTGGACCTTGGTGATGTCCAAAGCTGCAATCCATCTTCTCATGATGCGTCTCGGCCACGGGACTGGGGCTGTTGGGCGGCCTAGGGCAAAACCGGGATATATGGCCCTTCTCACCACACTGGTAACAGACCACTTCCCGGTAGCCCCCTGCACATCCCTCCCTCCATATGGCCTGTCCCCGTCTAGGGGTTGCCATGGTGATCTGTCGAGGACTGAGAGTAGGGCCGGCAGCCCATTCCTTCTTGGGTGCCTCCCCTTCCCCTTTGGCTGCTTTGTAATCTTCGGCTAAGCGAAGTGCCTCGTCCATCGTCTTTGTTTGGTGGTGCTGGACCCATCTCTGGGTGCTCCCTGTGAGGTCTGTCAGAAATTGTTCCAAGACTATCAGATCCACTATCTCTTGGGTGGTGTGCACTTCTGGCTGTAACCATCGCTTGGCTAGGTCCTGGAGGGCCTGTGCTAGCAATCGAGGCTGTCCCACCTTGGGTCCCTTCTTGGCCCGGAATTTGTGCCGGTATGTCTCCGGTGAAATCTCCAGCTGATATAAAATTGCTGCACTCACCTTCTTATAGTCCCGTGCCTGCACCCTACTGAGGGCGCGGTAGGCAGCCTGGGCTGGCCCGATAAGGAGAGGCCCCAACTTGGCCACCCAGCTTCCTGGGTCCCATTTTGTGGCCATCACTGCCCTCAAATGCCTCTAGATAGGCTTCTACATCATCTTCAACTGACATGCAAGGCAGTCCTGGGCCATCCCCTTCTCTTACCAGAGATATCTGTTGTGCTTCGATCTTTTCACAGAGATCCTGTTTGCATGCAAACAGCTGGATCCTTGCTTCCACCTCTTGGGTCCGCATCCTCACCATCTCTTCCAGCTGAGCCTGCTGGCCCTGGATGAGTCTTAATGTGAGGTTATGTGCTTGCTGCCAGCCTGTGGGCACCTGTGTGTCCATGACTTCCATCATGCTCTCCACGTTCCCAGCCAATGCACCAGTTTGTTAGCGTGTCTGCGCTGGGCACCGCCTAATCCCTGGATTCTCACCTGCCATGACTTTGATCTTATTAAAGAGATAGGGAGGGGAGAGATGTTACCATGATTAGTACCCACGGAAGGACCACACTTGGCCTAATTTACAATCCAGGTGCTTTATTCTGTCTTTTACAGAATAATGTAATGCAGCAGCAGCTTGTCAGAGTGTCCCTGGGATCACCCCCACGCTCCGAACAGGATCCCTGCCAACTCAATTAAAATGGTAAGTGAGGGGGAGCGTCTCAACTCCCTGCCACTAATTAACTCATTAGTGGCTTGTTACAGGCGCTGTCCAGTCTCCTTTGCCACACTCTGTGCCAGCGCAACTCCAGGATTGTTCCCACCATCGGGGTCATGGAACTCGGACCCAACTCCCTTTTCCCTTCCAGTTGTGGGGTGATGGGCAGTGTCCCTTCCAGGATCTAGCCTTGTGACCCCTTTTCACTTTAGTATTATTCAGCCGCGTCCTAGCATGGAACCACAGCTCATCCCCACTCAGTGTCTCGGCTTTTCTGGACTCACCGCAACTCCTGTAGGGTCCTGGTAAGTAGTAGGAGGGGTGCCGGCCCTGGGTTCTGGGGTCCCTCGGTCAACACTTGCCTCATATCATGGATCCCTTCACTGGATCCTCTCTCTCTCAGGAGTCTTCAGCGGCTTCTCTTCTCTCTATGGTGCCTGAAGGTGCCCTTCCCCAGGCGTCCTCCTCTTCATATCTCTAGGCCCTGAGTCCCATTGGCTCTAGGCAGGCATGGGGCATCTCCTCACCTCACTGGGCCATTATCACTTTCAGCTGCAGGATCTCTCAAGTAACCAGGTTTCAGTCGGGAACCCTGTTACACTCTGCCTGCAACACCAAAGCAGCTGGTCATGACCAACCTGCTCCTGAAGTTTCCAGGCACATCTGCCTGCTTGCCCCTGCTCAGTGTGTCCTACATCTCCTGGCTCTAGTACTCCAGGACCTTGTAGCTACGAGCCAAAAAATCCCTGAAGTACCCCAGGTGCACATGACCCAAGTACCTGCCACCAGTGGCCAAGCTATGGAGGTCACAGGGTTGCCTCTATGCAGGTCCAGTCCCCATGTTCTAACCCCCCACCCCCCGGCAATCCACCAGAGGTGAGCTGTCCACAGCGGCTCCTGCTTAGGAGATGGGAGTGGGTGTGGAGGGTCTATTCTGTGGTCCAGGTCACAGGATGCCTCATTCCAGCCTCTGAGATGTGCTGTGCAATGCATGTATCAGGGTCATGGTCCATGGGGCTGTGCTCAAGCATGGGCATGTGGGGGTCTCTGGCTGGGTGTGTAGGTGCCAGGGTAGTGGTCTGTGGGGGTGATGCCTGAGCCAGGAGTCCTCCTGGGCTCAGTGTTGGGGTCTGCATGTACATCATAGTGTTTCATGAAAAGGTGTTGGGGGTGCAAGGGCATAGTGGTCTAGGGACTTGGGTGCCCAGGTTTGAGGGCTATAAAGGGGACACTGATGCCTCCCTTCCCCCTGCTGCCTGCCTAAAACTGATGGATAACTGGAAGCAGGAGGTGGGGCTGGGGAGAAGGGCTGTGCTTGCTTGGTGCTGGGAGAGCTGAGGGATGAGGCCTGCTGGATGCTCACCTGTAGCACCCAAATGCAGGCCAAGTACTAGCATGCCTCCCTGAGAGGGAGGGGTAATGAGGGCTACAAAGAAGGCTGGGATGCCAGAAGACAGTGATCCAATGTATCGATAGAGAAACAGTACAGAAGTTTGATACACTGGTCAAACCTAAATCAATCTGAATTGAGTATACTTTGCACCAGGTCTATTTTAGACTGCTTGCACCATTTTAGACTGGTCTATGTGTGCCAAACTTCTGTACAATTATGGGTTTAGACATATATTTACTTAGACTGGTCTATGTGTAACATCTGTACATGTCCCTTGAGAATGCCTAACATATACGAATAGGATTGTGTTCTTCACAAAAGAGTTGCAGTCACCATTGCTTTCTTTTAAGACATAGGCAGTAGTGATGGTATTACCACTTCCCATTTTTATTAAATTTTAGTAGTTACAGCACTTTCACATGAAGTGGGAGAGCAGTGTACAATTCCCTTCTCAGCCAGAACTGTGGGTTAAAGACACCTTTTTTCTATCTTCAGGACAGTACCTTAATCAGTAAGCTATAAACACTTCCAGCTGAAGGAGGCCACTCTCCTCTCCTCCTACTAAAGCTGTGCCACTCTGTAACAAAGGATTCAAAATTCATTAAGCTAGTGTGAGGATGATTCTGTAGCTTAGTGATTAGGGTACTCACCAGGAGAGGGGCCTCCTTGGTTCTAGACATGCTTATGTATTTCATATACAATGTTTATTGGATAAAACAGAGAAATGAGCCTGCAGTGACTAGAAGTCAGGAATCTCCCCCTACCATAGGTAAATGACTTAGGGCATTTGTAAACAACACTTTAAAATGGGTTAAATGCCGTTTGCATCACTTGAATGGCATTGTTGTTTGCACATTCGGTGGCATATTGCACATTAATTCCAGCCACTGTGGCACATTCAGTGGTGTAATAATATGCCTTAAATAACTTTGGGATGCAACAAATGACTTTGGGCTGCTGCAAAGTAAAATACCTCTGAGGAGTTTTAGTTTCCTACCCTACTGCCATGGAGGGAAGCACCAGGATCCATGTGGCTCAAGGGCTGTGCAGGCAGCCCAGCAGCAGCCTGGGAAGGCAGGCTCCACAGCAGGAAAAAAAAAAGTGGCAAGCCTGATCATTTCCTGCCCCACCCCCACCCCCGAGCATGGAAGACTTACTGGGAGTGGGTCTAGATTATGCCTTGGGATCCCCTTGGTTCAGCTGACTAAGGGAGACCACTATTTGTGCTTCACACTGAGGGAAGCACCCCAAGTTCTTGAAGTGGGTTGAGTACCCTCAAGGGCTACTAGGCCTGTGTTTCCCAGGGAGCACAGTGCCAGGATTAGGCCAGACCCTGGGTGGTGGTGGCATTACCCCCAGGCTAGCAGGTGTGCTCCAGGAAGGGGGTCAGCTAGACATGAGGCAACCCCAGGGAGGCACTCAGAGCCTGGAAGATGGTCGGGCCCAGTGTGGTGGGTGGCTCAGCACAGGAGCTCCCCCTACTGGCCCACCACAGGGGCCATATCCAGAGCCCCAGATTCCATGGCAGGCCACACTCCCCACTGACCATAACCACAACTTCTGGTGGTGTGGCTTCCTGGTAGCCTAGAGCCTAGCCCACTGGCACTCCATGGGTTGTATGTTTGACACCACTGTTCTATATTTTCTTTTCCAAATAGAAACTTTATGCATTATGGTCCAGATCCCATAACAATTGCCATACATGTGAAAATCTGTCCATATTTTGTCAAGCTATAAATTTCAATGGACATGTTTTACAGACCATCAGCAGTCTAACACCTGGCATCTTTAGAGAGTTTGTCTACACTGAGCATGCTCCCTAATGTGGTGAAAGTTTGTCAGGACTTTCCCAGATATTGTTCCTCCTTGCTTCCAGGGGCCCCTGATCACAAGAACTGAGAGCGTGAGATTTTATTGCCTGTGTTCAGTGCTCCTTCTACAGCCATCCTGGTACTATGGAGGAGAGAAACACAGACTGATTGGAAAGCAGAAGTGTGAGAAATGCAGAGTGAGAAAATTATGTTGAATTATAAAGAACATCTCTACTATGAAAACATGCAGGCACATGAAATATTACCTTTCCTCTCTGAGCAACTGGTAAGATTTTTCATAGCTCAGAGGATGGCTGACTGAGGTTATTGTTCATATGGACAGATTGGAAAAGTGGTGAAAGGAATCCTAAAACTTCTGCTTTTGTGGGGTGAGGGGAGAGGGTAGAGAGTTGCTGGTGGGGTAGAAATGACCTCAAGCAGACATCTCTAACACATTAATATATGTACTGTAGCATGTATTATATTACATACACACACAACAATATATTTATATGTCTTGTTCAAACAGACTGGAAGGGAGTGTCTATCCCTTACTTTGTTTAATTCTCAAACAATACTAAATTGTTGAAAGCCAAGTTAAAGGTAAGCAAGTACAATCTAGCCTGGAAAAAAGCTAGCCTAGAGTATCCATATCAGCCTCTTGCACAGTTTGGCTCTTATTTCTTCTTTTCTTTCATTTTGCAACAATGCCTAATATTAGACCCTCACAAAACAACAATTCTACTTAGCACAGTCCTTATTCAGAGAAATTCAATCTCTGCTTTAGCTTTGGATATTGTAATAGGAACAGTCGGGATGAACTATAGTCTTCTGTTCACCTTCTTTCAGTACCCCAGCATTTTAACCTTTCCTTTTCCAGAGCTATTTTCTCAAATGTATGGGATGATTAATGAGAGCAGCTTTTTCTGAGATTCAACAATCATGTGTTCTTGTTGCCCATCTGTCCTTGCATAATTATAGAAGCAGTGTTCATGCCAATATTTAAGGTTGTGTCAGCACTTCCATTATAAACTCCAATTTTCAGGAGTTTATAATAGGCTTGTGCATTTGGCATTTGGCTGGAATAGAAGAGAACTGAAAATCACACTAGTCAGGGTACTGAATCCAAAACATGAATAGTGATTTGTTTTGGGCTAGGCTCCATATTTGGCAAGAAAGAGTAGCCGGCAGCAAGCGTAAGTGAAGCAAGGAAGATCCAAGTGTTTGATAGTGCAGCTGAGCTTTACATAATGTCGGAGTGCAGTGCAAAAGCAGGTCCAGCTAAGTAAGAAATTCTTTCATAAGCTAGCAAAATAATCCTGCACTCCTGGAAGGAAGCCAAGGTAGAGAAAGATGAGAGATCTGTAGCAAGGTTGAGATTAAACTGGCAGATCTTTCTGAATTTATAATTTGCCATTATATGGAAGAAAGCTTCAAAATATAGTAACAAATAACTGTGTACGGTTTCACATTCATAGGGTTGTCCCTTTTATAGAAAAATATGTTTGTTGGGTATTTTATAGAAAAATAAAAATGTCAGTTTCTAAAATGACTGGAGATTCTCAAGTGATGCTTGAAAAGCCATCAAAGGGCTTTGTTTTTCTGATGATGAGTATTTTATTTTTTCTGAAGAGAAGGCCATTTTATGTTATCGTCTGTTGGCACCTAAAATTCTAGGCACCCAAAATTACTTATTTTTGGTTCACATACATATATAAAAAAACCCTACATATTGTTTTGCAGTGTGATCCAACATGCACTGAAGTCAAACCGTTGCTGCACTTCATTGTACGATCTTTGCAATTTCTTGGAAGAGCCACCTGATATCATCCAAGGGCTGACTACAGATTTCCCTTGTTTTATGCTGTACAGGCTTTCCTGGAAAATGGCACATAACTCGAATTTGCATAAAGAGAACCCACTTTACAATGTAACGAATAGGGATATGTTTCAAGACCTTAACTGTACTGACCCATTTCTAGCACTTTTACAAGAAAATCTTGGTGCTCACCAACAGCTGACTACACACAAGTACAGGAAACTATCATAATGGGGATGGCAACTACAGAAACACGTGTCACAGACAATGAGCAAGGAGCACAGATCCACACGGGAGACTATATTTTGGTGTGTGTCACTCCCACAATGCATAGCACAAAGCAGCTGACTACAAGTTTCCACCACAATGATCGCATAAAAGTATTTTTACCTTGCATATAATGAATTTTTGGTATAAAAAGGGTCATCGCATAAGAGCAAATTCACACATACAGAGCCCGCATAAAGTGAGGGAAACCTGTACTTAGTTTGTGAATAATAGACACCACAGCTACAAAGTAGCATAGCATATTGTCATTACTATTCTGTATTTGTCAGCAACATTAACACTGCTGGTAGATCTGAGAGGGAGAGGGAGAGCACAAGAGAGAGCAAGGGACTCATACATCTAAGGACAACCTATTGGCTATTGGCCAAGAATCTCACCTGACAGGGAAGGCCAAAGTGCAGATCTCTTCTCCAAAGCATATTTATTTCTGCAAAGCTGAACAGACTTACCAGAAGAGCTTGAGAAATATTTGCTACAAAATATATATTAGCCTCCTTGGCACTCATTTAGGATATAGAAACTAATATCCATGCCCCTGCTCTTAATATTCTGCACACCAAGGAAATGTCTCTATCAGTAAGGAACTGGCTATGTTGGAGTGCAGGGTGTCTTTGTTTTTTTTAAACAGAAATTCCAAATTGATATGTATGTGCTGTACACACAGAAAAAGTTTTGCCTTTTTTGATTAATCATTTCTTTTCTGATGCAGAAATGTTCTATCAGGTGTCACCAGCTGTAGTTATCGTTTTAAATAATTTATATAAAATGCAAGCTTTCTTTCCTGTATTTGAATTTGATTTAAAACAATATCCAGTATTCACTGCCTAGTCTTTGGCAAATTTAAACTGCCAATACAAATTAAACCTGCATTCTTGGTCAGAATTTCAGCAAAATGATTTCTATCGATGGTAGTTAATACAACCCATCTGTTGTTTTTGTACATGGGGCTTGATTGTGGTCCCATTCTGGCTTACACTTCTGTAATTCTCCATTCAGAGGAGTTACAACTTAAGGCTAGAATTGAGGCCTGTATGGAAACTAATATATAGAGCAGTGTTTTCTGAGTCCCAGTTAACAGAACCTGTAATGTATATATATATAATGCATTTTTCTCTGAGCATGAGAGAAGGAAATCCTTACAAACTACAGAAATTCCTGTAGAAGGAAATATCTGGTCATATAGTTAATAAACCCTTGGCCAGAGCATAAGCATTTCTCTGCATGCTGAATAAGCTTGAAACAGTAGCAAACAGGTAATCTCTCTCTCTCTCTTTCTCTCTCTTTTAATAAGAGAGACTATAGCTGGAATAAGATCCCATTTATATTTAAAATAGATGGGGTGAAAATAACTTGATTTGTTGAGGTTTTGCTTCTGACCATGTCTATTTAGAATGGAATAAATCCATACAGAAGAAAAAAAAAAAAGGATTCAAAGAAATACCGTAATGATATGTGTTAGTTGGAGGTCATGTTCTAGAAACACATGAAACCAGGAACTGTTCAGTTCACTGAAATGAAATATCCTTGAAGGCCATGAATAAGAAAGTGAAAAAAAATATAATATGGTTATTTTTCTAGAATTAATTTAATTTTTTGAATTAATAGGAGAACCTGTATTTTCCAGATTAACCACATTCCCTGTTCTTGAGTCAAACATCCACTTTTAATAACACCATCAGTCAAATGCTTTGAAGGAAGGAGGAGGAGCATATGGTCCATAGGCTTATGTTCACAATAACCATCAGTCTATATACAGATTTGATGGGAATAGCCATTTCTGGAAGGAACCTCTTTTTACTGTGTATGCTACTTTCAATGTACAATTTCAGCATGCAAACACTTACATAAACTCTACAGAAAAAATCATCTGAGTAGTAGTTCCATAGTAGCTGATTTATTAAAGGGGAGTAGAAGAAGATGGAGGGAAAATCAGAGGGAGGAACCTAGGGTACTAGGAGTTAAAGTGAAAGCAGAAAAGCAAGAGAAGAGAGAAGGGGGTGGGTTTGTTGGTGGGGAATAGATTCAATTCCTTTCACTTTGAAGAACTCACTCTAGAAAAGTCCCATTGACTTCAGTGCAGCCAATGGTGGAGCAAATGCCTGATCTAGTGCCTGTGAAAGTAAATGGTGATCCTTTCATTGTTTTCCATGGGCCCTAAGATACTACTGGCTATGAACCAACGTATCAAAAAGTTAGTTGCTTACTGAAAGAGACCTGAATAGCTTTTGGTGAAACATTCCAAAAATACTTACCCCAGCAGGGATAAAACTGAGAAAATGTCTGCTGAAACTTGGAGAAAGTCATTAAAGAAATCTGAATACAGTGATTAAAGAAAACATTTAGAACATAACAAACATTCCTTCCAGTTACCTGAATCACTTGTATATTATTCTTGTGCCTGTAAATTATTATTTAACATTTATATAGTGCCATGAGTGTACACAACACTTTACAAACAAAAAATAAAGTCTTTTCACAGTACATTAGATTATGTTCACCATGCAATTTAAATAATTATACGAAGAGCTTTGACATAACGATACTTTATCTAGATGACCTTTTGTAACAATAGCATGAAAAAGTTATCTGCTGTGGCAAATTGGGAAAGCAATTATGCCCAACTGCAGTCTGTGGGCTGGAGCTCCAGGTGCACCACTTGTTTCACCTGGATAGGTGACCTGCCCCCATGACTTCACCTTCTTTGTTCAGCACTGTCTTCTAATGCAAGATGAAATTGTCTCCCAAAGTAATAGTACTATAGAGTCCCAAAGAGGTGTGACTAGGCAGTTCTGCATCTTGGGTGGCAGTGGCACATGAGACAGCAGTAGCCACTAAGGTGGGGGCAGTGGAGGCAGCGGGGCTAGCAGCATGGTAGTGACTACTTTTGCCCCCACCCTCAAATCAATGGCCAGGACTGCTGCCCAGTCATCTCTGTCCCCGCTCTCCTTAGTTCCATTACTGAAACACACACCCACACCCCTGCTAACAATGAGAAACCAGAGTTTGTTATTTAACTGACAAAAATATTATAGGGACCCCTGGCAGATAAATACAGTATACATCCTAATGCATACATCCTTTTTTCGTTTAATCTGTTCTTATGATTTTATGGGTTCCAGAGAATACCAGTCACTTCCAAAAGTGTTAAGTATCCCACAGACATGTACCTATTAACATAGCTATTAATCAGCTGAAGGAGCTGTATTTTTATCTGTATCACACACACATGAGCACACACAGATACACACACAGACACAATTACGCACAGACACACATGTCCCCTCACAAAGGATACTATCACTGAACTTGTTCAACTGTTAAAAGGAAGGGACTTTAGCAACAGTGTCCTAAGAATGTTGGTACTAATTAAAGCAATGTCAGTATATTCATTTTTTTTTGGAATTATGCCCCTTATTCCCTACGATGACAGGCTGAGAGCCCTGGGGCTCTTTAGCCTGAAAAAGCGCAGGCTCAGGGGTGATCTGATGGCCACCTATAAGTTTATCAGGGGTGACCACCAGCATCTGGGGGAACGTTTGTTCACCAGAGCGCCCCAAGGGATGACGAGGTCGAATGGTCACAAACTACTTCAAGATCATTTCAGCCTGGACATAAGGAAGAACTTTACTGTCCGAGCCCCCAAGGTCTGGAACAGCCTGCCACCGGAGGTGGTTCAAGCGCCTTCATTGAACACCTTCAAGATGAAACTGGATGCTTATCTTGCTGGGATCCTATGACCCCAGCTGACTTCCTGCCCTTTGGGCGGGGGGCTGGACTCGATGATCTTCTGAGGTCCCTTCCAGCCCTGATGTCTATGAAATCTATGAAATTATAGAGGAATAAAATGGGATTCCTCATTGTAAAGTTATCATAAGGCTTCTTTATTATAAAGGTGTTCAGAAATGCTGTGGTTTGCTACTATGATATACATAAAGATAACTCTTTAAAATGCTTGTGTCTACAGCTAATAAGCAGGATTTTTCCTGTTGTTGCACAATCAAAATATTACAGACCATAGTTCATAAAACATACTTCAGACAAGTGTAATAAAAAATAGCTAGACTTACTAGTGGTATTCCTGGTTCTGCAACCTTTGCAATGACAAGTGTCAATACATGTGCCTAATCTCATTGAGGAAATAATGAGACTAGCTGTATAGTTAAGCGTTGTTCAATGCCCATTACTGAGCTGTTTGAGAAAAAATAAAGCAAATGGAATGAACTGAGTAAAACCAAACAATTGATATAAGTCATACCAGTGAAAATACTTACAAATTTTCTGTAAACCATAACAAACTGCCTCAGCTCTACTACTGCACTCTTGTATGTCTATGTGAACCTTTTGGTCAGTAGTATACCCTCTCTTTATAGCAAGAAATTACTTGTGCAGAAGCTTCATTCACTCATCCTACACTTAGAAAAAAATTTTATCTGTCTGTTTTTGAGGTAAACTGAAAATAAAATATTTGCTTCAAATGGAAAACACTTATGCAACCTTAAGGCCCCCTCTGCATGTTCACATAAAGGTGCAATGAGATCCAATGCTCAGTCCACACAATTGTGCCTCCTGCCATGTCACATATGTTAGATCCCATCACGCCTTATTGTAGGTGCAAGGGAAGCCCAATCCCAGGCTCCCTCTGCATGGGCACAAAGCAAACTCCCCCTCAGCTGGAGGCAACCGTGCAGATGGGAGATCATGACTGCCACAATCTTCCAGTCCTAGGGGCTTCACACGCCCCAGGGGCTGGGAGACTGCTGAGAGATTGTGGTTTTTATACTTTTTCTTTTTTTTTTTTTAAAGACAACACTTTTTTCCAAACTCCCTTTTTTCATTATGCATCCCAGGAGGCACACTGTGGAGGCCTAGAGTCCACAGCTTCAGGACTCTGGGTCCTGGTACTGAAGAGTGCTGCCAGGACCCAGATTCAGCAGCTGCTGGGACTGAGAGTCCCCACAGTTGCAGGACTCCCAGCCCCAGCTGGCCCTGGTACATCCTTCTGGCTGGGATCCCTGTCAGCCAACAGAGCTCTCAGCCCCAGTGGGGACCCTGCTACACAAGCAAATTAAAGCTGAATAACAACCAGCTATAAAGTTAGTACACATTTTTGAGGTCTACCTTTATAGCTGGTGGGAGCTTTTTATGGGGTAATAGGTACTTTTCACATGTAGCCGGTCTGAAGGTAATTGTGCAATTAACCAGTTAATTGCACAATACCTGTAACATTTAGATGGGGCCTAAGTGCCATGGTAACTGTGTTAGATTCTAAATAGATTTATTTTGTATTTTGGTTCCTGAAAGATTGTTTATGCTGGAGATCACAATGACTATACTACTGTTATTGCTTATGCTTAACTGAAAGCTATCTTCTCTAGTCTTTGATCTTGCAAGTGTCAGGACACCAGAGCTACTTCCCCACTAAGACCTGCAGTAGGAATGAGTGAGGCTACTCCCATGTTAAAGAAGCCAGAAAAGGACTACCATTGTAAAGGAAATATTTTAAAGGATGTTGTAGCCTCTACTCTGGCAAATTCTCCTCAGTGCTCCATGGGTACAAAAGCTGAATCAGCCTGAATGCCTGCAGCAACTCCACTACCATCGAATCCTTACACTCATTGTGGTCTTTGGTTTGACAACAAAAATATAGCCATTCAAAAATAAATTATTACTATAAACCATTAATGAAAGTAACCTGATTTTACTCCATGCTGTAAATATTTACTTTGACAACCTGCTCTATTGAACTATGAGGATACAAGTTCTGTGGACCATAATACTGAAGGTCAATGTTTGTTTAATAAACTCTGCATAAAGCTTTATGTGATATATTGTACACATTTCACATAGTGAGTGATGTATTAATGTATCATTGTACTCTGTGTAATCAGCTTAAATGACTTCCTTTAAGGAGACAGGAATTGTTTCACTTGTATCGTTTTTGTCCCCTCCCCCGCCACTACATTTTAAATGCATTATTGGTCAAATTCCAAATCTCCAACTAATGCTTAAGGTGAATACTCTATGAGATCTATTGAATTTGATCATTTTGCAATGTCTCAAGGATAATGGGGAAGGAGTTAAACAAACACTTTCCTGCTTAACTTGCAACATTTTATTTAAATAAATAATTACCTGTTGATACTACACTGAAATCTGGAGCCAGAATTGTCAAATGATTAATGTTTGGAAGGCTGAAAGAGCTTTATTCTTGGGCATAATTTTTATTAGGACTGTTCTCTTATGGAGCAGGTGCGGGGGTGGGGGGGGAGGAAAGGCAGGAAGCAAAGAGAGAGAGAGTGATCATGTAGGCATGATTGGCTCATTTTCCCTTTAGACTATCCTTGAAAATAAGAAGTTATGAGAAACCTCAAAAAGGTGCAAGTAAAAATAAATGCAGGCAGCAACTGCATAAACTGAAAACCTACCTGATGACTGAAGTTGGATGAATATTAGAACCTCTGCTTTGAATGGATTTATAACATGACCAGTGGGCAGGGTGCACAGAACCAATAAGGGTCAGATACAATTAAATTTTCAAGCCATTACAAAGAGTTTGTGAATAGCAGCCATGGCCCATATTCTACCCACAATGGGAATATCACTGCTTTTAAAAATAAATGGTTTGGCAGCTATGCTGTGCTCTGTATGGAGCTTCAGAAAGAATCAAAATGGTGTAGGAAATTTTTGCTGGAGCCATGTTATTCAGCATGGCCTCCAAGCAAGTGCTGCACCTACACAACACAACTATGTCTATTTATGCAATGCATAGTAAAAGAAGCCAAAAGTCAGTGGACACCAGCCAGGCCTATTCTTTTAATTTGCTTAGGTTGTAAACCACAACTGTCCTTATATTTACATCCTCTAAGCTAGTTAGCTTAGTTAGCCAGTTAGCTAAGGAAGTTTAATTTTTTTTTTCCCATTTACTAAAAAGAAAGATTTTATTGCTGAAGAGGTGGGGGAAAAAAGCACAATTTCAAAAGTGTTTTATCGTAAACCACATTTGGGATAAGTCAAAGTAGAAAGCTAAATGCCACTGATTCATCATGAATTCCCTGAACTTCAATGTATAATTCAAGCTATTTTGACAGTGCAGAAAAATAGTTATCTATTTACCATGATATAATCTGCCTTTATTATAAAGGGAAGGTCCAAGTTCTATGTACATTAACATGCATTTAAATTGCCCTGCCATCTTATCAATCAGTGGGTGCATCTACATGTGTGCTTTAATGCATATCAGCTTATTTTAATGTGCATTAAATTGTCAGTAAAAAAAGTGTTCTTTGACTAATGTGTATTAACATAAGCTAATGAGCATTAAGCATCACTTAAAAACTGTGCTTTTTAGTTAATGCACATTAAGATAGGCTAATGCTCATTTTCCTAGTACCTCACAATGGAGGTACTAGATTTAATATGCATTAACTAAAGCACGTTAATGCATGTGTAGACACACACAGTATCACCTAGTTGCATATTATAGCATCCAGAATGCAGCCAGAGTAATCATCACGGTACCTCCCTTCCCCATAGTTAGTGCTTAAAGGTACTCTTCACTCTACCAAACACTTTGGATATGCCCATACTGCAGATTAAATTAGGTAGTTTGGGTCCTGACAGGGGTGTTCTAGAAACAATGGGCTCAGAGTCCCAGCTGGGTTTTGCAGCTCACAGTAAAACCTGCATTGCCACAACTAAATTACTATCAGAAACCTAATCAGCCAGTTACTTTTAATGTTTCTACACACCTGTGCTTTGCAGTACAGAAACAGTTTTTGCTTCCCTTTCTGTTCCCTTTCTCTTACCTCAACATTTCTCAAACCACACCCAATGGTAGCCCAGTTAATGTCTGAGGAAAACCCAATTGCTACAATATGATGGCTTCTGTTGTTAAAAATCTGACCTGTAAGGTTTTCTTAAATTTCCCAGTGATCAAATTCTAAAAACAGTGTTTTATGTTACCTCATATTTCTGATCTTACTTAGCTTTTGGTCCAGGTCCTTCTATGAAACAAATTAGTACAACTCCACTGATGTCAATAGAAGCACATGAATTTGCATCACTTTAGGATCAGGCCTGTCCTATGTATCCTATAACATACATCATGCTTTGTCATGATGGAAATTCAAACTATTGAATATTATGTTAAGGGTCTTTGGGGTTTTGTTGTTTTTAACAAAACCCAAAATATTTTCTCTTTGGGCTAAAATCTTTACTCATTAAATTTGTGAACCTGTGATAACCGATTCTTGAAGTCCTAATTCAGCATTCACTTTAGTGGAAGTTTTCCTGAGCAAGTAATGAAATATAATACTGGGATTAGGCTAATTGTTTATAAAAGGGATGATATGAAGTAGTTTGTCAGGAAGAAACATTATATGATTTTAGCTGGGTTCCGTTTTAAAATTTTCCATTATAGTAGCATGAAAGAATAGAAAACACATGCATAAATTAGATATCATTGGCAAAATGTCCCTGCTTGTGCATCATTACTGAAAACATCTGCTTATAGTACTAATTGAACACATTCACGCTGACCACCGAAAGCGAAAAGAGCAATGCTTATAAGTGGTACCGGTCTCTTAGGTCTAAAACAAGTTTTTGACAGCTATGTGTTTTGAAAAAAACCCAAACATCTGAAAAATAGCAACATCCTTCAAAGCTGCTTCAAAGACCATTAGAAGTCCATTTCTCATATCTGTTTTTCAAGAGATAGAAAGATGGAGTGCATTTCTCAGAAGCCTGGAAAAAAATGATCAAATGTAACTTTTCCGTAGGAAGTCTGAATTACTTACAGCTAACCTCAGAGTTGTTCAGAGTTGGACAATGGAGCATATACAGTAGATGCTGAATACTTATGTGGTGCTGCATGAAGAGAAGGCCTCTTCAGAGTCTATTCACCTCTGTCTCTGTTGATATTCCCTGGCCTTGAGGTCTCTAGAGTCTATGTATATCTTTAGCTCTTTTTTTCTGTCTATGGATCATTGACTGTTTACTATAGAGCTGATGCAGCCTGAAGAGATGCAGGGCCTGAGATGTTTTATCTCTTGTCAGAGCTTGCTTCAATTAAATTAATGGATCCATTCAGCTCCCTCTTTCCCCTTTCAGCTGCATTGCTACCGAATACATTAAAAAGATCTTAAGTCTCAAGATGGTACATCATGGCATTAGCCAGGGCACTCATTTCCCTCTGTCTTCTTTTTCTGTAAATCAAATAATTAATGAGATCTCCACCTCAATAGAGCACTTCATCAATATTTTGTAGCAATAGAAAAAATATGTGCTTTTTGCTCTTGGAGAAGCTTTTATCTCCATCTGTGTGGGATTTGGTGGGCAAATGTAGTAAATCTAAAATGACAAAATATTGACTATTTTTTGTAGTTTATTCTTAATTTCTGAGAAAAAATCACTTAAAAGGCTTATGCACTAGCCAGTGGATAAGCAAAGTGGTCTGCCTGCCACTGTTATAAAGACGGGCTCTGTTTGAAGTTTAAGCTTCAACTGACATTCAGGACTAAATTCAGCCCTTGTAAGGAACACCAAGTAGCACAGAGTGTTTCCATGTAACAAACAACTCAATGTACTATATTTCACTTTATCAAAAGAATAAATATATTTGAAATTGTGCTTATTTACTTATTTAGCTCATACCATTGTGACAGGCACTTTTTGCCTTTGCAATGTTAATCACATCACCATACAAAGGAGAAAGTGTTACAACAATATGAGATATGATCTAGTATTCTTTAGGAGAGGATCTAGGAAGTATGATATATAGGGAAAGCAGAGAAGATTAAATGTTTAGCCCAGGCTCAAACAAAGGTATTTTTAGGTAGCAGGAGCTGAATCCATATTTTCTACCTACTTATTCATTGCTTTAACCAGCAAGTTCCTTCCTCCTAGAGAAATCTTCATTCAGGAATATTTTTAAAAAGCAGAAACATTTTGGTAATGCTGTTCAAGTGATGCTGATCATTTAGTTTAATTCAATACCTGTTACTAAGAAATCATGCACTGCCTTGTAATTACTTTCCACCTTAATGTAGAAAAAGGAGTATAGTCATTTTAATATAATTATTTGGTTGCAAACTGCATGTGCTTGAATATGCATCTTTTGATCATAATGAAAGGGAAGATTCCAATCTAATTTGACTCAGTCATTAAAATATAATTATATTTTTATTGAAATGAAACTTTCATTAAAATTATAATTAGAATAATATCCTAGTCTGAAAAATACAAACATGCAGAAATGATAAATACAGTCCTGAAAGTCAATTCCATTAAATAACATGAAGTTTCTGTGATTTAAAGCAGAGACATAATGACATGTCCAGGCACCTGGATAGCTGCCACATGCAGGGGCAGTGATGACTTCTGACTGCCACACCACTATCATAATTATGTGGCTGCAGCAGCAGCTTTTTTTTCCTTCCTTCTCCCTCCCCCTTAAGTTAACATACAGGGCAGCTGCCTTAGTCACCCTGCCCTAGTTTTATGACTGGTTTAAAAAGAGAGGGAGAGAGAGAGAGTCCATTCCTAAAGGACAATTGAAAGATAGCTATAGAAGTGAAAGCCTCAGAACTAACTAAAAAGATAAAGTACATCCATAGTGGTTTGAAGGTCACGTGTCTGATCAGAATTTGTGAATAGCCAATGCATGAAATGTGGTAGTGGTGACCACATACTCAGCATGTCAGCAGGTGCTCATGCCTCCATTGTACAAGTAACTATCTTTAAATCAGCTTCTTGCAACCTATTTTAAGTTTTTCACATCTCTTTTCCCTCTTAGATCTAAGTGCTCACCTTTTCCCTTTCCTCTTGCTCTGTTCCCAGCTCCTAACTTCAAAATGAAGTCCAGTGTTTTAGATTTAAGTTCAAGCATATCCTTATTTTAGATCTGTATTTTGTTCAGAAGCTTCTTGCTTATGTATCTGCTTATAAATCTATTTGGTTTATCTGAGTTTAAGGTCCCACGTACGAATTACTGGAACAGGTTACCCAGAGAGGCTGTGGAATCTCCATCCTTGGAGGTTTTTAAGACCTGGCTAGACAAAGCTTTGGCTGGGATGGGATTGGTCAGGCTTTGAGCAGAGGGGTGGACTAGATGACCTCCTGAGGTCCCTTCCAACCCTATTTTTTTATGATTCTATAACTACACAAGCAATCAAAGATCAGCAGGAGAATGCTGTCGCTCAAATGATACAATGTTATTCTCACATAACATCTTGCTTGTCTTCTTTCTGAACTACAAATCAAGACACCGTTGGATTTTAGGCATCTAATATATATTTATATAGTCTTAGCACTGCTAACATGATTAAAACTAGTAGCAAGGTTCTGTATTGCATACATTTTGAGTAACTGGTAAAAAGTGAATTTAAAAGGCTTGGCTTTATTTCTGTCTTAGAACAGAAAATGTTTGACACTGAATAAAAGATCCTTCGAGGATATCAGTTCTGGTGGTTATCTTTTGGTTTTGGCAGAATCATTGTGCTTTTGCCCACTGAATGAGAAAACTAAAATCACCTGAGATTTGGCTTTATGGCCAATGAAAATATTCACTGTTCTACAATATCCAAGATTTTCTTGCTCACTTGTGACATTATTCAGCTAGAAATGTATATATATATATTGCTAATCTCACCCTTTGAAATAAATGTTACTTGTTTTGTTGGAGAGAACAGTGGCATAACTAGGCAGAGGCAAGAGGGGCAATCACCTGGGATGCCAATTTGGGTAGGGAGGAGGGAACAGAAAGACAGTGGCTGCTGCTTGTAGCCATGTAACTGTGGCAGAAGCTGACGGTTCCCACTGGCTCTGTGCTCTGGCTGCCAGCCTCATGCTTACACTGCTCAGAAGGAATACATGGAAAATGCACACAGCATCACAAGTCTATGCTGCCTGCAAACCTAGCACTGTAATTTGTACTAAAAGTAGCATAAAACTAAGTACCAAGTTTCCCTGCAGTGTTGGCACACAGAGTTAAGAAACCAAAGAACTTTACCATGCACATGTAGTCTAGGTAAGGTAAAACAGATTCTACTATTAGAAGTAGAAACTTTTGTAAGACTTGGGATAACTCTACTAGCTCAAAGAGGGCTTGAGAGATCTTGCAAGAAAGAG
>NW_005841877.1:2116307-2116929 GCF_000455745.1 Alligator sinensis
AGTGTATGTATTAACATCCAGTGGGTGCAGCATTGCCTAAGAGGATAGTTGTATTGTGTGCTGGTGTTTTCATTGAACCAAAAGATTGAGGAATTATATAGGTACAGGAAAACTCAGCTTTTCAGTCTCCCATTCTTATAGGTATACAGAAAAGCTTGAAAGTGTGATTCACGAAAACTTAGCCATCCCCAACAGCAAATTAAATCATTTAAAATGTTTTATTTTAATATATCTTGGTTTTTTGAATGGGCAGGCAATACCTCTAGGAGAAAATATATACCTTTTCTATTTGATTCTTATTTAAAATAGAGAAAACATTTTTTTTCCAAACTCCCTTTTCTCATCATGCATACCTATGATATAAATTAAATAAATCTCTTACTTCAAGGAAACATGGGGAGATTAAACATTAATCAGGTGGAGTTATAAAGAAGGCCACAATTTTTGCTTTGTAAATTTTAGAAAATATCATTGCAAAATTGTATGCATATGTGTTGCATGGGAGTGGGAGAGGGGAAGGGGGATGGGGAGAGAAGAATAATATTCATACAAAAGATTACCAAGAAAACTTGTTGCATACTTTCCAGAGCTAAATTGAAAAAAAAATATTACTAAGTAATTT
>NW_005841877.1:2116939-2174374 GCF_000455745.1 Alligator sinensis
TCCTAGAAGTTAATACCCCAACTCTCTTGTGAGCCTATATATTCTCACTTCTGACTGAAGTGGCAGTGTGCCTCAGAAGAGTCATGGTGTTTCTTCATTTAAAAAAATGCCAATGACTGCAATATAAAATCCATAAACAGTTTCGGGAACAGGGACCCACACCCAGGACCTCCCTCCTACCTGCCCCACTCATCACAGGATTGTTGCATCGAGCTTAATCTTGCCTGTCCTCTTTCAGAACTACAAATAGAGACACCATTATATTTTAGGCATCTAATATGCCTAAAATATCTAATATCTAAGTTGTGGCTTGCAAGCAGGGCTAAGCCATATTGCTACTCTGAATTTCAGTGCCTAAGTTCTATTAAGATGTTTATGAAACCAAATCTGGATCTGGTCCTAAATCCCATTTAAGAATATGTTGGGGTCCAATTGATTATAAAGTTAAGGTTTAATGCTGCTCTGCTTAGATGTGCTTAAATGCTGCCCTGAATATGGATTGGAGCCCTGGACTGTGTTTTCTGAGTGAATGGACATCAGAGATGCTCAACACCTTTGAAAAGCTTTCAAAAGCTAATATCATACTTACTTGAATACAAGACAAATCTGAATATTAAATGACACCCCCTCCCCCCAATAATTAGGTTCAATATATAAAAAGTTTTATTTGTTATAATTTTTCAGGTATATAATCTAATTATTGGGGGATTGTCTTGAATAAGCCCCCCTCCCTGCCATACACACTGCTACAACAGGGAAAACAGTGGCTGGGCAGGGGGTCAGGTCTGCCCATTTCTTCCCTCTGAAGCCCTTCTAACCCACACCAGCCTTTGTTTTCCCCTCCTACCACTCCCCCAGTCTCTGCCTCTTGCCCTCCACACACTTCACTCTCAAATGCTGCTTGGGTTACTCCACCCTGGAGCTCAGCATGTGAAAACTCAGCCCTTGCCTGGCCACACAGCAGTGTCAGTGCTGACTGGCCAGGCAGGGGAAGGAGTTCCCATGTGTTTCATGTGGAAGAGACGACAGCCGAAGCCTGAGCTGAGCTGTGCGGGACAGTAAGAGGGAGGAAAGGGTGTGGGTGGGGGGTGGGACAGAAGATGCAGACGGGAAGCAGAGTGAGGGGTAAGAGGCTGCTATGGGTCTGACTGGGGCCATGACCCAGTATCAGGGCCAGAGTCAGAGCTACAGCAGATGCCTGATCCTCCCTCTGCTTCATATGCCAATATAAGATGAGGGACTTTTCCCCCCTATGCTGATTGGGGTGGGGGACACCATTTTATATCTGAATAAATATGGTAGCTACTGGGACACACACTGCACTGTACAATGCAAATTTGTCTGATGTATAAAGAGGCAAGCAGACAGCCCACTAAGAACTACTACTTTACAGAACTATCAACATCTATAAAAACCTGCAAGGAGCTTCCAAACTGTTCATTTTCCACTGGGGAAAAGAAGCTTTTTTATATTAGCTTAATGATGTGAAACTAAAATACTGAGTTTAATTGTGTTCTGAATAGCCCTCCACACAGACAAATGGACCACAGCTCAATTTGTTATACTAATGGAAGTAATTATGTCCATGGAACACTAAATAATTGTATCCTTCCAATCTGGTACTTTAGAACATCGTGATTTTCCTGGCCCTCACAAGATGTAAAGATATTACATTCCCTCTATATTGTGGTTATCACACAGGAGGTCATAGATCAGCAACTTTAAATGGTGCAAGTAACAAATTCTCAATTTCACCCAAATTGTGTTTGTATCTTGAACTAGGACAATAAATCCATGGCTCAGAGACATGGACCTAAACCACACTTCATATGAAATTCCTGAAACAGGTTGAGTGCAGTGTGGGCTCTCTCAAAACTTTTATTGCATAGTGCAGTATGTTTCCTGATGGTATTTGGCTTGGAGCAGTGTGTGGCAGTGCCGGCAGTCTGGAACGCTGCCTGATGTTTTTATTTCTAGACTGTGCAAATGGGTGATTCACTGTGTACTTGTTTTCCTTGGCAGACATTTCAAGAAGTGTCACTTGTCTTCAGCCAGACACTTGCATGTGTGCTGCTGAAGACTTTTGTGCTCCTCTTGTACATTGTATAACCTTTTACTCTTGCTAACTCTAATAAATAAGCACATTGGGAGGGAGGGGAAAATAATGAAATAATCATTCTGGACTTAGAAACAGCACTTGTTTTGTGTGCTCTTTAGCTAGCAGGCTACTCAAGCTATTAGTTTTCATGTCCCCATCCTTACCCACCTATTCCCAATGTAAGCAATTTTTTTCTCTCTCCACCATAATGGCCTGCTAAGAAAAACATCCTAATACTTACTCCTTTAATTAAAATGTGTGGTGTCTCATGCAACTACTTCTGTGTTTATAAGATTTAGTGCATGTGTAAAGAAAAATAAAAAAGACTGTACTGCTGACTCCTTAATATTATACCCCTGCCACTAATGACTAATTAACTGCCTCGAGGTTCTATGCACCTTTTCATAGTGGTTTTGTAGCATGGGTTTCCACACATGTTATTTTTGGATGACTTGTATCATCCCACAAGCCACTGATACAGCCTACCAACAGGCAGATACTTTAAGAATTGATTGCTCTGTCCTGTATTTCTCCCTCCTCCTGCCTTCTACCATTCCACTTTCTTCCCTAAAACAAACCAAACCTTAATTCTCTTTCCAAAATCACTTAAAATCAATCTGACACTAGGAAATCTACTAACCACCTCAAGATGGCATTCTGTTGTCCTACCCATTTAGTTTTGATTTAAACAATGCATTAACATTTTAGATAGAGAATTTGAAGATAAATGCCTCTCTGAATCCATCTTTCTTGCTGTTAGAAACTAATTTAAGTTTTGTAAACTAAAGTTATGACTTGAGCCACTGGATAAAGAACTGTGATAAAAGAAAAGAAAGTAAAACTTTAATAGAAAATGTTACATTTTAGCCAAAAGTTCTCAAGCCAGCAAGGGGTTGAGCATTTCCATTGTCTACTGAATTCAGTGGAAGGTAAAGGTACTCAACACCTTGTAGACTAAATGAGTAGGGAACCTTAAAGTAATGATTACAAAATAGATGAATTAGGGAACTCCAAACATCTAAGTTTCATAGCAAAATGAGATGGCACAGCCACCCTGTTTTCATTACATTTTTCAGAGGTTTTTATACATATATCTTCTGTCAACAACCTCTGAAAAATGTAATGAAAACAGGGTGGCTTCAGTCTGTAACAGGGTGTTTAGGTCCTTTAGCAGGTTACAGACTGAAGCAGCTTTCACATCCAAATAGGAATGCATAAGGCCTATATTCATGTGTACATGGGTGCCTCATGAATTCTTACTCTATATATTATACATTATACATATGAAATCTGTTGTGTTTCCTCATTCCACTGAGCTGATAACTTGATAAAAATGTTGATTCATTTTGTTTGGAATGACTTATTGTTCATGTATGTGATTATTATTTTGCTACTGAAAAATACAGTTAGATATACAGCTGGTATAAATAATAGTAAAAATGACACCAGTTCTTTTGTCCACCCACAGAAGACTTAAACAAAATTATCTAGACAACAACTTATACTTATTATAAGGTAACTCCCAAAACTCTTGGTTTTGCTGCCCTGAAGACTGACCAAGAATTTATCTTTCTCCAGGCATCCAGTAATGTGTCTTTAGTTCTCCAGATAACCAAGGGTTATCAAGAGTATCAAATATAGTCCTCCATGGGCTGAATTCAGCCCATGGATCCATATCTTCCAACCGGTGGTGTTTCCTGTCTTGGACTTGCCCCACATACCACAGGCATCATATGCTGGCCCTGTCCCCAGCCCTGGCCCTGTCCCCAGCCCTGTGCACTTTAAACAATCTGCAGGGCTGGACCCCATGAGCACCTGCATGCAGCACATGGAACCAGTTCAGGGAACACACTGCATGTGGCCCCTGTGCTGGACTGGCCCTGTACGCTGGACCTAAAGACAGTCCAGATTGGGCCCACAGGCCAGCCTCATAAGCTGCATGCAGCACTTGCCTCAGATGGGACCTGTGCACCATGTACAACATGTCGGGGCAGGGCTGGTATGTGCTCAATGCAGCACACTGGGCTGGATTCAGGACATGCAGAGTCAGTCCAGGGCACATGCTGGCTCTGGTGCATGGAGTTGGTCTGTGGGCCCAGTCTAACCCATGGATCAGCTCTGTGCCTCTCATCTGGTCCTTGGGGCCATATGAGATTCATACCCTTGGTATATATCCTTACTTCTTTAATTTTGCTGGTTTTCATTAGTATAATACCCCCAGCTTTTTTTCTTTTTCCTTTTATTTTTTTTTTTTTGCATTATCCTTAATATTGTCTCCTCCTTCACTGAATAAAGCTACCTTTTGTCAAATATTTCTTTCCCCACTGAGATTTATTTTGCTGTTTGAAGATACCAATAGGGTATAACATATGTTATTCCTGTTAATGCTTTTGGAAGACTGCTGTCTCTCATTAGCAACAAAAAGACCCAGAAATTACATTTCTGTATCTAATGCAATTAAACCTTTTGCATCAATTAAACACTTTATAGAAAACACAAAATTGCAGCACCAATAGAAAATTTTAAAAATACATTTTAAGCAGATGGTACCACCTGTATCCATCACACCCTCATTCAGTACATCTACTACATAGTTGTTGAAAGGGTAGATAACTTGATACTGGCTTAATCTACAGGGAAGTAGGAGTAGTGTTTGGGAGTAACCCAAACACTGAGTCTGATATGGGAGAGAGGATTATAATTAGTGTCCAAGGATAAGTCATTTTTTGTGAAACCACTGTGTAGATCCCCTAATAAATCTGGCTTTGATACTGGCAAGAAATCAAATACAAGTGCAAACACCTGCATGCCAGATATGTGCAGCTGTATGTCTCTCACTCCACATCCACTGCCTTGCCTTTCCTAATCCCTTCAGCACTACCAATGCAGCCATTTCAGGGGATCCAATTACAACACAATGACCTCTTCAAGCACAGTTTAAGCTGTCTAGTTTATTTTTTTATTATTTGCCTAGATGTAATCCATGAGAGTTCTAATAATGGGTTAACTGTGTTAGGTAATGTACAAGCAGATAACAAAGATCTTAACTATCCCAAAGAGCTAATTTGTTCATATTGCATCAACCATCATTGTGGCACTGACTCTCTCAGCGCAGAGAAGACATGAACTATAAACAATGATTCTGCCCCTTTTGTCTCCGCTTACTAAACTGAGTTTAGTTGTGACTGATCAGGGCTTCAGTACTGGTTGAGAAAGCAAGGATCCTATAGATACACGATAGACCTGTACTTTGACCAATGTCTAGCTAAAACTGTATTTTAACTCAGTGCTCAAAGCACCCACGTCTGTACTGAAGACAGAACTTGGAGGATGGTTGGGGAAAAGATCAGGGAGAGAATGGGGTTGCTATGGTGGTAGGAAGCAGAAACAAATTAGTTAAAATCATATCTATATATATCTATATATAAAGAAACAGTGGCATTAAATACAGTTACTAAATCACAGTTGTACATGTATACTCCTGCTTAAAGTTCCTGGATGGTAATCTAAGGTAGAGTTAGGCCACAGTTTCAACCTGAGGCCTCACCCTGACTAGCATGGCCACTCATCCTAGCCTACCACCCTACAGCTCACTGCCCAAACTGAGTAAGGCTGAAATGAAGCCTTAGCTCTTAGCCCCTCTCCTCCTCCCTGTCACCAGAGTGTGCAGTTGTGGCACCACATCCTCCACTTTCCCCATATAAGCTTCTGGCTTCTTGACTTGCCTGGTTTGACCACTCTCTGTCTGATCTCCTGGCTTCCTGGCCCATCTTGTCCTTGGATTCTGCTCACCCTCCTGACCCAGGTAGACACTTCAATCCCCGAGTGGGCCCAGATATGGCTGCTCACAACCTGGCCTAACATCTTGGCAGATTAAAAGAGACAACATGCTTCCTAATGGTGCAAACTTAAGAGTCTGGATCAATTAAAGAACATGGTTTGCATCCACAGTCAACCACAAATCATAGGAAAGACAAAGCTTATAATTTAAGTACATTTGGAGACTCACTCTTCTGAATAACAGTTGTGGGATGCAGTCCTGTGTTTGCATTATGACTATTCTCTTTGTGTGATATACAGAGCACAAAAGTATTAATGGTCACTACAGAAATAATACTTTACTACCCCAGTGAGCATGTCTACACATGCATTAATGTACCATAGTTACTGCCCATTTAGTTTAGTACCTGTAATAACAGGTACTAACTCAATGTGAAGTAAGCAGCGTTACTCTGCGGTGCATACCTTTCTAGTGATACTAATGTGCAATGAAATAATTTTATTGCGGATTAGTGCAATAGCATGGCTTTTGCCATCACGTGCTAATGCACAGTAGAATTAGCCTACTCAACATTTCGCATCTCATATAGACAAGTCCAGTTAATAGTCTCCTTCCTAACAACACAATTATAGTATAACTATCCTTTAAAAAAGATCCTTTTCAACACTAGGTACTTGTATTGTCCTGACATACTGACCACATCCTTTTAAAGAATTGACTGTAAACAAGACTGTATAGGATTCATATTTCATGACCACCTAAAACATGCTATGTCAAACATGGTTCTATTCTCTGTATGAAGTGGTGTGTGAATTAGATTGTGATGTTCTTGGTAACAAAAAATAGTACTTTACATCCTAAATAGCTTTATTGACCTCAGTGGTCTATTTATAGTGGAGTAACATACTTCTTAATGTGATATTAGCATGTGATGAAATAGGTTGTTGCCCATGAACACTATGCTTCTCTAAATCAGTTAGTCACTAAGCTGTCATACTGCCCTACCTTTTGCCTACTGTGCTTCTTAATGTAAGCAATCCAGCTCTGAACAAGTACAGTATAAAGGAAAATATCTTCATAAGGAAGAAAATATAAGACCAAACCCTTTCTTCCCTTTTCCTTGCTATAATCAATTAATAAATATTTTAAAGCCAAGTAATCTTCCTCTCCTGTCCTTGAAGCTATAGTAGTAGTGTTAAAGGCTAATGAGAACATTCAGCACAAGGCCATCATTTGGGGGTAATTACTTGAGGTACTCACTGAGCACTTGACCCACACTTAGAGCTGCAGGTATTTAGTTAAATAACCTGGCTGGTTAAAGTCACATCCATGATTATACTGGGATGTAAGATATTACAGCCACTGTACCATCATAATTATGTAATAATTATATATAATCTAGCTGAAGCAGGCAGTGAAGACACAAGACTTGTCTTTACTACAGAAAGCAGCCAGTATTACACAGAGATTATTAGGAGTTGCTTAGGTTTGAAATAGTTAAAATTGTCTTTCATAAAGTAATGTGCTCTTCTGCTATTAAGAGTCATTTTGTTATTACATGTATTCCAGTCTCAAAGAATGAAAAGCCTGACAGCCATGGTCGTGCAAAGCCTGATGTAGGATCTTGTTACTGAATTCCTTTTAGAGGCCTAGAAAACCTCCAGGAAAATGAACATCTTATGCTGCGGTATCTTAATGGATCAAAGGGGCACACATTTTGTGTAAAACAGCTACATATGTGGGAAAGTAGTGAGTACCTTGCAAATATATTCTCATAATAAGAAAGTACAAGAGGGCCTAAATTCTCTGGAAAATGACAACAGAAACTTTTTCTCCTTTGTCTAGAACGTATAGTCAGATTGGCTGGTGTGAAGCAACATCCAGCATTAGCCTTGTTTCACATGCTCAGAAAGTAATCTCAATGAGTTGGTGACAGGTGCAAGCCTTATGGCTTTTCACTGCAGGTTCATTCTGAAATGGCACCAGAGCCAGATTTATACTGATGAGCGATCACGCTTTCATTTTGCACTTGGTAATTGATATTCTAATTCTCTATGGTATCTGCTCCCTTATTGGTCGTTATCAATGTATTAACTGAATTAAGTTACAAGAAAAAAAATGCAAAAGATTCCTTCAATAATTACTTCTTAAACCTTGTAAATGTCTTATTTGTAAAGCCAGCTACCGTGATTCTTATAGTAAAAATAACAAATCACTTTATTGACAGTAGAGGAGGAAAAAAATTCTTTTCTTTCAGCTTCACTGGGTGCAGCTACATCAGACACTTACTGCACATTCTCCTAATAACACTGCAGAGTACCATGGTGGTTAAAAAATGTGCTATTAGCCTACTGCGCAGTATTATTAGATTAACGTGCAATAAGCACCACAAAATAACTGTGCCCTGACACTACTGTGCAGTAACTGTAGTTACTGTGCATTTAGTTAGTACTTCATTAAGCAAGTACTAAACTAAATGCACAGTAACTAAGGTGCATTAATGAACATGTAGGCTAGGCAGGATGCAGCGGTTGCAGGTTGTCAAGGCACCAGGCCAACGAGGACAATTATGCACCTGCAGGCAGTCTGGGCAGCTTGCTGACCAGAAGGGGTAGGGCCTTGGCAAGATGTAAGCCCAGAGCCTGAGCTAGTCAGCTAGTCTCTCCTGGCTGCCACAGGGTGAAGAGCTCCAAGCAGCAGGGCTCCTGAAGGGACTGCAGTGCTACACATGGATCCCCAGTGAGGCTAGGGTATGGCCCAGGGCGGGGAGGCTATTCTAGTGGAGCGCTAAGGGAAAATTTACTCTCCTAAAGGGTAAACTTCCCCTTTATGTTTGTGTGATAGCCCAGGGGCTTATGTTTATATTATAGTTAGACCAGTGATTTGGGTTGGGACTGTAGAGGTGGTATACGGAGGTCCCATTAGTGCCAGGGGCAGGCTCAAGGCTCGAGTGACTGTTGAGACCGGAGTGAGCAGAGTGAGGCCACAGAATCAGACAGGGGCCTGGTGCCCGAGAGTGGTACAGCCACACAGGGGCCAGTGGTCTGGCAGACAGGAGCCAGGAGCCCAGTGCCCAAAAGGGCCAAACCAGAGCTAATGCCTCGAAGCCAGGTCCTAGAAGGCCTAGCTAAGAGGAAAGGGATGGTGGCTGAGGAGGCCAAAGCCCAACAAGAGTCCATATTTGCTTTCATAGGTGCTTTTCATAGATGCTAGGCTTGGAAGGGACCTCAAAGGATCACCGGGCCCGACCCCCTGCCAGTGGCAGGAAAAAGTGCTGTGATCATGTGACCCCAGCCAGGTGCTTGTCCAGTCTCCTTTTGAAGACCCCCAAGGTAGGGGAGAACACCCTTTCTTTCTGATGTCCACCCTAAACCTACTTTCCATCAGGTTGTGGCCATTGTTTCTGGTTATTCCAAGGGGTGCTCTGGTAAACAGAGCATCTCCTATCCCCTGCTACCCCTGCCCCCTCCCCCGCATCCCTGGTGAATTTGTATACTGCCACAAGACCCCCCCTCAGCCTTCTCTTGTGGAGGCTGAAAAGGTCCAGGTCCCTCAGCCTTTCCTCATAAGACCTTCCCTGCAAGCCTCTAACCATACAAGTGGCCCTCCTCCTGCAGAGGTTGTCCACATCCTCCTCTCAAGGTTGTCCACATCCTTCTTAAATTGTGGCACCCAGAATTGGATGCAGTACTCTAGCTGCAGCCTGACCAGTGCTGTATACAGGGGGAGCATCACCTCCCTGGACCTGTTTGTGATGCACCTGGTTGCCCTTCAGCATTATATTACCCACTGTACCTCTACAAAAGTGATCCTTGATAATTTTTTCAAGGGTTTTTTCCAAGGATATAGGTGAAACTAACCAGCCTATAGTTACTTGGATCTTCTTCCTCCTTTTCTTGAAAATAGGAACCACATTGTTCCTTTTCCAGTCCTCAGGGACCTCACCTGAGCACCACGAGTGCTCAAACAGTCATGCCAATGGCTCTGCTATGACACTGGCTAATTCTTTCAGCACCCTTGGGTGGAGCTCATCTGGTCCCACTGATTTAAACACATCCAGCCCCTCCAAGTGTCTCTTTACTAGCTTAGCGCTGACAGTTGGTGGGCTGGTGTTTCTCCTGCTTCTGTCAGTAATGCATTTGAGAGATATGTCCAGATCCAAGTTGAAGAATACAGAGGCAAAAAACTCATTGAAGAGCTCTGTTTTGTCCCTCCTATCTGTCACCAGCTGCTCTTGTTTATCTTGTAAGGGGTTCTATGCTGCCTTGCACCTTCTGTTTGCTCCCTATGTACCTGAAGAAAGCTTTTTTGTTGTCCTTAGTTGTTGTCGCTAGCCTGAGTTCTAATGCTGCTTTGGCCTTCCTAACTGATTCCCTGAAAGTGAGAGCCAAGGAGGTATACTCCTCCTTGGTAGCTACCCCCTGCCTTCGCAGCCTGTATGCCCCCTTTTTTTGCCTTTAGGTTTTCCTGGATTTCTCTGTTTAGCCAGGAGAGTTTCTTAGCCCTTTTGCCCCCTTTTCTATGAAGTGAGATTGCCTCCTTCTGTGCCCGAAGGATCGCTTCCTTGAGGAATGACCGCCCCTCCTGGACCCCCATTTTTTCAATGCTCTTGAGCTTTAATGCCCCACTAACTAATCTCCTAAGCACCCTGAAGTCAGCCTTTCTGAAGTCTAGCAGTTCTTCCCTGCTGGTTACTTTTCCCACCCTTTGCCAAATAGTAAATTCAATCAATTGATGGTTACTATCCCCTAGATTCCCTTGTACCTGCAGATCCCCCACCAAGTCGTCCCCTGTAGCCAGCACCAAGTCCAGCAAGGTGTTCCCCCTAGTAGGATCGTATACCTCATGCATCAGGTATCGTATACCTCATGTATGCAGGTTAAGAACCTACGTGAGTAATTAGTTCTGGCTGACTGATCCTCCCAGCAGATGTCAGGGTAGTTTAAGTCACCCATGACAACCATATCTCTTGACCATATCTCTGACAGCTGCCCAGATAATTCCAGGTCTAGCTCATCCTCCTGGTGTGGCAATCTATAGTAGACCCCCACTACCAAATCCCTTTCCTCTCACCTCCCTTGTATCCTAACCCACAGTACCTCAGTTTGGCTCTCCTCTGATCCTACTTGATTATAGAAGATGTATATTGCTCCTTAACATAGAGAGTAACATACCCTGCAAACACTTTTTTTTTCCCCACTCTATCCCATCTGTGCAACCTATAACCTTAAATGCCTACCACCCAATTGTGAGTAGGGTCTCACCAGGTTTCAGTTAACCCAACCAGGTCAAAGTTGTTGTTTACAAGCAGAGTTCAAGTTCCTCCTGCTTGTTCCCCATGCTCCTAGCATTAGTATAGAGACATCTAAGCCCCCCAGTGGATGCCCTTGGTACCCCCTTGTCTATCGGGCCCCTTAGTGCTTACCTGGGCTGATCTGTTGCATGGTTCATGATTCTCTGAATGTAGGTTTTCATTGTCCACTGCATCCCCATCCCCTGACAAACAGCCCTTCAGGGGAGATCAGCCAACCTGTAAGAGAACAGACTCTTACCTTTAGAAGAAAGATGAAAACCATCTCATCCCAGGATACCTCTCTCATGGAAGTGTGGATCATGGTTGTAGAAGCCAAAACCTGCACAATGGCACCAACTCTGGAGCCGCAGGTTGACTTCTCTAATACAGGTTTCTTGGTGTTGATGGTGACCGCTGACACAGATGATTGATGAGAAGACCACCTGTGTCCCTGACTTCCTAAGCCTGGCCCCCAGAGCCTTGTAACCACTCATGCCTCAGTCTGAACTACTCCTGGCCGCATATTTTGTGCCCACATGGACGGGGACCATAGGATAGTAATCAGAGGGCCATATGAGGTCGGGAACCCACACAGTGATGTCTCAGATCCTGGCACTGGGCAGGTAGCAAACCTCCCGCGCTATGGGAAATAGGCCTCTCTGTGCCTCTCAGGAGGGAGTAACCCACCATGATGACCCAGTGTCTCCTCTTCTGGCTGCCCGGTTGTTGCTCAACCTGCATGTTTGATGCAGATGTGTCTTCCCTTTCAACTTCTTTTGCTATATCATCCTTCAGTGCTGCCAGGACTTCATATCTGTTCCCTGGTTGTGTTGGGGAAGCAGTCACAGCTGCACACTGTCTGGCTTTGGAGGTGACCGTCTGGCTTTGGAGCTGCCTTGGGACCCTCTCGTGGTGTCTCTGTACTAGGTGTCAGGTCCTGATCAATGCAAATAATAGAGAGATTTTTTCTGAGAAATGGAGTAGTCAGAATAATTTTCCATCCTCTTAACTCTTGCAAAGGTATTATCTAAAGCAGTCTCTCACTCACCTTCCATATTCCTTCTCTTCAAAGTACAGTAAAAGGATATGCCAGCTGGTACTTGGAACAATAACAACCCCAGTGAGTGGTTCAGAATCATAATCTCTACTTTCTTGTGACATGTTTTCTTAAATTAGATGAACTAAGAAATCAAGTAAAGCGAAAGGTAGAAATAACTCATTCTCAAACACAACCATGTCATTGGTAAAGGGCTATTACACTGCATTTAACATATTGTACCGGGAATCCTCAGTATTCCAGAGAAAGAAAGAACAGAACCAGAAAGAGTGCCCAAGACTGAAAACTTTAAGTTAATTGCTGTGATGTGTTGTCTTAGATTGAATGAACTAATACTCAAGGTTGTTCAATTTCAGCTGAACTGCCAAGAAACTCAACTGGTAAGCAAATTAATATTGCATTGCCCTGAGAACAAACTTGGAAAAAATGATTGGGAAAGTCCCAGCTTCTCTCTGTCTACCTCCTGCTAAGAGGAGGAGGAAATTATGAGGCATCACTCCTCACCTCTTATCACAAAATGTCATTGGCAAGACATAAGTATTTACTGGAATTGTATCAGTTCTGAGGATACTTTCATCAGACTTACTTTTCAGAAAGAATTTCTGGCAAGCTAGAAAAAGAAAGTTTCATCCCAGCAGTGGAGAGAACACTAATACAAGATGTCAAAAATCTAGCTCAAATCAGTTCTGGCCAGGTTCTTTAACATGGGTCTTACACATCCCAGGCTAGTGTTCAAACCAATTGACTCTTTGTTTGAAATAAACATTAAAATACAATAAAAATAAATAGAATAGTCTTGATTTTTCTTCTGATTCAAAATAAGAAATATTTTTAACTCTAGAAGCTCTCAGGTTGGTGTATACAAGATAGTTGGAGTGTCTGCACATTCATAAACGAGTCTTTGACTGTACATTAAGTTTAATACTTATAATATGAGGTACCACATAAAGAGTTAATAGCCCACGCTAATGCATAGTAGCAAAGGCAAATGTTTTGTTCATGACAATGAGCAGCAAACTAATTCTACCGTGCATTAGTGCACTGTCATGTATGACGCACTAATGCACAGTAGAACAGTCCACTGCACACTCACGCATTTTGTGTAGACGCACCAGCAGTATATATCGTTCTACATTCTAAAACAGCTATACTAGCCCTAACCCTAAACATTAACTGGAATTGTAGCAGTTCTGAGGATACTTTCATTAGAATTATTTTTCAGAAAGAAGTAGTTGATTCATATTAGATTATTCATACTAGGTGATTCTGTAGAGGGTTCACTCCATCATCACTCCATGGGCATCTGTCCATGGGGATGAGGAACATAAAGGGGACTTAGGCTCACCATTGCAATTCCGAGTAGGTACACTGATGTCTAATGAAATCCATATCTGTGAAATAGCTGCCTGAACTCCTTGTACTATGCAGGAGAGAAACAGTAAGGAACTTATGAATGTCATCCACAGAAATCAATGCTCCGAGTAGGGAGTCACTTATGCTGGTCATCAGGACATGCTGAGAAGATAAACCATGTCATACCTTCACATAGAATTCACATCAGTGAACCTTCTCCTGAACATCACTAGACATCCACCGGACATCAGGGTACCTACTAGGCATTGCAGTGGTGAGCCTGTCCCATCAGTGGGGAAGACAGCAGAAGAGCAGGCAGTAGAGGGCAGGCTGTGGGGTGGGGGCAGGGGGGAAGGTGGTGGTGTATGCAGTAGGGGAGGAAGACTCCCCCATGCCTGCCCTCCCTGCAGCCATGGGTCTCTCTTCCCACAAACTTCCCCCACATCGCTTATCCTCTTCTGGCTCCAGCAGGCTCCATCCCTGCTCAACACAGGGGGGGGCAAGTTGTGGGGGCAAACAGACAACAAGGGGAAAGGTGATTCCAAATTTGCTGTCATCTACTTCAGCAAGAAGCATTTTTGTTTTTTAGGTTGCATATTTCTGTTCCTGTAACAATTATTATAAGAAAAATGGTGATTCTTAAATTGTTCCTGGCCTGATATTTAGAAGTGAAGAAGAATCCCATTTTATGATTTTTTTTTCAAGATTATAAATATTTATTCTATTCCAAATTGGGACAGAATAATCAATCAAAAAATATTTAACTTATGTAAAGAATTTCCAATTTTATTATAACTTTAGTCACTTTTTGGTATAAACTAAGTCATACTATAAACACCAAACTAAAAAAATGAAGCTTTCATTTTGAAAATGTCCTAGACTACATTTTGGAATCAAGGGAGTCAGTTAAAACTGATGGTTTCCTACGAATAGTTTAGGTTTTGATAAATTAGATTTTTGTGAGAAGGAATTGTTGAAAAATTCCTGACAAGCTCTACTGAATGTGATTAACAGCTACTCTTAGTTAAAAATAAACTTCATAAAACTCTCTTCTGAGTTTCAGCAGAGAACAAAATAGTTTACAACAAACTCTAATGATTGATTCCTGTAGGTGAAAATGTAAGAAGATTTTATATCACTGAGAATGTGAAACTATGTGAAGGAAGATTTCATTTTCCACTGGGGGGCTTAAAAGATCTATGAAATATTTGAGAACAGGCTAAATTTCCTTTGAGAGTTCACATTAAGTGCTTTCAAATATACATTTCATTGCAAGGACTTTTTAAGGCCCATGGTAAATTTAATAACAATGCAGAGCAGTGCAATATCAGAACTAAAAAGATATCCACACTGCAATAGGAAAAAAAAACAAGAAGACAAAATGGGTGTTGATTAGAAATATTTAATTCTAAAAGTCTTCTGCCTTAAAAGGGTGAATCTTCTTATATATGTATCTAAATAACTAAACAGAAGGTGCTTTCCAGGGCCTTAATGCTGCATTTAACTTCAGTTCACAAGGCAATTGAAACTTCCATCGTGTACTATAGAAAAGGAATTGTGCTTCATTAAAAAAAAAAAATCCTTGTAACCCTGCTTAATGTTTATGTCATCAGTTAAATTAAATGTGACAGGACCAGTAAGTCTGGAGATTTTCAGTACTAGTGAGATTGCCTTGAAGTATTTTGTCTCCTAAGAATCTCTTTGGCTCCATTTCCCAAGGAAGCCGACTCCATGTTAATCCTGCTGGCTCTTTAACAACAGTTTTAAACTAGGCATTGTCCAGCCTCAAGGAAGGTAATGACTCCATGTGGGTTGCTAGCCTGCTTTTTCAAATGGTCATCATCTCACTGCAGGGAAAGAATGCTAATTATGACAAGGAGAACACCACAATCTTAACAGGGAATAGAGACCTGAGAGAGCAAATGGACTGCTTGAAGGTCTTACTCAAGGTCAAGGCATATACCTTCCTAAAAACTTCAAGTTGAGAATTACCTTCTTCATACATAGACAATTTTCACTGGGGGAAGGGGAACATTTTTGTCAGAACCAAACGGTCAAAGTTTATTCTATGTAAAGTTTATAAATTCAGCACTTTAGGGTAATGCATTGATTTTCAGTAGCTTTCATATAAATTTAATTTATCAGAATGACTATTTTTTAAACACCCAAACACATCTAGACTTACATATAAATGTAATTTACCAAAAATGACTATATGTTTTAAAACACCTGAACAGTTCTATTATTTTAAATTTATAGAAAATTATTATAATGATCAATCATAGGGCCAGAGCTCATTTACATATTCTTATTAAGGTAATTCCTATATGCTGTAACCAAGATAGACATACTACAAAGGAGTTCTTAATACAAATTCATAGTAGGAGATACTCTGTGACCAAAAACCTTGACAGGCTTAAGACTCCAATTCAGCAATTGACAGAGCCTGAGCATACAGTTTCACCTATATAGTACAGAGTTCTGTTGCCTTCAATCTATATCTACATAGATGCAGCAAATTGCAGGATTAAAACTTAAATGGCAAAGCAGACAAAAAGCAAAGCAGAAGATGAGAACATTGTGGCTTGCTTAAGGTCAGAAAAGAACTCTAGGGAAAATTTAAAAATCAAACCTAGGTTTTCTGACTCCCCATCCAATGCCTTCATCACAAGTTCACCCTGCCTTTACATAATTTAAAATATAACACTAAATGAAATATCACACATAACTTAATAAACATATTTAAATAACAACAATAATAATAGTAATAATAATAATGCACTGTACAGGCCAGCATTAAGATTAGTATAATAATCAACCAGCTACAAACACAGAAACCTTCTTCTCAAGTTGTCCAAATGACTGAGAATCATAAATGTTTGCCAAAGTTATATCTACTGCAGGTACAGTTACACTGAAGTCCATGGAATTATACTGTTAATCAATTTTAACTTGTTATACAATCTTAAACATATAGATGTCTACAAATAAATATAAATAGTCACTATAAAAAGGTGTAGAAAGGCATACAAGCATTGGACTAAATGAAAACACAAAATATTAATTCTGTTTCATGGATTTTTCCATCAGTCATAGGAACACCTTATCTTCTGAGAGACATCACTGTGAAGAGCATGTTTTAGACAAATGATTTATATTTCACAATCATTTATTTTGTTTAAACAAAATTAGTAGTTTTGCTTACTTACCCCAAAAAAATCATTATGGAAGACTTCTGTCAAATTTGCAGTGCACTTAACTCTGTAATTAATTATAGTAATTGTCATAAGTTTAAATGTAAGTCTGATATTTATGGACTTTTATCTACCAACAAAACTAAAGTCTAAGTATGACTGAGCTATTCTATATAATAGCTATAATCTTGGACCTCTACAGTACATTACTCATAGCTCCTTTGTTTCCCCAATCACATATCATACCTACACCCCTTCATAGGGGTGCTTTGTCATATATGATTCCAGAGTCTTTATGCCGTTCTAGTGTTCTATGGGCCTAAGAGTTTGGCTTGCTAAATTTTAGTGACTGACTTTCTCTTCTTTTGGTGGTGATAGGTAGGGCAGGGTAGGACCTGTGAGACTAAATGGTTCAGAGGCATAAGCTTTCATAGGTGACACTCTTCTTTATCAGATGCTATAAAGTGAGTGGTAAGACAACAAATGTTATTACTCACAGCTGTGGGGGGGACTTTCTTACTTTTTCCATTTCTAGTAAAGGTTGAAGTGGTCCAATTTTATTTTGGCTTTTATTATACTGTGGTCTCAACAGGATCTGATTTTCAGATATAATAAGAGGTATAACTTACTTCATAACAGAGCAACAAGCTAGAAGTCTATGTGCAGCCTTGATGGTGAAGACATACAGAAGTATATATACACAGAGGTGCATCTACAAGTAATTTCTGCACAGAAAATTCAGGTTCATTAATGTTCTCCTGGGCGCATGTCTATACATGTGCCCCTATCTGAAACAAATGGTGCCCGACAGGAGCAGCCCAGTCCAGGGCTGCTCCTGCCCTGCTCTGCCCCGCCTGCAGCAGTCAGGAGTAGCTGGTCAGGGGGCCAGTCCCAATCTCCATCAGGTGGGGATAGCTGTGCTGTCTACAAATTGCTTCTGGTCAGCATCTGCATGTGCATTAGCTAATGCACCATTTATATAAAACTTTTATGTGTTGGTACGAGCAAGTGGCATCTTAGACTAATTTAATTTAGTAACTGTTATGCTTTATTGTGCATTAGATTAGTCTCGTGTAGATGCACTTAGAGTATATATTCTCAAGATGTCTTGGGAAGAAAGGGATTATTGAGAGATTTCAAGCTCATGTCTATCATGACCAATACTGATCCTAGTAAATTGAAAATGTTATTTTCTTCTTCTTGGCTTCTAAGGGGAAAGACTTTTTCCTCAGATGGGTTATTTGTTGAGTAAAGTTGGAGCTATTATTGAAGCCAAGCTGAGATGTGTGGAGATTCGTAATCACCAATAACTCAGTGACAGCATTGGGGTATTTACACTGTCAAAGTAGCTTCCACTATGTATTAATCTTTCATCGGAAATTATTCCCTTCTCATCACTAATTGTAGTGCTCTCTGCTAAGCAGCACTCATAGAAGATATCAATATAAGCACTTCTTGAACAAGAGTGCTTAAAAAGGAATTGTTGGCAAGTTGGACTATACTGCTTATAGAACAGGAATAAGCTGATATCACCAACACCTAAACAAGAGGGCAATTTGAGACACCTTTGCTGAATTCCGGAACTCCCCTTGGTCTTAATTAGGACAACTGAAAGAAACTGTTAATTTCAATCAGCTGCTGAAAAGCACTGTTGTTGCAGTCAGTCATGCCTTTGGAGATCAGTTTTAAAGTCTGTACAGCATAGACTGCTCTTTGCTGAAGTCCATTTTCTTTCTAAATAACTGGTATTTGTATAGTTCCTATCAATTATTACCTGCTATATATTATATATAGTATCTAGATTTTCTCCTTAAATGGCATTATATAGTATGGAAAAATGGATTTATTTTACTGATCTGCAGAAACAAATACAAATTTTAATTTAAGAATAAAAATACATCAAGGAGATAAGTGAACATAATGCTGCATGAAATCATGAAACTAAGTATGAACTACTTTTAGATATTAAGTACCCAAGTAACTAAGGCCCTAAAACCTTTAGGAAATACTCTAGGGGTTCCCTTCATATCTCCTGATTTCTTGATATCCAGGAAGATTTTAGTCATAGATGTTCTATTTTTCACTTCTACAATCAAAATATTTGGCTTTTCTAATAACAGCAACCACATTATTCCAGATGTGTTATTTTATTGAGTAGGACATGTTACTTTATTGTGTCAAGTAATCTGATGAAATGCATGTTCAATGTAATGACTGAAATAAAGAGAAAGATCAAATTAGCAAAGACACGATCTGCATTACTCTACTGCTTAAAGAGAGTGTTTAGAATAATTCTTTACTGCTTAAAGAGAGTGTTTAGAATAATTGTTTCACAAATAGTCTTTGTGAATAGACTATTCATCATAAAAATATAGTGTTCAACAACCTGAAAATACTAATCAATTTATGTCCAATTCAGTTAGTGTTTACTGCCTGATAAAAAATGAGAACAGAATTTTGGAAATGTCATAATACTCCATTTCACCATTTCTAAATGAACATTTTTTCAGATTCAGTTCACAAGATGACAGTGAAAGTGTATCCCCTCCCCAGTTACTCAGTAGTGGTGACATTTACTGGGCATATTGTCGATTCAATTCAAATCTCCTGGCTACCTGATTTAATACAGGAAGTTGAACCAAAATCTCCCACCTCTCTTGAGAATTGAGTAAATATTAACGTATAAAGTATTCTGCATTGAGTCTCCCTTAGTATCTCTTGCCAAAACTCTGTTTAAATAATTAAATATTCATTGGGCTACAGAGAGTGAAAATGGCCTTATAGATTCATGGTTAGGGAATACAAAATGGAATAGCTCCAGCAAGAGGGATAAAAAAGAGCCTTGGTTAGCCTGCAATCTGGAAGCAAGGATACTTGCGCTAAAATCCCTCATCCAATTCAAACAGAGGAAGGATTTGAACTGTAGTTTTCCACATCCTAAGAATATATTCTGACTGATTAAGGGAGGAGGAAACATTTCCTCTTTAGTTTGGTGAATGACAAGTCATGGGAATCTGTCTCATTTGCAAGTAAGAAAAAGTAAGTATTTACACAGCCATATTCCCACTGAATTCATTCAGAGTGCTAGGCTCCCTGTGAGAGCTCTGCCTTCAAAGAAATATATATGTTGCAACCATCGAAGGAAAAGTATAAGTGGCGACACCGACAGACTTCTAAATAAGTGTATATTTTCATGTCCATTTCGTAATCCCCTGAAAATGTGGTCAGAATAAAGTCCAGCTTTTTTCCTTTATTTTGACAATGCAGACAATTATTTTTACCTAAAAATAAAAGTATTCAATTCTTACAGTCATATTCTGATTGAACTGTATATGAATGGATTCCTAAACAAATGTACATACATACACACCCTTCATTGAACTGCATCATTACATTTACCCCCTAAAGTCATAGAAGTCCGTAGTCAAATATATGCCTCATACATTGGCTATAGGTTTTTTATCAGGCACTTTCTGTATAAAGCTGATAGGCTTACACGGACCAACACAGCATTATCACAATGTATATGTACACATACATTATGGGGCTAAATTCTGGCAGCCGCTGAAATGAAAAGCTTGCTGTGAAGCATGTTTTTCCTATTCTGCCACTTGCTTCTGTCTGGGCACTTGTCTTCTATTCAGACACTCTTCCATTTATACTACAGTTTATCTGCCCCACATCTCAAGCTCTAGAGAAGATGCAGACCACATTGGGACTGCAAAATTATATGCAATTGGATGCAGCAAATACCACCAGGAAGGCTTTGGGAAGAAGCCTCTGTGAGACTCGTCATCCTCCCCACATTATCCCACTGGGGAAGAGAGACAAGTGTGTATAATTTAAGGTGCTCTAATCTGCTACCTTTTGGGAAATCTATGCACCCCAGGGCTTCCTGGAGATGAGCCCAGCCCCCAACTCTTCCCTGGTTTCACAGATTATTTGCATCCAAGCTATCAGTGATTTCCCTGATTGTGCCTATAACTGAGAGCACCGCCAAGAAGACGACACAGTCTCAGATTGTTCTCAGGGACTCTTCCCAGTTTCCAGGAAGGAACAATGCAGCTTCTCTAATCCTACTCAGAGCAGCGCTGCCTTCCCCAACACTCCCAACCCAAAACATTATTCCCCAGCATGATTCTAGTATCCAACAAAGTAGCTGTCAAGTAGTATAGTAAAGAGAAGATAATATTACTGAAGTAACTGAAGTTTCCCTGATGCCTGACAGCTGTTTGTGTATGCTGAGGGAGTGTGAGGAGGAGATTATGGATCCCTATCTGTCAATAAAGTATATTATTTGAAGGAGTATTTATATAAGCTTAAACATATTACTATTGGTATGATGAAAAAAACTAAATTACAATCTGGTCTCAGTTTTAGCTGCCCAAGTAAAGGGAAAAGGAACCTGAAGAATAGAAATTACTGTGTAGTCTCCCCTGAATTAGCTGCTAGGTGGATATTTGTTCTTTCTTACAAAGGAGCAGGTAAGAGGCCAGGTCTCAAACTTCAGAGATACCTTGAGATGCATCATATGGTCAGGCATGCCCATATATAAAAATTATTCTTGAATACTATGTTCTTTCCTTTTTAACTTGGAATACTCCCCAGAAAGAGAGTATCCCCATAATAGATGGGGATTTGCAAAACTGTCAGTGCAGTCGGTCCTAAGCTTTTTTTCTGGAGATTCAATGTGTAATTGGCAGAGGCCACAACCCTTACTTACACTTAACTTTTATATGCATACCTAAACCAAAGGAGGACTTTTGGTGGTCCTGAGGAGTGTATCTTAGTAATGGCTGGGCCTTTCCCACACGTGTACCATGAACATGGAAAAAAAAATCTTATTCACACATTTTTGAGGGGAGCAGTGTTCTCCTGTGATCTAACACATTGTATCTCTATAGTGGGTGAACATCGTAGTAAGAGCAGTAAAAGCATAATTCTACTTCATCTCCCCAAAGGGATGTAATATAGGGATAATCAAAGAAATAATTTTGTTTAAAAAGAAGGAAGTGCCAAAATTGTTTAAGTGGGAGGATATCTGCTTGGACTGTTTTTACAAGGACATTCTTGTTACAAAAAAAAAAAAATCATAAATGCTGCCAACTAGAAATCATTTGGCCTTCATCCCCCCCCCCACCACCACCACTTTTCCCTCAGTAAATTAAGACAGGATGAACAGCTAAAATTACTAATTGGTTTACTGATCAGTTGTACTTTGTTCGATTGATTTGCAATTAATTCTGGTTTGTGGTATACAGAAGAGGAAGGTTGGCGCCAACCTTTGAAGCAGCTGATACTCAATACCCACCAAGAGAGCTGTGGGTCGGAATATCAATAATCTGTTTGAGGCAGCTCCTGAAGGTATAGAGACTGTGTCTTCTGTATTTATGAGACCCATAGGGAATAAAAACAAACCCATGGCTTTTATCAGACATGTCTTCTACTGTCATATTTATAGAAGGGTTTAGACATTCTTAATAAAAGATTTTGAAATTTTAATCCTATACTCAGTATTTAACATACTTGCAACAAAAGACCACCACTATTCATTTAGCATCCCTATTACCCATAGGGGTATTTGTTTGTACAGTGCCATTCAGTTTGCAGGATCTTTTATAGACAAATCACAGTAAAAAGAGAAAACGCCCATCCCTAGTAAACTAGCTTCCCAATACCCTAATTTTGCATGCTTACTTTGTGCTTAACTTTACCCAATAGTGAATTTATTGGGTTTTCCTGAAGGAGTGTGGAAATGCAAGGGTTATAAAAGTGAAACATAGGTAGTTGTGTTAGTTTGAAGTCAGATTAAGCTACCAGTCTTCCCTGATTTCTACAAGAGTTATAAGAGTGAAACATTAGTGATTGAACTGGGTAAGCTCATAGGCATTGCAATACATATTTTCCCAGGTGACTGTGTCTGGGGCTCCAATATTGAAACATTTAACATGAAAACATGAACAGTGAAGAAAACCTTCCAAAGCTGAAATAAGCCTACATGAGTATGCTGAAAGAGTAGTCCTAAAGAAGATAAGTATTATCACAAGTCATTTAAAGGATGTGCTAATGCTGTAGCTGAACCTTGACAATGTAAATGTCAACACATGCTTACTTTGTTTCACCGGTAATCAAAACACACACAAAAAATAAGAGGTTGATCATAACATGATTTCCCTTTGGCTCAAAAGTGGCAAAACATAGATGTTGTTGGATCTGGAGGAATGTAAATAGCATATTTGCCTTCTAATTCTAAAGGTCTTTGGATAGCTTGTAGTCTTGGGATGCACAAAGCCAAATTCAGACTCTGTACAATACCACTGATTTCAGAGAAGTGCTGTATGCTATATGTTACAGATCAAAAATCAGATCAAAACTGTAAAAAATTAAGTTCGTAGACTATTTTAAATTTTAGAAAAAATGTCTGCAAGCAGTAGACAGTGTAATATTTAAACTATTAAGTTTGATCAAGTGAAGAAACACCTGTCCAGAGTGTCTTGGGAGAAAGGGGTAGTTAGCGAGGTTAGTCTGAAGTTAGACAGAAGGCAAGGAAAGGGCACCTCAGGGTTCCTGTAGACCAGGGATGGGCAATTATTTTGGCTGGAGAGCTGCTTCATGAGTTTTGGTGAACTATCAAGGGCTTCAAGGGTAGCCCTTCCCCTTGGCAGAAGCCCTGCCGCCTGGTTGCCATCTTGGAACTGGAAGTCCCTCCCCTTGCCTCCGGAAGTACTCCTTTCGTGGGGGGGGGGGGGGTTGCCATCTTGGAACCAGAAAAAAACCAAATCATATACTAAAAGTCAAACATATAACATTTTATTTTTATTTTTAAAAATATTTGTGTCATGATTTGTGTTTGTGTAGTGTATATAAAGATGATTTCATAGCTCAAAAATAAAGTATTTTGTATAATGTATGTGGGCAAGTGTATGGAGTATGGTTGGGGGAGTGGGTATGCTTTTATGGTTGGGTTTGTGTGTATGTGTGAGGGGGTGTGGTTGTGTGTGTGGGAGGGTGTGGGGTATGTTGCAGGGTGTATGTATATGTGGGGGGGTCGTGGAGGCAGGGTGTGGGGTTTGTGGGGTGTGAGGGAGGGTGGGGAGGTATGGGGGGCCACCCCACATACTCACCCCCATGGTGCACAGCCTCTGCCACCAGTGGCAGCAGGCCTTTGGGGTGCTTGGGGGCCCATGCTGGCACTGCCACCCAGCGGCATGCACCTCTGACCAGTTCCAGGAGCTGCATGTGGCAGCAAGAAGCAGAGCCAGGCTGGGCCACTTCTTATCACACAGAGCTCCCTGTGGTGCATGTGCAGCTCCCAGCACTCATGTGCCACTGGGGGGAAGTCCCATGTGATGGAGCCGGTTACCTGCTCTGCTCCCAGCTGCTACATGCAGCTGCTGAGACTCCACCAGAAGTGGTGGGGAGCCCCGTCCCCTGCTTCCCAGCAGATTCCCAACAGCTGCATGTGGTGGCAGGGAGTGGGGAAGAAGGCTGGGTCCCTCATGTGAGGCTTCCACGCCACACTCCTGCCCAGTTGCAGCTCCCTCCCCCAACCCTGCCAGTTCCTTACCTGCTGCCTGGAGTGAGCACTGCAGCGGAGACAGGAGGAGGAGCTGCTGGAGGCCAGGGAAACTGAGTAGGTCCCCCAGTGGCTGCAGCAATTGATTTAGCTCATGGGCCATATTTTGCCCACCCCTGCTATAAACATCTGGGGAGGCTGCATCAATGTGCTGTAATTATAGCGCATTGGAGCATACTCAGTTAATTGAGTCCACTGGAGTATGCTAGCACCCCTCCAGCCTCTGCATATCGTGTATCAGTATCCACATGCTTCAAAATGGTGGCAGGGACATCTGAAATATAAGACACTGCTGGTGCATTAATTAGAATGGCCCTTGTAACTCCTTTTATTAAACCCCCCCACACACACACACCCCACACACACACCTCTGGAGCATATGTATAAACACCCTTAGAGACTCCTAGTTGTGTTTTTGTATGCCTCGCTGAACAAGTTAGACTCTAAAGCTGCTTACACATGTGATGGGGGTTTAGTCCTCCCTAAATTGAAATGGTGGGTTTTTAAGTGGGTTTTCAATTCAGGATCTTCCATCACTGCAATGGAACAGTGACAGCAGGCAACTCACCCTTCACCTCCTTCACAGGCAGGCTCTGCCAGAAAAAAAATGGTGAGGGACCCAATCCTTTTTTGCCCTCCTAGAGCCTTCCTGACTGTTCTGCAGCTAGAGCTTAAGCTGCCAGCAGGCCTAGGTCCTTCCCTCCTCGGTGGCAGAGACCCCAGGCAGCACCCGCCTGCTAGCACCCCACCTGGGCAGTCCCAGGGGGAACCTCTGCTGCAGAGAGAAGCGCCACGCCTCCCCACAGCTCAGGGGCTGCATGACCCAGCAACAGCTTGTACAGGAAGGCTCCACTGAGGGGGGAAAAAAAGAAAAACATGGCAAGGGGCCTGAACTTTGTTTTTTCTTCAAGAGCCTGCCCACCTTTCCTGTGGCCACAGGTGAACTGCCAGTGGGCTGAGTGGCCCCTGACTTTCCAAGGCCCCAGATCTTTCCTCCATGGTGGTGGTGCCCCCTGGGATCACCTGGGTGGGCTGCTAGTGGGTGGGTGCTGGCAGGGGGGCACGACCACCATGGAGGGAAGGACTAGGGCCCTCTGCAGCTCAGGGCCTGCTGGTAGCTTGCCCCACAGCTGCAGAAGATGTGGGTAGGCTCCAGGGGAAAAAAACAGATCAGGCCCCCTCACTGCTTTTGTCTTTTTTTTCTCACTGCAGCCTGCCTGCATGAGCTGCCACTGGGTCACACATCCCCTTAGCTCCAAGGGGCCTGGTGCTTCCCTCCACAGCAATGGCACCCCCAGGATTACCTGGGCAGTCTGCTAGCAGGTGGGTTCTGTCTGGGGGTGACTGCTGCCATGGAGAGAAGGTCTGGGACCCCCCACAGCTCAGAGGCAGGTTCTGCTGGGGGGGGGGGAGTGGGGAGAAGCAGGCTCCTCACTGCTGTTTCCCTCCTCCCTCAGCAGTGCCTGCTTGTGTGAGCTGCCACTGGGTACTGTAGCCCCTGAGCTGTGGTGGGTCCTGGTGCCTCCTTCCACAGAGGTGGCACCCATAGGGGCTGCCTGGGCAGGGTGCTAGCTTCCTGGGTGCTGCTTCAGGTCAGAGGCAGCACCCGGCCTTTTCCAACAGTGCATGGTGTGCTGCAAGTCCAGCCGTGCTTGAGGAAGCTAAGGCTTGGTGGGCTTCCAGTGCCCGGTGCACCATACCTGCCACCTTCCTGCTGCCTGGGACCACCCAGGAATGGGCTGGCTTGCCCCTGGGGTAGTGTGGGAAGGCAGCAAGATGGCAGCTGGGTGCACTGGTGACCACAGAAGGTGGTGGGGATGGTGCACGGAGTGCTAGTAGCCCACCAAGCCTGAGCTTCCCCAAGCACACCTGGGCTGCCAGCACCCCATGCACAGTCCCTGCCACCTTCTCGGGATGTATCTCTGCAATTTGTTATGTAGCAAACTAAATATATCAGGTGTGTTTAACTTTGCTATCTAACAAAGTCATTTAAAGCAAAATACACAGCTGCACAGTGTGATGAAATTAAAACAAAATACCCTGCCACAGGTGTAAACAAGGACATAAAGGGGTGCAAAAGGGCAATTAAGCCACTCTAAAGGCCAATTGCATCACATGTACCAGCACCCTAAGGGCGTGTGTCGATGAAACAGGGGCCCTAAATTGAAGCGGTGGGTTTTAAAAAATTTAGGGCCCTTTAAATCATTGTGTTGTGCAAACGTCCAAACTTACCTGCCTCTCCAGCAGCAGGGAGGGGAGGGCAAGCTGCCAGTGGGTGGAGCAGTCCCTGGGCTGTCAAGAGTGGACTGGTGCTTCCCTCTGTGGCAGTGTTGGCCCACCCCCAAGCGGTACCGACCCACAGGCATCCAGCTTGGGCAGTCCTGGGGCGCACCACAGCCGCAGAGGAAAGCACCAGGCCCCAGCACAGCACAGGCAGGCAGACTCCAGGGGGAAAAAAAGATCAGGCTTGCTGCTTTTCTTGGGTGAAGCCTGCCTTCCCAAGCTGCTGCCAGGCTGCCTGCAGGGCTTCCTGCAGAGCCCCTGAGCTGCACGGAGCCTGTTGCTTCACTCGGCGGCTGTAGGGCAGCAAACTAAAACTCCTCAGAGATGTTTTAGTTTGCTGTGCCCCAAGTCATTTAAAGCACATGATGCTGCCAAATTTGCTACCGCAGTTGGAATTACCCCTCAATATGCCGCTGATGCATGCAAACACTAACACCATTAACACAGTGCAAAAGCGTTTAACCCACTTTAAAGTGTCATGCACAAAAGCCCCCCCGCCCCCCTTTTGTCTACACACAGCCTAAGGTACTACCCTGCCCTGCCTTCTCCCAGACTTAAAACTAACATGGCTAACTGCCTAGAGTGTCTTGGGATAGTTTATTTAAAGATTTTGCTATTTAACCGTTAAAATATATATACAGCTGAAATTAAAATGATCAGCTGTGTCTCTCTCTCATCAGAAAAAAATGCTATCATAGGCTAATTTAAAATCAATTTAAGTTTGATTTCTTTGATACAGGCCAGCTCCAAATTCCATTTAAGTCAATAGGAAGACTTTAATGGGAGTTGGATCGGCCATGATATATTGAGGCACATGCTCAGGAAAACAATGTACTACAGCACTGAATTAGGATCTCAAAACTGTTATAGCTAAAGTAAACAAGAGTAGAAAACACAACCCGTGTTCAGTATTATTATTTCATTTTCATATTAATTATATCACTTCTGTTAGGCCTTCATATGGTCTCAAGTGGCTTCTCTTAATTATGTATTACACTATTATTTCATTTATACTATCATCTGATAAGTGAAAGGGATGTTCCCTAGGTTGTCAGGCCAGTACCAGATAACACTTATTAGGTTTCTGAAAAATAAAGCAAAACACATAATTGAATGCCTTTGTTAAGAATTTGTGGACTCTATTTGTCTCCTATTACTAGCATGTAGTAGATATTCTGTGCTTTGTTATGTAATTTTTCTTCCTTATCCAGAAATTTGCTTTAAAAACTTCCTTTTCACTTGTTAATTTTCCTGATGATTTTTTATGGTTGTGTGTTACCTTTCTATAAAGGAGATAGTTTTGTGTGGATTTTATGGAGGGGGGAAAAAAACCTCTGCCTTGAGGCCTTCAAATTTGACTCAGATTACATCTCAAATAATGCCATTTTAAGTGGAGTGCATTAGAAATTAGTTAAGCATATCTGATACATCCTAACTGCAGTGCAGATACATTTTAATCTATGTAAAGCATAATCTTAAAACTCAGGCCTTGCTTCAATGTGCCGGTATGTATTAGCACCAAGATAATATAATCTATTTTTTCCTTAGAAAAGTACACCTGATTTTTTTTTAATCCATTATTTGATGACATGTTGCAGGCACGTTTGTGTAACCTAAAAAGTAGTAAATGGAGGGGGGCAGGGGGAAATGAATGCCCATTCATGGAGACTATGTTTGAACCTCTAATAAATAAAACACCTGATTAAGGCTATAGAAGAGTAGTGATAAGGAAAACTGACCTCAGACTCCATGCTATTTAAGACTTGGGCTTTTCACTGTAAATGTGATCTTGTTTCAGACTGTGAATGAGTCTCAAACTGCATGTTACTAGCTGCATTAGAGATACTGTAATAGTTGCAGATCATTCCCGTGAGAAAGGCGAGCAAGGTTTGGTGACTCCAGTGTAAGAGAGCTATCTGTCACAGATGTCAGTTTATCTGATTGAGACTCCTTAGCTGCTGCTTTGCCTGGACCATTCTCTATACCAAGACCTTTTGCATCTACAAGCTGCCAGCACAGGGGCACAGGGGACAAAAAAAACCCTCCCACAGTTGAGATAAAGCATAAAGATCTCTTTGGCTTTTTGTCTCAGCAGCTAAACAGGAAGTTTAATTGGCTGACATCTGAACTTTTTTAAGAATCGGAATTCTTATGGGATATGTTTTTTTTATTTTATTTCATAATCCATCCAACATTTCACGTTTCATGTGTCATTAGTTCTGTATTCTGTCAGCCTGTCTAAGCAATCTATAACTCTGTTGTCTGATACAGAGAAAAGAGCTGTACCTTTTTATTGGTCACAGTCAAAGATTCAGGGATCATTTTGATCAGAAAAAAATAAAGCTGAACTCTGAGGGAATCAGCACCAAAGATTTGCAGAGAATCAAGATTTGAAAATGAGATTTCATTATCCCAAAGTTTGATTTTTGATCCTAAGGAGGATTTACCTATGAATGAGAAAATGGAAGCCTGTATTTTGTTCAAAATGAATCCAAGGTAAGGAGCATAAAGTCAGGAAAAGGGCACAGTAGAAAATTTGATCCAGTTTCTCACTTGCCCATATAAAAAGGGTATCATCCAAATGTTTCCATGTTTACAAAATAAATCAATTTGGATCGTAATTCTATATACATGTGTGCACACAGGACTCCCCATCCCAGCCCTCGAGACTTCAAGTATTCTATCCTTAAAACAATTCAATTTTTTTTTAATTGCTATTGGGATAAATGGATATGGCTTCATTGACTTCATTGAGACTACAATGGTTTAGAAGCTGAGGATCTTAATATATGCCAACATTTCTAACAATTGAGGGACTTGTAGAGTAACACAATTCCCTTAATAGAAATCTATCCTCTTGTACGGGTAGTAGATGGCAGGTAGTAGAACAAGGAAGTCAACTACAAAAGATTGAAAGTATTGAGGGCTGCTAAAGACATCATCTACATTGTTTATGATTGTGAATGTAAAATTTATGGATTTACCACTTCTCTGTAATGTATTTACTCATGGAAGTTCTGTTCATATAAATCATCTGTTTTCCAATAGCAACCTGCATTTTTTACCCTTCCCAGCTAAGTTCACTGAGGCAAGGAAGGGTCAAATGACTAGCCCAGGGTTGCATGATGAGTCATTGAATGAACCAAGAAAATGTAGGATCTTCCTTGCCCCTAGCCCTTTATATCACACTGCCACAAGGGGCTTCATATTTCCTTTTCAACTGCCTTTAAATCCAAAAGCCACGGGGTAGAATCTTCTTCTATTAACTCTTGATTATATCATTCACACAGAATAAACAAACACAATAGCTGAGTTGTGTTGTTCATATATTAAATATATGTCTTTGTTTTCCTTTAAGTATCTCCCTTTGCTGGGTTTTGTTTACTGGTACCCATAAATCAGCATTCTGATCAGATGCTGTAATGAAGTCCTACTGAAGACAGTCAATATTTCCACAGACATTAAGAAGTTCTTTAAAGGCTCCTTTCTCTTTGGGCTTGATTCACCATAGGATTCCTTCAGTTCTACGTTGGTGAAAAAATAATGGGTTCAAAACAGTAGCAGTAAATCAGATTATATGGCTAGTTTCTCATCTGGTATAAAACAGCGTAGCACTGGGGACTTCAAATAGTGCTACTCCTATTTACACCAGCTAAGGATAAACTTGCATACTCTTAGGCCTAGTTCAGCTGAGATAAGCAGGTGTTTAATAGCTGTCTGGTGTGGGTTGCAGTTTCAAAAATAGAAAGCAGTTTTGCTTTTGCATGAAAATCACAAAATAATAATAATAATAGTAATAATATAGTTTGGGTGCCAGTTATTTCTTTTTTCCACCATAAAAGCAACCCTTTCTCTTTTGGCTGCTCCTCTGACGTACTGTTGCTGCACATGCAAAAGCTTTAGCTGCCATGTACAAGATACAGACTAAAAATAAATCACTTACAACAAATGCATTTCTTTCTTGATACGCAGAAACAAGAATCCAAGTCTATGCAAATAAAACATGGTGCCCAGAGTAAATCTATATTCCTTCTGCGGGTTATCAGTTAGCCACAATCTGGCAAAGATTTAAGCATATGCTTGACTTTAAGCACTAAGTCAGAGGAACTAATGAATGAATAAAATTAGCATCTGTTAAATCCTGACAGATCAGGGCCTTAGATTTCAAGCTTTCTGAAGCAGTCCTTCTCATCTGTTCATGAACTGTCTGGTACAGAGAAGGGAATAACTGAATTTTCAATTCATTGGCAGTTCTGAAAAATCAAAAAGCATTTAATTTCTTGTAAGCCTAAAATACATTTTTGTCAACTGAAACAAAACAAATTTGAGAGAAAAAAACACTTCATTTTACCCCAAACCCTTTTTTATTTTATTTCTGAACATTTTAAAAATGTTTTAAAATAAAATAGAAGGAATGTAAATGTCTCATTGTTTTAAATTGAAACAGATCAAAATGTTTTATTCTGAAAATGTGAAAATTAAATATTTTGACATTTTCAAATTTTTAAATATAAGCAATTTATTAAAACAGATACAGACTCACAAACATGTTGAAAAATGTCAGATGCAAAAAATTACATACTGAAATAAATGTTGCTGGGATTTATAAAATAGCGTACTATAGTTGAGACCAAACTTCCTTTAATTCCTTTGAAATACTCCATCTTAGTAAGTAGAAATGAGAAATGCGATTTTCATCTGTACGTGTAATAGGTTTAGTCCGGTGTACTAATGTTGTAACGTGCATTTTAAGTTGAAATGCAACTGTGGTATACTTTCCCAGTGTGTTGCAGTTCTAGAAACATGTCTCAAAGGCATAATAAGGAATCCTTTTAACTTTCAGTTCTTGTTGGGTGTTGGCCCTTTGGGCTGTTCAAAATTTCCCTCCTTTTTCTAAATCCATTGTGAACTAGGCTGTAACCTAAAGTATGTTAGGATATGAATATCAAAGCTCCCCTCTAAGGATTGCTTTACACTACCTAGAAGGTATACCTGCATTGTTCCTGTCAATGTCCTTTTTGGATTTAGGACAAATAAAAAGGGGGAAATTGAGTTTAAAGACATTATTAATGGAGGCAAATGAAACACCACATAGACATATTAGATCCCCAATTGCCATTAAGGGTAGCAGCATATATTTTGTGACTGTTTACTCTGGAAATTACTGCAGACTTTAGGGAACATTTTTCAGTTTCCTGACATCAGCAAAAACCCTTCATCCAGTGTTGAGGCTAGATAACTTAGACAGGCTTTTACTCCATTTTAAACAAATTGAAATTCACTTTTTTATGACAGCAGTGTGAGCAGGAACCCCCTCATGCAGCTTGACAAAAATGTACTAGATTCAGTGATTAATTAATAAATGGGCTTGTATTTATTTGATATCTCCAGCCCTGGCTAGCAAGGATCCAAATGCTAATGTGAAACACCAAGACCAAGACTTTAACTGGTAGTACAGTACTGCTTTAAAAACACAGGATGGCAGCTGATTTTGAAATTGGGGCAGCTTGTTCTGGGTCAGTTCATTAAAGTAAATAAAAGATGAATGAAGAGGCAAAGAAATACTGGCATTTATAAAAGGCCCAATGTAGAGCTAAGTCCCTTCTTCAGTGCACGAACTTAACATTAGGGTAAGGATTATTTGTGATTTTCTTTTATTGGACCAAGTTGGGACCACTATTGGATAAGCTTTCTGGCAGCAAGTGCCCTTCTTCAGATCTGAACTGTTGTTGCCCCTTGACATTTCCTGAACCATCACAGCTACAACAACTCACCGACCCTACTTAACTTTAAGCACATGCTTAAATCACATTGGGTGGGTCCCCACATGCAGGGGCATGTATTTGTAGTGGTAAAAATAGCAACGGCACAAATTTGTGCCACTGCTTTTTGCTGCTGCACATACCCCTGCATGCAGGGTTTGGTGCAGGACAAAATGCCCTGCTTCAGGGAAATGGCGGTCTCCACTCTTCCTGGCTCCTGTTGTGCTGGGGAAGAACTAGAGGAGGATCGAGCCTCCATGTCTGCCAGCACATACTCCTTTGCCATGCACCATGCCACATTTTTTTGCAGCCTTTTTTTGTTACTGTGATTTTCTGGTAGCAAATTTTGCCCTTGCACTGCAAATTTTCAGCATGAGGCACATTTTAATGTGCCAGGTGTGCAGCTTGTGGAACCGTAAAGAGGTTTGCCGCACCACAAACTACATATACCTGCATATCTGGATCTGGTCGTTAATTTTAAGGTAGAATATGTGTAAATGCTGTGTTGATTCATCATATAAGGGGCACTTCTTCAGACTGAGCCACACAATCAGAGAGTAACGCCTATGTTCAATACATTGCGGGGGCTGAGGATGTCTAACATCACCAAGATAGCTCATTGAAAAAGTTTTTGTTTTTTTTTATGGAAAACATATTTTCAACCAAATGTTTAATGCAAAAGATCTTGAAAAGAAATATATTGAATTTAAAAAATTGGGGTTGAAAAACCTTGCTTGCTCCCAATTTTGGAGTTTCCTATGGGGAAAAAGAACAAAAATACTTCCTCCCAAAATGAAGCAATATATTTTTAGTTTAAAAAAAATTCATGCAGAACTTTGTACAAAACAGCATATGTTTTTGACATTTTTCATGAAATGCACTTCCACCTTTACCTACTGCATTCATGTATCAACATGACAACTGAGGGTATCAATGGACAGAAATGTAAATAAAGGAAAAGGAACTGTAAACTAAAAAGAGAAAAAGCAATCACTGCATATAAATTCCACTGTACTTTGTTCACAAGATATTTTGTGATTTCTTAAACATTTTTTCAACACATCTTAAAATTAAATTCTTCCAGAAGTTCACTACGTATTGCAAAAATAAAAACAAAGAATTCCCCATAAACACTTAAAAACTTAAGACATCAATAAATCATATCCACTATATAGAAAACATGAGCTCCAAGAGATTATCATTTTTCAGTTTTAAAGTGTCATTTATATAGCTATATATATATAATGGGTGTCAACTTTGACTTTAACAAATATTATTTTTAGAAAATGGAATAGTATATAATTAGAGATTCATATTCTTAATATATAGCACACCATTATTTTGAAGTTTCCAGACAGGAGATGAAGCAAGAAGTATTTTGACATGACACTTTTTTAAAAATACACAGGTAGGCTATATACTAAGAAGAATAATTTTATATAATAAAAATAACTCACCTTATATTTTAATTATATATTTATTGTGAATTAATGGGAAAAAGTGGATAGTCTGAGGACTATTGCAGGGAAGATGAAACATTTTCATTGAGTTATTTTCATGCCTTTATCTTTACCTTTTTAAACTGAAATTTATAATGATTGGTAAACAAATTGCTTTATTGAAGTAATCAGCTGAAGCCATCTTGCACAGATTTACTGTTCAAAGCTCCAGTGACCTGTCTAATGACCCTAAACCTTAGTGTCACAGGTTCTTTCTAATCCTTAACTATCCGTGTCTAATAAATCCACCAAGCTAATAAAAGAGCTTTATTTTCTGTATTGATACAAGTATGGATTTATTTATTCTACATTATTCACGAGAGAGAGACTTTTCATTGAAAAATACCTGTGGGAAATGATTCTTTGTAAGCAAGGTGTCATCTTTAAACAAATCTCTGGGAATTCTGTCATCAGAAATAATTTACTATGTGTCTTTTTTCATTTAAGTTGTTACTTTTTATTGCCAATTTCTAACTCCAAGAGATTTTTTACTAAAATGTTATTCATTACACCATAATATTTACATATACCACTTCCTATCTTGCAAAAAAATGTTGTAGCTAATTGGAGCCAAACATCTGCCTGCAAATAATATGACAAACTTTGGAAGATATTACAGTCTGTAAATTGTTAGTTATTATACATCTACATACAAAAAAGCCCACATATTAAAAACAGCTAAGATTAAGAACATGTATCATAAACTAAAAGTTAAAAAAATCCTCTTAGGATATTTTATTTTTTCTGAATCAAAACATTTCAAACCAAGGTCCTCCTGAGTTCAAAAAGAGCACTTAAATTTTAAAAGTGTTTATATATGGAACTATACAATTAAAACACCCAAGCAAATGTACCTTTGCCCTACATATTGCAATAACCAAATAATTATGATTAAGGCATTTCAATGTTTCAAGTTAGAGGATTTTTTAAACCATTCCATTTTTTCAACATAATTTTCCATTAAAGTACAGAATTAAAGTTGTATAACAGTGTTTAATTGCTTTTGAATTTTATTTAGAATTAATTCAAAGGATCGATTTCTAAAACAATTGTAATTTGAAGCTTGAAAAATGCAATATAGACTTCATATACAATTGTATCTCCACTAATAAAAGCAAATGTTTTTTTTTTTTTAAACTGTTAATAAGACAACTTGTCCTTATTATGTCATCAGATTGGCACTGGCAAACCTGACTGCCTACACAGAGCCTTATAAATGTGACTTGGTATAAATGTAGATATCTATCCACCCAGATTCATCTGTTGGATCTATCAATTTTAAACCAATTAGGCTTTCATTCTAAAAAATGTGCAGCCCCAGCACAAGATCCCTAGAACTAAATATCAGATTATTTTTATATCACCTATTCACCAACTTCTGAGACACATCGAGGGATCTGAAGTTGACCAGTTCTGTAAATCATCCCTTCTCACTGTGAGAAAGGTAATTATTGAAAGATAATGTTTTTTTAGGGTGGAAAGAAGTTAACACAAAATATTTATTCCTGTTGATTGTCAATATAGCCAACATATTGCGCTCGTAGGGTGTCTATGAAAGTAAAAGGATGATTTTATAAAAAAAGTGGAAATCAAAGTTTGGAGATTTGAACCTTGGAATCTTTTGCCTTGGGCAAATATGGTCCTCAATGGTCACTTCCTCAAAGGGATCATAAGACCCACAATTTTCTTATTTTGCTACTCAATAGTCCTAATAATACTTTGTCCATTATAGTAAAATTCACTCCTGTAAAGAAATACAGCACAGGGTCTGTCCATTAAATATTCAAAATATGGCTTTAAATGGGCCCGTTTGTCAATTGCAGCCCTCATACATTATCTAGATGCTTCATGGTATAGCTACAAGGCGAGAAATTGGTGATGCCAAAGCTCCAAGAAGGTGACCTGCCTAATTGCCAAATTATCAAGCCTCTCTGTGCCTCATATTTGCTAGATGTAACACAGAGTCATGGTGTATACCACACAGATTTATGATGTATAATATCATAATTCTAGGTAGATATGAAGTATCACATCAGTCAGTCTCAATGGTTAGAATACAGTAATATAGTACAGAATACAATAAATGATTCCCTATTTTCTCTTTACAAAAGATAAGTACCTCATGTGAATTCCTGCAAGGAAGACAATAGATTCCAGGGGTTCCTGGTTCTCAGTTGATGCTTAGTCCATTACTAGATCCTTCCTCTATAAAAAGTGAAGCATATAATATACAATGCTGTAACAATGGATAAGCAAGACTGGTGAAAGTAATGCTGCTGCATAGTACTATAAGAATTTTGAAAGCTCAAGTTTTATGCATTCATACAGCTAATCCATTTAAAGAAACAGAACATGAACGCATAATTTGATTCTTCCTGCCTTTGGATGTGTATTTACAGACACACAACATCTTGTTGGAGAACCTATGCATAAAATGTTGGAATGTGTGTGTATCAAACCCAGGAAATGGACAAAGTGTAAAGAAAATCTTAGTGCGTGTGTAAGGAGAGGTGAAATCGATTTAATTTCTTATTGATTTGTAGTCTCTAAAAAATTAGGAATGTCCAATAATGGGAAATATAGATAAGGGTGGCAGTATGGTCAAGTGAATAGGGCACTTGACATATACATATGAGACCTGGGGTGAAATAAAGTCCCATCAAACTTAATGGGAGTTTTTCCATTGACTTCAGTGAGCCAGAATTTCACACCTGAGTTCTGTTCCTATCTTTGCCACTAATCTGCTACATAAGCACAGATAAATCTCTGGGTCTCTTCTGCTATCTGCTCCACTGATCCTTTGTTTTATATGAGATGTTAAGCTCTTGGGAACAGAGACTTTGTCTTGCTATGAATTATAACCATGTATAGCAAAATGAGACACAAATGTCAGAGGAAGAGGAGGAATAGTCAGATTTTCCTGGTACAACTGAACAATGAGCTAATTAAGGACACATTAAAAATGAAATAATTTCCTTTTATTCTTCACTACGTATAATTTCTTTTTACTAACCCTACTCTCTTATTCCAGAATCCATAGAATTTAGATATTAGTGTATACTCTTCTTTAATTTCTAGAAAAGACATTAAAGTTGTAGTTACAAGAATAATTTACTGTACTTCATGTACTGTACTTAATAATTTTGAATCTCACTCCCCGTGAATGACACAAGACAGAGGTGTGAGGTCTTTCTCTGGAGTGAGTCTTCTCACTCACAAAAGTTAGAGAAGTGCAGGAGACAGAAAAAAATTAGTATTATTTTTTCTGATTGACAGCCTAATAAGGCACTTTTGTGAAGATACTTGGGAGTGTTGTTACATCCAATTAGTGGTCCCCTCTAGCATTGCTAGCCTAATTCGTGAGGAAGATAAGATTAAAAAAAAAACAGGAAATGTTCTCTATACTAACCCTTGAAAAGGATATATGAAAAATATGACAAAAAGTCTTACAGGGTCCATGTGTGTGTGTGTGTGTCCATGCGTACACACACACACATGTTATAGATATGTATATAGATATAGAAGTGTTGAAAGTACATTTTAAAATCTGCCAGTGAAATGGTTAATGTGGAAATAAATCAACATTCCTTTCTATCTATGTTGCAAACATTATTATCTCCAAGTCACATTTTAATTTCATACTTGATGCTTCAGCTCATGCCATGTTTTTAGTTAGTGATGGCCTATTAAGCTGCTAATTTATATACTGTTGTGAAGGCCTCTGTAAATGCTGCTCTGTAAATAATAGAGCAGTGATCCATAACCACCTTCCATGTAACAGCATAGAGTCCACTGCAGCTAATATGAAAGAACTGCTGGTTGCTAGGTGCCAAAATGCTGCTTGCCTATTTAGGAACTGCTATAGTTTTGTCTCCCTGCTAAGATGACAAAAGTATAATTAGAGATTAATCAAGAGCTACATTAGTGCCACAGTTTCCTGCAGGCTGACTTTTGTTGCTCACCAGCAGTTAAGTGCATCTGCCTGTATTTACCAGTTCTCTGGAGATTTAGAAATTTATTGTCATATTTACAGAGACAGCTATAGAAGAGTTATCAAATCATGGAGCAAACTTGACAAAATGAATATAATTTACAATTCCAGATTTGAGTCTATTTATTTTTTAAAAACATTCCCTACATGAAAATGTTTTAAATGTTGTGCCAGTACATGATTACTGAGGTGGGATTCAGGGGGGTTAGGGGGGCAGTTAGGCCCAACCATTTGTGGTTTCTAGTGTATGTTCACTAACATGAAACTCTGGATTACATAGAAGGGTGTTTTGGGGGGGGGGTTTAATTGAAATCAAGATAATTTATAAGCCGATTTATTTAGATTTTCACAAATTAGTTGACTTTCTAGTTGGCTTTTTTAAGCTATGACACTGAATTCAGTCTCATTCATATGCCCATAAGCTGCATCTTTACTAGAAATAACATTTATTTGTAAATGATTATGCTAGCTTCTTTATGGTGGAGCATTCTATCATGCTGTAATGCTCAAAAATGGAGAAATAAACACCCTCTACCCTGCAGGACCCCTCTCTCCAGTTCATTTTCTGGTCATTTTATTAGAGATTTTACAAACATTAAATAACATGTTAGTAAGCTATGAATTGAGTCCTGCTCTATTGAAGGATAAGAGCTTAGGTCTACTAGTATCTAAGAGCTAAATTGAGACAGAGACTTAATAATACAAGAGTGTGGTAACATCTACCACGCCTACCAGAGTGGAATCCAGAATGCTGAGTGAGGAGCTTAAATTCCCTGTATAGCCCATGATGAGGATTAAACATCTCTGAACAGTTTTCAAAATAGCCAGAAAGCTGAGCAGAGACCTGCCTAGAGCTAATCAATATGGAATTACTGAAGACAGTGTCTATGTTGTAGTCAGTAGGGGTGTGCGAAGCGGGCCCTATTTGATTCGGATTCGGCCCGAATCGGAGACAGTGATTCAATTAATTCATTCAGATCGCTGTCCCTGATTCGATTAGGCAGAATCTGAATCTGAAGATTCGATGCTGATTCAGAAAATCAGCGATTAGGACGTAGACACAGCTTTAAATGCTTTTTCTACATACCTCAAGGTACCAGCGTGGCTTGTGAATGCTGCAATGCTGGGGTGGATGGAGCATCCAACAGGAGTGCAGGGTGGACTTCTGCATGCTTGGTGGCGAACCCAGAAGTGGACCGGAAGTACTTCTAGTCCACTTCTGGATCCACCAGGGAGCACACTGGGGATCCCCCCTGTGCTCCTGTGGGATGCTCCATCTGCCTCAGCATTGCAGCATTCACAAGGTGCATCTGGTACTTTGAGGTATGTAGAAAAAACATTTAAAGCTGTGTCTATGTCTGAATCATCAAATCTTTCTGAATCTTTCCAAATCAATTTGGACAGTTCTGCTTTGATTGAGAGAGATTAAAGGGTCTCATGATTCAGTTTGGATTCAGAGATTTGGCCACTGAATTGGGCTGAATCTCCACCGAATCAAATCAGGGACTGAAGCTTCCCAGAGCTCTAGTAGCCAGTCCTTTTGGGGTTTCAGTACTTTAGGCTCTCAGGAAGCCATTTCTATCTATTGGGATCCACAGCCCAGAAACTCTCCTGAAAAGTGCCTACAATCCTTCTTTCAGGTTTCAATATGAGTGACTAATGTAAAGGATTATGATATAACTGTGAAAAACGCTAATGTAATTCTAATATGTAGTAGACAGGCTATTTGTGTAGATACAAGGAATCATTGGTATCGCTGGCATTTATAAGATCCGTTTTGTGTACAGTTTTGACTCATGTTCAGAAAGGATTAATTTAAACTGGGAACAGGTGCAAAGAATAACTACTGGAACCGTGAGGAGAATGGAGAACCTATTTTATAAGACCTTGGAATGTTTAGAGAGGAAAATGAAGTTCAAAACAGGATAGGACTACTCTTTATGATTACCAGAAAGGGAAAAGTGCTATTTAAGTTAGAGAACAATACTATCATGTAATCAAATCACTACAAACTGGCCATGAGGAAATTAAGATTGGAAATCAGAAGGATGTTTCTGATGGTTAGAGGAGCAAAGGCCTTCTGAAAAAGTAGGGGGAAAGAGCTTGACAGCTTTAGGAAAGGATAGATCATATAGATTATTCTTGAACCAATAATAAGCACACACGATATGTGGTTTTAAGTATGTAGTATTACTACAATAGAGATGAAAGGAAGCTTGTATTCCATGTTTTGAGGCGTCTTCTGGTTACCCGTGTCTCCAGCGTGTTGCGTCGATGCTCTAATTCTGAGCTGCCAGAAAAAAAGCAGTCCTTTACTCATTTGTGAATCTATCTTCCAAACAATTTTACCAGCTGAAAATCATTCAGAAATTTTAGCCCAAATTCACAAACAGCTTTAGGATGATCAAATGCATATTTTCCAGAAAATTACTACTTACAATATTTATCCCAAACTTTATTTTTTCAATAGATATAGCCTGAAATCATAGACCGTGTCAAGATAACTGCAGCCATGCGGTATGTGGCACTGCAGACACATCTGTGGTGCCACACACTTCACAATCAGAAATTCCCTGCACTGCTGCCCATGTGAAAAAAAAACACATGCAGAAAAAAATGGGGTGGTGCACATGGCGGCAGCATGTGCCACCCAAAACTGGAGCCTGGTCAGCCAGAGCCATACTCTGGCTGCCAGCCAGGCTCCCAGCTACAGGAGCACCGCACCTGCAGATTTCTCAGCCCCCAGGAGCCCACTGTCTTCATTCATATACAGGAGTGGGTATACTAATTTATGAGAAATTGTCACTAACACACACCCAAAACTACTTTGTCATTCAAATATTTGGAGTCAGGAAGCAATTTTCTACTAGGTCAGTCAGACTGGTTAGGACCTGTCCTCCCTTAGTAGTGTGGGATATAGCCCAGTTCCTCAGATCATCTGCTCATACTTACTTAAGAATTGTGCAATGGTTATGCCTTTTTCTCTTCTGCTCTTCTCTTCTAGTGCACTTTGTTTTATCAAGTGTTTGTAGCTATGATATATGAAAGGAATTGGAGTTCTTGTGAAGCCTTTTACAAAAAAGTGCCATCCAGAAAATGCAAACTCCAGCTACATACATACATTCAAATAATCTGGGAGGATTCTCCAAGGTTTGTTCTTCTGGTAGAAAATTAATCCAGAGCTGCATGTTCCAAATATTTGAATGCTGAGACTCTTAAGAATAGAGAGTTTGCAGTGCTGACACTGTGCAGACGGGGAAGAGAGAAAGAAAGGGGAGGCTCCATGTATACATCTGAGTACTCTCTGAAAGCTCTCTTAGTCTGCTTGCTGACAGATGACAGCAGTACATAGGGCAGCCCTGACTGGCTGTTCGAGGTTGCCCATGGTCAGCCTGTGCTTCCTTGTAGCACAATGTGGGGAATGTGAAGGGAGCATGTTCTGCTTTGTAATAGAGAAGCAGAGTCCAGCAAGCAGCACACTTTCTCCCTTGGGAGGACCTAGGGAAGGGGAATGCTAGAAGACTATATCCTTTTCTGAGATAGGAGATAGGATATGCCTGCACAGCATGTACAGGCATCTCTGCTCTCCCAGGAGAAACTCTTCTTAGAATGATTTAATCCTGGTTTTTCCCATATTAATTTTCTCCTAAAGCAGCCATTTTTACTCTGGGAGAAAAAGCCTGAACATCTGAACAGTTGTGGTTTCTTCTAGGAGAGCAGTCTGTATAAAGACTCAGAGTCCTGGAAAGCTCCTGGCAGTCCTACATTGCCATGTTTGTATATTTAATGCCTTGAATAGAGATGGCCAGAAAGTAGTTTTTTCCTCATAAAAGTAATTTCTTTTTTGATAACTTGTTTAGCTGGAAACATTTTTTTAATTTCTCAAAAACAAAACTTCTGTTAATATTTAGTTTCAAAACAGTAGGTTCCTATAGGGTCAAATGCCTGGTCATCCTAGGGGCCCTGAAAGACCCTGCTCTAGCTCTAGGTTCAGTGTGCAAAAGCCCTGAGAAACACAGCTTCCAGGTCTTATTTGTTTCAGGGAGCTGCTCATTGAAATTGATACTCTTGTCAGTTTCACTGTAGTTTCTAGCAGTGGCAAAATTGATAAAAGTGTCAGTTTCACTGAGCTACTACTCAGGACTCCCAGGATTCTTTGCCTGAGCAAAGTGGTCTGTAAAGACTTCTGAACTCTCAGACTAACTGTCTCAAGAACTGAGCAGCATAACAACCCCTCTGGCCAAGAAGTACAGAAAACCTGGACCCCTGCCCAACACATGTTGAATGATTAAGTTACCCAAAGCTACAAATCCTGGGAACCTGTCCCAACAGTCCCAGTCTCCAAGATCTTGTTCCAGGAAGGAAACTGGAGTAACACTTTGTTTAGCACTGAACTTCAAGGGCTTCTGGATACCTGGCTCCACAGAAGGGAGACTAGTAACCTTGAATGGTCAGCCACCTCAAAGCAATGGGCCCAAGAAGAATAATGGTGCACAGCAGTCCACTAAGAACCCTATCCTTTTGGCCAAAAGTTGATAGAACTCAAGCTGTTTCAGGTAAAACATATGAGTTCAATGAATTGGCAATATATAACAAACTATTTTGAAAGAAATAAAAGACCCATTGTAGTCTGGAAGATTCATAGATTCATAGATGTAGGGTTGGAAGGGACCTTGCAGATCTTCTGGTCCGACCCCTGGCCCTGGGCAGGAGAGAAAACTGGGCTTAGATGACCCCAGCTAGGTAATTGTCAAGCATCCTCTTAAAGACCCCCAAGGTAGGAGCCAGTACTACTTCCCTTGGAAGTTGGTTCCAGATCCTAGCCACCCTGACTGTGAAGTAGTGCCTCCTGATATCTAGTCTGAACCTACTCTGTAACAACTTACGGTCGTTATTCCTTATTACTCCGGGAGGGGAACAAGGTCTCTACCAATCCCTGCTGGTCCCCTCCTAGTAAGTTTATAGACAGCCACCAGGTCCCCTCTCAGCCTTCTCTTGTGAAGGCTGAACAGGTTAAGGTCCCGTAGCCTCTCCTCGTAGGGTCTCTCCTACTGTCCCTGGATCATGAGAGTGGCCCTCTTTTGGACTCTCTCAATGCTGTCCATATTCCTCCTGAAGTGCGGTGCCCAGAACTGGATGCAGTACTCCAACTGCGGCCTGATCAGTGTTGCATAGAGGGGAAGGATCACCTCCTTGGACCTGCTTAGTCAATCAGAACTAACCTGAAGGCCATCACAGTTACTGAAAGTCTTTCCTTTGGCTTCTTTTTCCTTTGAATAAGACTCATAAAAAAGCTGCAGTTTCCAAGTGAAATGAAGTACATAGTTTTGTCTACACAATTCTTTAGAGCAGTGATTCTCAACCAGGATGCTACAGTGCCCTTGGGTGCCTTGAGATGCTTTCAAATCACTGTTGGGTGCCACACAATTTTAGCACTGTTAAGTATACAAATATGATTCACAAGATACACTCAGATATTTAACATAGAATTCATAGTGTTAAAAAAATTCTGACCTATAATGATCTTTGTAACAGAATTGTTCTATCATTTTTCTGTAGTAAAAAAACAAAAACAAAAAACAAGTAAAAACTAAGTGCTGGCACTTCCCAGCAGGCACTTCAAGTCTATCCAGGGGTGCCTCAAGACCAGGGATGGGCAAAATGGCTGATCTTCCAACAGCCAGACTCCATTTCCCAGCCTCCCCTGCCCACATGGCTTGGGCCAGTCTCCATGGAGACCCCAGCTGCACCTGAAGGAAAAGCTCAGGTTGGGGTTGCCATCAAGACCAGCTTGAGTCGCACTGGCAGTGTGTGCACCACAGCAGCACAGGGGGCTGCTCTGGAGCCACTGGGAACTTGGGATGGGAGCAACTTGCTCCGGAGCCAGGGCAGAGCCGCAATCTGTAGCCTGCATGCTCTGGGCAGGGGTGCACAAGCAGGGGATCATGGCTCTGCCCTGCCTTCCTGCAGTGGTGATAGCCTGGTCTGGAGTTGGGGCAGAGCCATGATCCCCTGCTTGTGTGCCCCTGTCCAGAGCATGCAGGCTACAGATTGCACAGCCTCTGCCCACCAGCAGCAGCAGGCAACAGGCCCTCGGGGCACTCACAGCCTGCAGAAAACAGAGCCCCTTAATGACATGCTGTCCAAGTGAGCCCCGGAACTGCACATGGCTGGGCCGCTGGCTCCATCATGCAGAGTTCACATGCATGAGCCCTGCACTGCCAGGGAGAGGACCGCATGATGAAGCCAGTAGTGTGGGTCATGGGGTGTGGCTGGGGCAACAAAGAGAGGGGCAGAGCTGGCCTGGTTCCATAGTGCAGAGCTCCCCACAATTCCCCATGACCTGTGCATGGCAGTAAGCAGGACTGAGCTGCTGGTTACATTGCATGGGGCTCCCCACAGAGGTAAGTAGCTTGGGCAAAGTACCCAGGAACTTCATGTGAGCTGCATGGAGCCCCATATGATGGATCTAGGTGGACCCCATGCTCCCATTGGCCCAGGCTCCATGCTTCTGCCACCCCACCCTAGGCCCCCACCAACTCTGGCCTCATGCTCCTCCCCAACTGCTGCTGCTGCACTTCCATCCACTGTGTCCCCCTTCCCCTTCCTGCTGCCCCCACTCTATCCATCCACTGCCCTTCCCCTACACCCGCCCCTGCTTGCCTCTCCTCCTCACCCCCCCACCACTCCTCCTTTAACCCCCAACTTTGGGTCAAAGTTGCCCCATGGGGGAGGATGGGAGCCCAGCGTGTGCTGCCCCCATGGGAGTGAGTGGGTTTTGGGCCAATGTGAGCACAGCAGGGGCAGCCCAGGGCCAGGCCAGAAACAGTGAATTGGTAGGCACCCACCTGTGCGCTGGATGAAATCGCCTGGTGGGCCAGGCCATATTTTACCTGTCCCTGCCTTAGACAGTACTGGCCATGGATACCCTAACAAAAAATCCAATCAGCAAGTCAATTAAGAAGACTTTTTCAGAATTTAATTTCCATGAAAAAATAAATACAGTTCTTAGACAGTAATTCTAATCTGGACATTTGTTTTTAATTCTCAATTTCTTTGGGAGATAGAAATTCCATTTCTATCCAGGTAAAGTTATTCATTTGCTGATGGGCATTCTAAAACAGAAAGATTAGAGCACCTACTTATGTTTTCATGGCAAGATAGTGGCAGAGCTAAGAACAGAATTGGCCTGATAGCCTGCTTTTTACGGCATGCCTACAATGCAGATTCTTTACCATAGTGTAGATATATCTAGGGTTCTATCTAAAGGAGGGTGAAACTAAGGTTTTTTCATGGCCCGTTCACAGTGTGAAGAGCCACATTTGCAGGTATCTTGTGGTGGCCCCAAACCTTGTCCCTGATTGGCCAAGGGGCCCCAGAGGCCATGCCCCTCACTGCTGATTAGCAAGGAGGGATACCCTTCATGCAGCGCCACCCCACAACACTGATTGGAAGAGAGGCCTAGCAGGAGAGGAGGGAGGAGGGGAAGCCACCATCTTGGCTGCTCTCCTTGATGCTGCTTCACCAACTGGTGTCTTCTCCTCCAAGGCAGACTGTGAGGTTGGCCAGCATTTTATTTTTAACAAGTTTTTGTTTTTATTTTTTTTAAGGTGTTCTATGGAAAGTCTCAGCAAATGCCATGTTTCATGGTGATCACAGAAACTGCCATTTTTTGCGGTTTCCATGAAAACTGCAAACATGCAACTTAAGTGGGTCTCTGGACATTTCTAAGTTAGCTTTATATTAAACAGGGAGCTCAGTAAACATCAAAAAATATTCCTAAGGAGCTAAGTAAATAGTGTGATTGTTAGCCAGTGCTGTCCTACATGCTGCTGTAGTTGGACTATCAGCAATAGTTGGGTTAGCTAAGTTTAACTAGCATAGATATATCAGAGTAACAGCAGTCATCTATCCCCTTTGACTGTCTTTTCTATTGACATTTTCTATATAATGACCTGTGATTGATGTAATGAATTTGGCATCATTCTCAATAGAAAACACATGACAATATGAATAGTATCAAAATTAGGCACATACAAGAGGGATGCAGAATGGGCCTTTAATAAGAGGCACAAAATCCCTTTTTGTTATCTAAATCATCATCTCTTGAGTGACTCTATCCACTTGTCGCTGAGAAATGGTCTATTTTCTATAAACTTTAAGCAAGACACATTGGTCTAATGTGTCCATTTGTGGGCTGTCTAGGGGGATAAGTCTAGTATTACATAAAGAATGTGTTCTGTTTCCACCATGAGGGCAGGAAACTTTACAGGGAAACCTAGAGGAACTCACTCACACTTAATAGGACCAATGCTTACAATCTAATGAGCCTATAAAACACACACAGTGGACAGTAAAAGCACAGAATGTAGGCAGCCCACCCTGAATGTCTTTATTTTAACTGAAAATGAGTCAGAAACTGAATAGAGGAAGTAATATACAATGTTAGATAAAGAGTTCTGTGCTCGGACTAATAATACAAAAATCTACAATTCAGCATTCCTTTAAAATGGACAGTGTTTGCTGAAAGGTATTAGTTACTAAAAATTGAAGTCCTGATTTCACTCACATTAAATTTTGTTTGAAAATATTTTTTTCAGAATTTCATTCCCAGGGGAAAAAAATGAGTTTTTGAGTTCTAATCTGAGTTCAATTTCTTCAGGAGACAGAAATTGTATTTTACAGCAAGATCAGCCTATTCATTTACTGATAATGAGTACTGTAAGACAGAAAAAAATAAGATACTTTCCTAAGGTTACACTACAAGTCAGTGATAGAGCTACAAACAGATGTCAGGTAGCCTGCCTTCTATGGTGTGTCTACACTACAATTTTTTCAGTGTAGTATAAAGTCACAGCTCATGGTATGTACTACCTAAGATTACTAAGTATTGGTATAAACCTTTCTTATATTTATTAATATCTACAGGTTTGTAGATAATAAAGCTATTGTTGCAAGCAAGAGATTCCAGTACTGAGGCAGAAGCAGAGGAGTAGTGGAATTGAGATGTCTAGAGAAGTGCAGAGTCTCAGTGCAAAGATGAAGGTATAGAAGGTGTATGCTTATCTGGACTCATACATATTTTATTTCCCATTGGCTAAAGCAGGAAGTCTAGTGTCTTTCAGGGGAGGAAAGAGTCAGATTATCTTAAATGTTTCTCCACTCTTGGTCTTTAACCAGCCATTTTCCAAAGTCCTCAGAGGCAGTGCACTGGATCCTGGGGTGCTTTTGTCAGCAAGACACTTGCCTGCCTAAACACTTTCCTCCATGTATAGCCCTTCCTTGGACCCACCATAGCTTTATTCCTTGTTCTCCTCAAACTTTTTCTCTTCTACCCAAGATCTTTTCCCAAGTTCTGTAAAAAACATCTGAAGAATTGGGCTCCCACATCATCAGTATTCTTGTTAGGTATCTTGCAAAGCAACTTTTCCCCATGCACTGTTGGAAGCAGCAGTGTATTTATAGGAGCACTGACAACTGGCTAAAAAGACTGCTAAGCTTCAAAATCAAATGGTACATCTCACAGGCTTTATTTTATATATAAAATAAACTATACTATCTCTATGTCACTAGTTTTCAACCTCTTGTCTGTGACCATGCAGACTATGTCTAAGAGGTCTGCGAAAGATAACTATGATAAATCAAAAGTATGCAAATACCCACACTTACGATTCAAAAGGGTCTGTGTGCCTCCATTCAAAATTTCCAAAGGTATCTTTGCCTCCATTTGAAAATGTTTAGGGGTCCACAAATGAAAAAAGGTTAAAAACCACTATTCTATATGCACATACACACCCACCCACCCCATATTTCTTCACAAACACCATGCACCTTTTCCCCAAACTAACAGCTGCTAGAAACAAGAGTATGTGTTATATGAAAGAAATATGGTAAAAGCACATTCTGCTACTTACTTGGTGAAACTGAAAGTAAAATCAGCAGCCATCCTCAGTGAGTAGGCTGAGTTCTCTAGCTGCTGCTACTCAGTTACTTATTACAAGGAAAGATTTTTTTTTCTTCTTTCTACCTTTCAAAATCAGGTACATATTGTAATATGGGACATATTCTTTGGGAGAGAAAATGGTTTGTGGGGGGTATAATCACCAACAATCTACCTATCCTGTTTTATATCTGGTGCATATCAATGTGATACCAAACTCAGATCCACAGTGGATTGCATATATTCAAGGGCAGTGAGGGAATTTTTGTTGTTTACTTGTTTCGAAAGGAGGAAAGGAAATCTACAGATATGTTACAATTTTCACTTGAGCCTAGCTTTTATTTTCAGGGTGAGTTACCTTGCAATAAAGACAGGTGGGGTTAAATGACTAGAAAAACATGGTTCAGGAAGTAGTTTTGCAATACTAGAATCCAAAGGTTTCACCTGTAGATTGTCTCTAATTTTCAAAAGTTCATCATCATATAATAGCTGGCAATATAAGTTTCCCACAGAAGAGAACATTTTTTACGTAGAAAGCAAAAAAAAAAAAAGCCATAGAAAATATTAAATGGATTATAGGCAAGTCCAGGTATGTTGTGTTCTCAGACTTGAAGCAATAGAGAGTGATTATGTATTAAAATAAAGAAGTTCTCCAGGATTAAGGAAGAACCTCTGTATAACTGTAGCAGTCACTTAGGATCAAACGTTAGATCCAAAAGCCAGCTGCACACCACAGATGAACAATTTTGTTCAACACAATTACCTTGATTGCAGCTAATCTGATTTGGACTGCTGTATATATGTATGTGCATCTAATTTTACATAAGGGGCGATACCTTTGGTGGCTGAATTAGGTCAAAATACAAAAGAAAAAATAGCTAATAAGCAAGGAACATTATCAACATTTTAAATCCACAATTGTACTCTATTTCCACAAACCCACTGCTTTGATGAAAATTGTTTATTGCATGGCTAAGTTCTTATCTAGACGGCATCTTCTGGGCTTTGAAGATTTTACCATAGTCTTAGAAATAAAAAAATTGAGCAAATTGCTGTGCTTTTCTGTAATTTTATAAAACAGGGTGTTTCAAGATAAATTACACTAGCGGACAGTATCTGTCTAGTACCACAAAACACATGTAAAATACCTGTAATTTAGTCATTTCAAGGCATGCATGAAAAAAGGTAATAAACACAAATACAGCCATTCTAGTTTGCAGACATGCAGACTTCACAAGTTAGAAGGATCTCAGGCTTACTAAATATCAAAGATGGGATCTGTACTACACACCAAACTACATAAAATTGCCTTCAAATTTAAGGTGCAATTTATTTCAAATGGCATAAAGTTGAAGCTAGCAGCACTAGCACACACAGATACATATGCACTGGTTATCTGTGTGTCAGTATCTGGAGTTAGAAATAGAATCCCTCTCAGGGTGATACATAAAAGTGTAGTTACATCTAATGTACAAACATATTTTGATACAGTATACAAAATAAATATGGTCATATTATCTTCATTTCTGTGCCAGTATTGGGGGGGAGGGTTGTAATAAACATTTTATATTGTCCCTTTCTGTGTAATGCTTTGCTTTGAGAGTACTTCTTCCCTCCCAAACTCTCACATTATATTTAAAATGTTATTATGTGTTCAGTGTGGTTTTCTGTCATTTTTTCACTTCTTTTCTCCCATTCAGGAAGCACTTACTTGACCAGAATGCATTTTCTTTTCTACTATTTATAAAAAAAAGAAAAAAATTAAGATGATATTATTGTCTCTTGCTTAGCTTCAAAAACAGGAACAAGAAAGAAAAGGTGACTTGGGCAGAAAAAAAGAATGACAAACTTTAAATTGTCTGTTAATGTGCTGAATTTTAGGAGTTAATATTTATTCCCTTGAACTCATACCACACTCAAATATAAACATGTGTCCAGGAAGGACTTTTCATAATGGATGAAGATATTTAACATTACTCTACCATTTTGCTGTTTTACTTCCAACACCATGTGACATTTGAAACTGTTATTATTGCAATGTGAAATATACAACACTATAAAGGTACAGTTCTTTACACATGCATATTTCCTTAGAGTTTCTTACATTTTTTGTTGTGCTCCCCAAACACTGTCCTTATGTTAGTTAAGCACCAAGGGACTTTTGAAAATCTCACTAAGCACCAATCTTTATCTTATGGCATCTACATTCCCTTAATAACATGCTTTCTATTCTTTTGAGATATCAGCCCTAAAACTCCAGGTGTACAACTGTATAGCCCCAGCAGAAGTTGATCCTTTTTTTCAATGAAACTTTCAAAAATGTAAGTAGTAACAAGAAAAGCAATTAAAATCTGAGCTGGACATTTTCTGAAACCACAAACTGAGCCTCAATGTGTTCTAAAAATTGCTAAGAATGTGCATTTCTAAGAATTTATGTATTTTATGGAATGAATTGCAATAAATGAAACAAGAGTGAACCATTAAACTGTGAATTTGAGGAAAGTACAAATATATGACTTACAGCAGTGACACAGCAGAAAGTAGGATACCTTTCATGAAGATCAATTTTGCAACATATTGCATATATCCTCTCTGTGATTAACATGGTATACACACTGTGTTCCTCTCAACATGAGCTTTTTTTTTTTTAAATGGTGAGGTCTGAAGATAAATAGAAGCAGCAGTAGTGACACTTCAAACATTTCTAGGATGGTCTTTATCAGACAGGTACTGGTGAGACATAAGAAAGAGTATACATAAAGGTAATTAGCACTAAAGAAATGATACAGAGGGTGAATGGTTTCCTTTGGGCAGAGACTGTTCTCACGGAACATGTACAGACTTCAGGCAGACACAAAGTTACAGTATGCCCAATTACTCTGTCACTATGGAGGCTGGTAATTGTCTTTTTAAACACAGAAATCCCTGACACCTGTGAATTTTCCTGTATATCCATTAACCTCTGGGTTTGTTAGTCTTTTTTCTATCGTATCATCTACCTCTTTGTACCAGTTCTTCAAGGCAACTCTGCTGATTACCATTTCTGGGAATACTGCTGCTTCAGGTGCAGGAATCTAGAAATGACATTTCAGTATTGGCGGTGCTGATTCACTGGCACTAACATGTCATTTCCAGAAGCACTACCTCTCACAGACATTCCAGCATGGCAGATCAGTGGGTCGGAGGGTAAAAGCAGGTTACCCATGGGTGGAAGCAGATAATGGGCATTTTATTACAAACACATCTCTTTTTTTAAAGCTGTTATTCTCAAGGATTATTCATGTGACCCCAGCCATGATTTTGATTTCGTAAAATGAAATTGTAGTACTGTTCATGCCCACAATTGATTATGCATGCGGTCAGTATTAACAGATTTAACAGATGCATTTTATTAACCTCTTAGTTGCTAGACTCTTTTGAGTAAGATGGTGGTTTTCTTTTAAATCGTGCATCTTCATGACTGAAATTCATAATCAGGCTGGCATTAAACGTGATTCATATATCTGACACATTCAGACACAGACAGTTCAAATATAAAACAATAAGCATGTTCTCATTTAAACAATTATTGGTCTCAAAATAAAGGGCTGCTAAGCTGAAAAAGGATTACCGAGGTATGTTGTTTAAGATATAATTTCTATGAAGAGAACACATTTAAGATTCCCACCCCCCACACACACACCTTCCATTTAGGAAGCACTACTTGTATCAGAGGGTTTATCTTTCTAATATTTCTAAAATTAAAAATTAAGTTGTTTTTTCATGGAACTAAAAATAGGAACAAGAAGGAAAAATGAAATTTAGAAAAACAATAAGAATGGCACTCTTTATGTTGGTACATTAATGTGTTGAATCTATGAGACAGTATTTATTCCCTTTGACTTGCATTGCCATGATATGTGAACATGTTTCCACTAAAGTCTTTTTTCATTATTTAAAAATAATATAGCTGAAAACAAATTGTTTTGGATTTTCTTAATTACAGATTTTGTTTCAGTGTGATTCGGTGTGTGGATTTTTCCTTTAACTCAGTGTTGAGTCAGTGCTCCTGCATGTTGCTAGGGCATCAGCCCCCCATCCATGACTACATTACATGATATACATGATTAATTTCTGTTTATTCAAATCCCCTCTTTTAATTTCAGTTCACAGCTTGTAAAATCCTAGTGTAATGTGCCTGTGCACCGCTGGGCAAAGAAGGGATCCTGTGGAGGCTCTTCCCTCTCCAATGTCCCTCACTGTCTCTGCCCAGCATGCTGAGTACACTGGGCTTTTATCTACACTGGAGGCCCCACCCCTGAAGTCTGCCAGACCTTCAAAGCACAGTCTTCAGTCAAGTCCAGGGGCTCCTCACCCCTCAACCCTCCAAGCAGGGGCAGGGCAAGCCCCTCCCAGCTGTTACCTGATTGGTAGAAATGTTCCACCAATCCAAAGTGTACTTCTCCAAGCCGGGGTTGCCAGGCAAAAGCAGTGAGCCCACCACAAGGGCACTCCAGCGTGCTACTGCGTCTCATATATCAGTGTCTCCGCATTCCCAAATGGCAGTGGGGGTACTTTAACTAAAGCCAGTTTGTTGAGCTTCAGGTAAAGCACACACACCCCCTCCGCCCCTCCACTGCCGTTTTGAACCATGAGGATGCTGATACACGAGATACTCTGGGCACTTTAATTAACACAGCTGTCAGAGCCACTCTACTTAAAGCACCCTCCTCCCCCCCAGAGCACATGTAAAATTGCCCTCCATTGTGAGGTACTAGGAAAATGCACATTAGCCTGTCTTAATGTGTATTAACTAAAGAACACAGGACTCTTGCAGATGTGCAGGGAGCCTGCCCCAACATGCTGGAAATCCAGCACATCGGATCAGGCTTGATTAACTGAGTCTGCTGGAGCATGGAAATTGACACGCTCCGGCAGCCTTCTGCATCATGTGCATCAGCATTCTCATGCACCCCCCGGTGAGAAATGGTGGCAGGACACTTTAAAATAAAATATGTTCAATGAGCTTTATTTCAAAGCACCCCGCCACCATTTTTTCAGCATGGGAATGCTGATATATGTGATGTGTGGGCACTTCAGCATTACTGGCTAATTAAAGTGCCCAGCGCCACATCCCAGAGCATGTGTAAAAATGCCCGTGGTTTTTAAGTGACTTTTAATGCACATTAAATAGCACGGTGTTTTGAGCAATGCTTTAATGCTCATTAAAACAGTCTAATGTGCATTAAAGCACACAAGTAGATGTGCCCCATGTTCTCTCTGTTCCTCGTGCCAGTATAAATTATATCAGTATACACATTGAAATGTGTGTCATGTGTCCATGAACCTCTGGCACTTGCCATGAATCAGTATTTATCTTGCTTAGCTCCAATGTCTTTGGAACAGCTTGTATCCATGCACTTCTTTTAGCTATAGAAACTTTGCTAATTTAAAATAATTCTCTAAAGCTTGCACAGTCTGTTTTTTCTCTCTCCCAGCTTGAAAAGTGAATTGTTCCCATCCAGCAAGTCTTAGTTTTGACATTTGAATGCTTAGCAGAAGTTTTTCCTAGTCACTGTCTGTTCAGGGGTCAGAAATTTACAGCCAGCTGTGAAGCCGATCTTTTCTGGTATAGCCTGGGTGTACATGGGTTTGTACTTCCCTTTCCAATTGAGGGAATTATTGGCAGGGCAGTGTGCTGTGGAGGGACACAACAGCCCAGTGGCCACCTCCATCCCCTATAGAGTCAGGTCCAGTCAATCAATTACTTAACTATATACAGATTTATTATTACAACAAAACCATTAAAGGGTAAGGATGTAGATTATATATATATGTACAAATTTATAAAACAATAAACCCTTAAATATATATATACACAGATATACATATACCCAGTTATCATTTAAAATACAGATGAACAATAGAACAAACCAGACCAAAGGATATTGATTGGGCAACCTTATAACTCGATTCATATAAAAACTATTACTTCAAGTTATTCACATAAACTGTAAGGCACAGTCCACAAATATAATCAGCAGTCCTTAGACTACCTGGGTGCCTTCCAGGGCAGGGGCCCCATTCCCAAGGTACCACTACAGGAAAGGAGGTGGGGGGAAAGAAAAAGGAAAGGAAGACCCCAAAGACTCCTAAGGTCCCCCACTATCACCCAGGAGTGGCCCACGTGGTGCCCTTTTGCCACCCTAGGGGTGGGGCCTTCCCTGTGGGGGACCCTCTCTCCAGGGTAGCTTACTACTCCACAGTGTGCAGAGGCATTGACCACCTGTTGGGAGAAGTGAACTAACTTCAGATGGACACACCATTTTAGGGCAACCTAAGCTCTGGTTAGGATGATCTAAATGTAATGCTGCTTAGACATATTCTTATTTATTCACTAGTTTTTACACTTTGGAATATTTATAATATAACATAACACGGTGAAATATTGTTTCCCCTTCTTCCTTCTTCACTCTGTAACAGATCAGAACAAATAGTACTGAACTGTATAATGTTTGGCCAGCTAATATCTACATGGCAATTTGGTCCCCAAGCTTCTATTCACCCACATTACAAATGAGTATAAAGATCCTGGTATCTACTTTTGTTCAATTTTAATACAACATTGAATCTCATGTTGGCGAGCTACAACATTATCAACAGCTACAGGATCACATAAAGCTATGTGAAAGGACACATTAATTACATAGAAAATAGAAACACTAATTACATAGATCCCTAGAAAACATTAATTACATAGATTCATAGAAAATCAATTCTATCATATTTCTCACCGAAATCATCTGGTCAGAGTGATCATAAATGAATGTAGCCTTCATGTCCCTTACACATGAAGCAGTACAAAAGCTTTAAAAAAGATATACCAAATACTGCATTAGCAATAACACTGCCTCTTATGTGTTTTGGCTGTTAAAAAAAGTACATCCCTGAGTACACTAATATTTATGCATCATGAAATTAATTATGCTGTTTAAACAAACATGACATCAATTATCTGCCTCATAATTAAATGTCTTCTTAAACAGTGCTTAGTTGTTATAATGAGTTCAACTGAGTGATAGCCTTCTACACAGGTAAATATGCAGGAGGAGATTTGTTGTGTTTATTAATCAGATAGACTTTTTGCCATTATTCTAATATTGGCATTTTGCTTATTTACTTAGGCATGAAGGCACTAAGTTTATTTTGAGTTACACATACCAGTAAGGGCCTGAGTGTGATTCATTTATGCACATCAGCGGACTACTCCTTCAAGTAATTGCTCACTGACGCAAGAGGTCCTCATTCTGATACCAGCCAGCAATGAAAAATATTTGCCACCCCATGTACGGAAATAACTTTCACTATATACTATTAATGGGCAGTGTAACTGAATGATAACTATTTACTTTGAAAAAATAATAATATAATAAAACAAAAAATAGTATTTTTCTTTTAAGGAAGATGTGAATTAGCAATCATCAGGATATTCATTACCTGTATATACCATATGTGCTATTTCTTAGCTACCATATTTGTAGGAACAAGTTACACTCATATAGCCCACATCTATTAAAAGATTGTGTGTATGCTATTTAGAGTTTAGTTCAAAGGATTTACAATGATTGTTTTAAGCTCACTCCAACTACTAAATATTCCATGAATGATTCTCCAGCCTTGGTTCATGCAGTATTCTTGCAATTTCCCAATATGGAAGTTCAAATGTAAGTTTATGAGATCTTTATTTCTTTCCCTGTGTATGTGTGTTGTGGGTATATAAATACATACATACATACATATATACACACATATATATGTGTGTGTGTGTGTGTGTATGTATATACACACAATACACACACACACAGGAAAAGAAATAAAGATCTCATAAATTTACATTTGAACTCCCATATATATGTATTATGTATGTATTATGTATTATGTATGTATTATGTATATATGTATATACTAGCCAATTGCCCGTTAGGAATGGCAGGGGGCAGCATACGGGGATGGAGCCCCATCCCCCCCATCGGGGCCCTTTACCACCTGCTGCTTGGGGTCCAGGCCTATCCCCCACTCCCTGCTACAGCAGTGGGGGGAGGGAAGGAGTGGGTCCGGGCCTGATGCAGGGAAAGACTAGGCTCGAGGGTGGGGAGAAGCTGAGTCACTGCAGCAAGGGGAGAAGCAGGCCTGGGCCAACCTGGCGGCAGTGGGGGAATGGGAGGAGCAGGCTCAGAGCCAACAGGGAGGGGGAGGGAGGGGAGCAGTGGGCCTGGGCCTGAGAGGGGGCGCTCGCTCCTCCCATCTCCCCACCACTGCCGTGTTGAGCTGGGCCCGCTGCTTCCCACCAGTACCACCACCAACATGGCAGACTGGCTTCTCCCCCAGTTTGGGCCTGGTCCTCCTCCCGGCCTGCTTCAGGCCCATGCCCACTCCTCCCCCCACCCCAGCACCACCGCAGCATGCCCGCTATTCTCCCAACTCACATCAGGCCTGCTCCTCCCCCTACCGCCACCACCTCGGCCCTGCAGGAAGCAACGATGGAAAGGGGGAGGGGCAGGCTGAGGCCAAGGCCAGTCACCTCACCCCCTCCACAGCATGCAACCCCACTGCCCCCCGTGCCACTGCTGCTATCACCTGCAAGGAGTAATGGGGGGGGGCAAGACCAGCTCTGGTGGCTTTGTGCCCCCACTCCACTCCATCATTGCTACCTGCAGGAAGCAGGGTAGGGGGGATGAGGCCAGTGCTGCTGGCCTTCCCCCCCACCCCCATTCTGTCTGCTCCAATGGCCCCACCTCCAGTGAGCAGGAGTCCCCTGTGCCCCCACCATCATGGCAGTGCTCCACCACTACCAGCTCCTGTTCGACCGCTTGTCAGCCAATCAGAGCATGAATAAAGCATTATGGACAGACAGACAGACGTACGCTTTTATAATATTAGAATATGTATGTATGTGTATGTATATACATATATATGTACATATATATATGTAAGTGTATATGTATATACATACACACACACACACACACACACACACACACATATATATATATATATATATATACACGTACATGAAAGATATAAAGGTCTCATAAACTTACACTATATATGTAATTAAGGAAATATACATGTTTGATCTGATAAAGACCTTTAATACAGTCAACAGACAGGAACTTTTTATTGTTCTGAAGAAAATGGGTTGTTCACCCAAACTGTTGAACATCATTCACTCATTACATCAAGGTATGAAGACAACTGTAGTGTATGAAAACAAAAAATCAAACATCTTTGACATCAACGATGAGGTGAAACAGGGGTGTGTCTTAGCCCCTATGCTTTTTAACATCTTCTTTTTATTCCTGCTTCTTCATGAATTCAAGGACAACAAGGAACTCCTGCCACTGTTGGCCCGCTGAGTAATCCTTGCAAAGCCAGCAGGTCAAGCCACGTAAGGGAGCCCACCCCTGCCCCAGCCCTGGCAAAATCTGTGGGCAAGGAAGGAGCCCCCCAGGGGGCACTTGCTTGCCTGTACACAAATGCCAGGAGCTTGGGGAATAAGCAGGAGGAACTCATCCTCCTGCTCAATGCAAATAATTATGATGTCATAGGGATAACGGAGACCTGGTGGG
>NW_005841877.1:2176665-2178352 GCF_000455745.1 Alligator sinensis
GCTCCACAATTCAAAAAGGATGTGGAGAAGCTTGAGAGAGTCCAGAGAAGAGCCACGCACATGATCAGAGGTCAGGGAAGAAGACCCTATGATGACAGGCTGAGAGCCCTGGGGCTCTTTAGCCTGGAAAAGCGCAGGCTCAGGGGTGATCTGATGGCCACCTATAATGTTATCAGGGGTGACCACCAGTATCTGGGGGAACGTTTGTTCACCAGAGCACCCCAAGGGATGACAAGGTTGAATGGTCACAAACTCCGCCGCGGCCAATTCAGGCTGGACATAAGGAAGAACTTCTTCACTGTCCAAGCCCCCAAAGTTTGGAATAGACTGCTGCTGGAGGTGATTAAAGCACCTACTCTGCATGCCTTCAAGACACTTTTGGATGTTTATCTTACTGGCATCCTATGACCCCAGCTGACTTACTGCCCTTCCTTTGGGCAGGGGGCTGGACTTGATGATCTTCCGAGGTCCCTTCCAGCCCTAATGTCTATGAAATCTATGAAATGATGGCATTTATCTTTTAACCAGACTAAATTGAGGCTTTTTCAACATTGCAAGGTTTAGAGCAAAAAACACGGTGAAAGAGTGATTCTGAGAGATTTCCTGCTTCTGGATGACATAGCCTTGGTTGCCCACAGTGAATCTTTCCTGCAAAATCTCTTGTGCAGATTTTGAGTCATGCAAGAGCTTCAGGGTGGCAATTATTCTAATGGGGCCCATCCTCAAGAGCAGGAACATGCGTTCCCCAGGGACAAATAGCAGTGGCACATAGTTGTCCCTGGGGAATGCCCCTGCAGGTGCACACTGGTGCACAGCAAGTTGCTTCACGTGGGGTTTGCTCCAGCAGCCTTACCCGGTGTCCTGGGGCCCTCCCGGCACTCCAGCAGTGGCAATTTGAGCATGTGGAGCCTGGCCAGCAGCTGAAGTGTGGCTCTGGCTGGCCAAGTTCTGGTTTCAGGCAGAGCACTCTGCTGCCATGTGTACTGCAATGTTTTTTTCTGGTACAGGTCTTTTTGACGCTGGGGTTTCCCACTATCAAAAAAACCCACCACACTGCAAATTAGCAGCACAGGGACGACCTGCAGTCCTGGATTGATGTTCATTCAAACTTATTCGAATTAGACTAGTTAAGTGCATCAAACTTCTGTACCAGATCCCCTATCAAATCATGTCAGATCACTGTCTGCTGACATCTCTGGCACCTTTGCGGTTCCCTTGCTTCCCCCACCTTGCAGGGAAGTGCGCTAACTTTGTCAGGCCAAGCACCCAGCTGGCTGCACCCCCCTGGCTGTCACAGAGCAGTCAGCACAGTGGCTGATGATGGCGGGGAAAGCGGGGTGGGGTGCTTTGCCACAGTGGCTGACGATGGCGGGGAAGGTGAGGAGTGGTCTCTGCCATGCCCTGAAGCTCAGCTAGGCTCTGTGCCCACTCACAGGGGGCTCCTGGGTTGGGGTGTGGGAGCCCACCCAAGGATCCCAGTGACCCTGTGAGTGGACACTGTGCCAGGTAGCACAACTGGCTGCAGGGGACAGGTGAGCATGGTTGCCTCCACTGCCTGCCTGCAGTTTAGAGATGCTGGCAGTGGGAGGAGGTCTGTTTGTTTGTTCCCGGCAGCTAATCAGGAATGGCCCAGATGTTGGGCTGTACTCAGCAGCCTCCAGCAGCCTGAGGATCCTGGATGCAGGAA
>NW_005841877.1:2178364-2193094 GCF_000455745.1 Alligator sinensis
AAAGCTGCTGGCCTTGGCTAGTGTAGACAGTTTCCATGCCCTCCCCCATGAAAGGGCAAACATGTGTTCTGTTTACTCCCAAACTAATCTATGTCACTTACAGAAACCCACATAAATTTGGTCAATTCTGCCTTGGGCTTTTTGAACATGTGTAGCTAGCCATTATTTTAAGGTATGTGATATGAAGTGTGAGAAAATCTAGTACATTGAGACCAGATCCCTCAAAAAAACCAAAAACACAAAACAAACAGTATTCTGCACTAAATTTTTTGCAAACTTAGTGCTGAGTCATTCTGACCGGACTGGTGGGACCATATCTTCAGTCACTAAAAGGGGAGATGATTAAATACAAATCAGGGTTGGAAGGGACCTCCAGAACTCATCTAATCCAACCCCCTGCTCAAAGCAGGATCATCCCCAACTAGATCATCCCAGCCAAGGCTTTGTCTAGCCATGTCTGAAAAACCTCCAAGGACGGAGATTTCACAACCTTTCTGTGTAACCTATTCCAGTGTTTTACTACCCACCTTGTGAGAAAGTTTTTCCTAATATCTAATCTAAACTTCCCCTGCTGCAACTTGAGACCATTGCTCCTTGTTCTGTCATCTGCCACCACTAAGAACAGTTTAACTCCATCTTTGGAACCCCTCTACAGGTAGTTGCTGTTAAATTTGCTCTCAGTCTTCTCTTTTCCAGATTAAATAAGCCCAGTTCCAACAGCCTCTCCTAATAAGTCATGTGCCCCAGTCCCCTAACCATTGTCATTGCCCTCCGCTGGACTCTCTTTAATTTGTCTACATATTTTCCGTAGTAGAAGGTAGTAGGACCCAAGACTGGACATAGTACTTCATATGTGGCCTCACCAGTGCTGAATAGAGGGGAAGAATCACTTCCCTTGATCTGCTGGCAATGCTCCTATTGATGCATCCCAGCCTGCAACAAAGGCAGACTGTTGACTCATATTCAGCTTACTGTCCACTGTAACCCTTAGGCCCTTTTCTCCAAAGCTTGCTTAGCCAGTCAGTCCTTAGCCTGTATCAGTGCATGGAATTGTTCCAGCCTAGGTGCAGGACTTTGTACTTCTCCTTCTTGAACCTCATGAGATTTCTTTGATCCATTTCTTTGATTTATTAATGTCTCTCTGAATCCTGCCCTACCCTCCTGTGTATCTACTGCTCCCTTCAGCTTGGTGTCATCTGCAAACTTGCTGAAGGTGCACTTCTATCCCCAGGTCCATGATGAAAATATTGAACAAAACCAGTCCAAAAACTGAACTCTGGAGCACTACACTTGATACTGGCTGCCAACCAAACATCAAGACATTGAGTACTACCCTCTGAGACTGATGATCCAGCCAGTTTTCTATCCAACTTACAGTCCATTCATCCAACCAACCCATACATCCTTAGCTTGCTTCCAAGAATCTTGCAGGAGACTATCAAAAGCCTTGCTAAAGTCAAGACATATCTCATCCACTGGTCTCCCTGTACCACAGAGCCAGTCATCTTATCACAGAAGGCGTCAAGTTGGTCAGACATGACTTTCCCTTGGTGAATCAATGCTGACTGTTCCTAGCCACCTTCTTCTCCTCCAAGTACTTAGAACTGGATTCCTTAGGACCTGCTCCATGATTTTTCCAGAGACTGCGGTGAGGCTCACTAGTCTGTAGTTCCCTGGATCCTCCTTCTTCCTTTTCTTAAAAATAGGCACTGTATTTTCCCTTTTCCAGTCATCCAGGACCTCTCCTAATCATCAAGATAAACAGTGGCTCTGCAATCAGATCAGCCGACTCCCTCAGCACTTTTAGGTGCATCATGTCCGGCCCCATCGACTTGTACATGTCCAGCTTTTCTAAATAGTCCCTAACCTGTTCTTTTGGCACTGTTGGCTGCTCCCCTCCTCCCCAACCTGTACTGCCAGGTGCAGTAGTCTGGGAGCTGACTTTGTCTATGAAGACTGAGGTGAAAAAGGTATTGAGTACTTCAGCCTTTTCTGTACCACCTGTCTATTTAGTAAAGGATCCACACTTTCCCATATCCTCCTCTTGTTGCTGATATACTTGTAGAAACACGTTTTGTTACCCTTCATGTCCCTTGCTAGCTGTAACCCCAACTGTACTTTGGCCTTCCTGATTCATCCCTGCATGCCTAAGTAATACTCTTATACTCCCCCCTAGTTGTTTGTGCAAGTTTCCACTTCTTTTAAGCTTCCTTTTTGTGTTTTAGCTCACTGAAGAGTTCCCTGCTAAGGCAAGCTGGTCTTCTGCCATACTTACTAGTCTTCCTGCATATAGGGATGGTTTGTTGTTGTGCCCTCAGTAAGGTTTCTTTAAAGTACAGCTAGCTCTCCTGGACTCCTGTCCCCCTCAGACTGGCCATATAGTTACAGATACTTCATACTGATACAGTATTGTTCATGTTTTGGCATGCGTACAAAACAAATCCTGCAGGCTTTATGCAGGTGCTAAGAATATCAGCAGACCTCCTCTAAAGAAAACTGCTGAGGACACAATAATCCTACAAACTGTGTAACTATGGGAAATCCTGGTATTTCTTGTGCACTTTTTCCTACAATTCTTTGAAGGTACCTCTCCTTTGAGCTCTTATTCAGTCACTTCTGGGGTGGTAGACAACAGCATTTCATTAAAATTTCTTCCTGTAATGGTAGCAAATTGCTCTGCTTCCTGGGGCCCTGCTACAGGCCCCTGGTGCCACCAGGGGGAGCTCTAAGCCCCTCGCCCTCCCCCTGCCTTGCTAGCACAGGCCAGGGTGGAAGCACAGAGCCAGGAGACAGCTATCTCCTGGCTGAGGCTGGGAAATTACACCCTGCCCCCTGGGGCTTCTTGCTGCCAGGACAGGGAAAATGTTTCCCTGCCCTAGCAGCAGGGAGCTCCTGGCCCTGGCTCACCAGTCAGGGGCAGGAGACTTGGAAAGAGCTGCAGGGGAGGGGCAGGTCCCAGCCCCCTATGCTGATGCACTGGTGAGGCTAGTCCACTGCTAGCTGCCCCACTGGCAGATTGGGGCAGGGGGCTGGGACCTACCCCATCCCTGAAGCTCTTTCCAGGCCCTGTACCTTGATCACCTGATTGGGGCACAGGGCTGGGACCTGCCCCTGACAGGGACAGTTCTCAGCCCCTGCCCTACCCATGGGGCAGGGACTAGGGAGTTTGCTCCCTGCTCAGCTACACAAGCATGGAGCTGGGTGGGGAACAGGCTGTGGGACAAGCTTGTTCCATGCCCAGCTTGTTCCCCACTTTGCTCTGTGCTCACAGAGGTGGGCAGGGAACAGGTTCCCCAGCCCCTGCTAGCACAGAGCTCCCAGTACCAGCTCCACAACCATGGATCTGATGCAGTAAGACCCTTCCTGGTTATGGAGCTGGCTCTGGGAGGTAAGGATCTCCCAGCCCCCTGCTCCCTGATCATGATGGCAAAGTGGGGGTTGGGAGATAAAGGTCTCCCAGCCCCCATTCCCTGATCGTGATCTCAGAGCAGGGGGCTTGGAGCTCCCGGCTGCTGGGGCTGGGGAAGATGGTCCCTACCCAGGCTTTGATGGTGGAGCCCACCCTGGCAGCAGGCAACTCTGGGGGCAGGGAGAAAGCTCCTGGCCCCTCGTGGACAACTGATGGGGAACAGACTCCTTTATGGTCAGTTGTCTATAGAAGCACTGTTGCACCATTATTAATTGAAAGTAAATTTGCTACTTGCATTTGCAGGTAGCAAATTTACTTGCAATCAACAAGGTTTACTGTGTAGTAAGCATGGCCACATGCTTACTTCACAGTAAACTATGCTACTGCACAATCAAGTGTCTCATGTAGACATGCCCACTGTAATGTGTGTCTGGACTTGCAATCCCATTCCCTCTCAACCACTTTTTTCACCTTTGCTAGATAAAAGCATTCTATACTATCAGTTATCTTTTTCTTGTATAGGCATTTATAAACAATGATGAAAGCAGAAGAACAATAATTGTGATAAAGAGCTAAGCAGGTCAAGGGTCTGAAAGGTGGTTTAGAGAGATGGAGGAAGGGACCAAATACCAATGTTTTTGCATACTTCCTGATTTCTCAACATCTTTCATTTTGCTCATCACTAGTCATAAGTTTCAGTTGTCACAAAATGCTTGATTAGGTTAGAAATTTCACCTCAAGTATTGCTTGAACATTTAATTTGTGTATCTGAATGTGCAACCTTCTCCATCCAATTTTGGACAGAGCTGCAAAGACCATAGTGAATAATGCAGGGCACCTATAAAAATTATTCTTCTCTTTGACTGTGCACTGTACAGTTAAATTCCTTAAACACCAATTGAAAACTACTGTTCAACTGTACATTTTTATATGTACAACATTATAAATAGCTAACCCTGCACATTTCAGTTCAGAGAAAATTTTACACCTAATTTATAGACTTCTGAAACTAGATGTTTACAATAGAAATGCCAGAAGCCAGTTAAGTGGCCTGAGTGTCACTGCAATTAATTCAAGCAAATTCACACAAGTAAACAACATGAGATGAGCAGGTGTTTAGTAAAAACTTGCAGTAATAGACTCATGCTCTGTTCTCCAGCTTTCTAAGAAACTAACCTTCTCAGGTAGATGACTACAAAAGCTTTAGAAGGAATGTTAAGTTACATCCTAATTACCAGACTGTGGCCGCGTGTATTCAAAATGCTTAATACACATTGGATTAATTCTACTGCACATTAGCGCAGCTGGCAAAAACCATACTAATGCACTAATGCACAGTAGCTTTAGTCCAATGCCCGTTAAGCGTCACTCAGAAAGCGTTCATTCATGCTATAGCACAGTAGTGCCAATTACGGTGCATTTAGTACCTGTTATTACAGGTACTAAATTAATGCACCATAATTATGGCACATTAATGAATGTGTAGACATTCCCAATTATCACAGTAGATTCAGGAACTGGAAAATAAATAATACTATAAAATAAATTAATTTTTTAAATAGCTTCTGAGTTGTTCATTATAATTTAATTACCTTCTCTTTTAACCTTTAAAAATATAAAGAAAAAAAAAGATGGATTTGAAGAAAAGATGAAAACTAGTGATCAAGGTCAGTTATCTGTTCTTGGTAGGGATGGCTGCTGTAGTAAAAGCAGGAGAGCAAGGTTTGGAAGTTACTATGCAAGGAAGTTACGATTTAATAGAATACATTGGATAATAAAAATACATCCAAGGAAAAATGGGAGCTTTGTGAGGGATGAGGTTCTGTGAACTTTCTGAGCTCATTTTTGTTGGCACAAAGTTTGCAAAACTACTTCACATGCATAAATGAGAAGTCTTTTTTTTCTTGAGGGCGAATGTATGTTGGAGGGTTTGGGATTTTTTTTTTCAGTCCACAAACAATTACAGTGATACTTAGGGCTAAAAGAGAAATCAACAGAATAAAGTGCCTTAGGTCTTTTTCTTTTTTATTAGAATACTTCTCTCTTCCCATTTAATATTTTTTCACTTCCTTTGTTTTTATTTGGTTTGATTTTACATTATAATTTCCCCCCCTCTTTGTTTCTCTTGCGTACTTTTGCCTGCCCCCTCCTAACCCTATTGTTTCATTGCATTTCTGTCTGTTTGCATCTTTGTTGTTTTTTTCTCTCAGACTTTCCTGCACAGAATATCAATCTAATAATAGAGTCTGAGTTCACTTTTACAAGCCCTGGCATCTAGTGCATTTGGAATTAGACAAAATTAATTTTCCAATCCTGACAGCTAAAGGGTTTTCATGGCCTATTCTATATAAGGTGGTGATTTATAATGCAGTATATGATTATGATTTTTTATTTAAACTTTTGCTATTATGTTATTCATGGATATGATTATTGAGCAAGATCACTGTAGCTACATAATTCATGCACATCTTCCACAAACCGACACGATAGAATTCATGTATTAATTAATAACTCCATTTATCCCTTGATTTACTTCCACATACATTTGAATGGTCAACTTTAAGGAGTACAAATTTTCAGAGAAAGTAACCTCGGAAGTCACATGCTCAGTGATTTTCAGGAAGCATTTTTTAAAATTTTTAACTCACTTGTCAGTATTTACTAGAAGTTCATTCATGCTCAGCCAAAACTACATCACATATCTTTTCTGGATAATCACAACCACTCAACCACATGGACTGAATGTCAAAATGTATGTATTCAAGGAGCTATTTTGAATCAAGAAACAGGGTTCAAAAAGACCACAAATAAGTTATTGCACAATTTTAATGAAAGGTCTGAGGAACTTGCTGTCTAAGAAACAAGTGTAAAAGCAAGAAGGCACAAATTCTAGATCCTGAGCTGGTATAAATTGATATTATCCTAATAACTTAATCTGAAGCTAAACTGAGCTGAATACAGGAGAGAAGCAAAAAAAGAGAGAATAAAATTAGTGAATGATGGGGACACAAGTAGATTGCATGATTTAAAAAATCCAGAAAGATTTATGCTGCAAAGAATAAACATGGTATTCAAAAGCCATGTACAATCATGTATTCGTTTTTAATGTATAAGAAGGTCACAACAGGAAAAACATAAGCTTTACCCAGGATGGGGAAGAAGAACAGCCAGAATTAATTCTTAGTAATGATTAGGGATCCAGGATCAGTCTTATAGTCCTATCATCTGAGCAACACAGGACAGTAAGATGGTGCTTGCCCTTAAGATCTTACAGTATTTTTATGACTAAAAGAACCAGGTCTCCTGCCTCTAAATGGAGTGCCTTAATAACTAAGCAATTGTCAGAAACGCTCTTGTTTGCTGGTTCTGTCTACTTACAGGACATTTGCATTTTTGGTCACACAATGTGCCAGTGTTTTCAACAGGAAGGCTAGAGGACACTGCTGTCCTTACAATCTGGAGATTAGGACACTATAGTCAAGGAAAGTGGATCAACCAGCTTGATTACTTCCTTGGTGAATGCTATCATAGTGAAACTACCACCATTGGTCAGTGGGTGTGTCCGCATGAGATGCTTTACTGCATATTAGACTAATTTAATGCGCTGTAAAGCATCACCATCTACACAAGTGAAACAATTACTGTGCAGTATATTAGATACAGGTACTAGAAAAATGGCACATTAACTAATGCTCCATACCACACATGTAGATGCTGACATGTAGATGCTGCCTGCCAGCCATGTGGAGACTGGGACCCATTCCAATCTCTACATGGCTGGAAGAGCTGTCCTGGCTGCCATACAGCTGCCTCCCAGCCAGGTGGAGCAGCTGACCAGCAGCCAGGACAGCTCTCCCTGCCCTGTGGAAATAAGGACAGGTCCCAATCTCCATGTGGCTGGGATTCAGCTGCCTCTCTAGTGGGACAGCTTCCCCCCTGGCTCAGGGCCAGCCAGATTTCCCCCTGACTGGGACAGAGATATCCACCAAGCTGGGACAGCTCCCTCCCCCTCCCCCCAACCTCTAGAGCTTGGGGCTAAGCCACTGTGCCTGCTGCCAGCCCTGGGGGTTGCCCCCAGGGGAGCCTGGAGCTCCTGCTGGCTCAATTTGATCCTGAGTGGGGGCTCATGTGTAGGCATGCACTGGTGAGCACTTTCATGAGATTAAATTTTCTTCACTGAAAATTCAGGCACACGTAGACATGCCCAGTTAAGTGCCAACTCTAAGAAGAACCAGACATTCTGTATCCCAACTAAATAGACAGACCTTATATGTAGCCTCCCTTAGGTTTTCCACTCCAGAGAGGAGAAGGAATTCAGGCTCATCTCTATGCTTTCAGTTACCTTTGGCTACCCAGCCACTTTTGGCTTCTCTCAGTTTTACTTTGGAGACACCTACTTCTCCTTATTTCCTATACAAAGAGCCTAGGTACCTAGCTTAATTTTTCACATCTTGATTGCATTTTTATAGCTATGTAAGTTTCTCTATTGACTATACAGATATCTTAGGTGCATAATTGTACCTATTTGGGAAACCTTACTAGAGGCAGGCACCCAACTTTTAGGCTAAATGGAAACACCTATGATATTTCAATCTGGAACTGACCCTATATTACTATCTAGATGCAAGCTAGATACTATATTGTTCTTCAATTCAGATTCTGAACTCAAATATTTTTTAGGTAGACTAATAGAGTAAGCCTCTAAATACTAGAGTGGTAGTAGAGGAGTTATTCATATCATATTTATAGGTAATCCTCTGAGAAGATAATTAAAGATCTAGTAACTTCTGGTGCCAGAAAGCATTTATCCTTGGGTACCTCTGCCTTCATAACTGAGTTTTGCTGTGTTTGTGTTTATTTACACAATAAGATGCACATATGTTAGCATGTTAGCACCTTATGATACTTGGTTGCAAAGGTTTTCCTTCCTTTGCATTAAAATCTGTGCTGTTAATAGAAAATAAATGTCTGCCTCTGCATATGTTTTGAGGAATTGGATTTATCTTTGAATGTTAAATCTGCTGTTTGATAAGTTGCATTCATTAATACAGAAAGTTTACCAAAACAAGCAAACAAACAAATTAAAAAAAACCCCTTGAGCTTGAATGACTCCTTCTAGGCTAGACCGGGAGGGTTCAACTCCTGGGCCATGGGCCAGATCCAGCCTCTAGCATCATATCACTTAGCTTGTGGGGCTCCCCACAGGTCTGAAAATTTGGCAGTGGGGAACCGTGGCACTGCTCCCCTGCTTTCAAATTTCTGGCCCATCGGGGGCCCTGTGGGCCAGAGAGCATGGTTCTGTTCACTCAACTGGGCATGCAGGGTAGTGTGGGGCCCAATCCTGGTACATGGAGGCTAGGCAAGGTCTTGTGGGGTCTGATAGAGATGTTCAGGACTGGACAGATGCAGTGTGAAGCCTGATCTAGCTTGCACATTGGTCCCACATCAAAAGATTGAACACCACTGGGCTAAACCTTCCAAAGTGCTCTGTGCTGTACATAGCACAGCAAAGCTCATAAGTTCCCAGACTGTCACTGTCTCTGTATCTAGGTTGGTGGAAGATGGCAAGTTAAATTGTGATGTAACAAGAAAAGGTCATTTTAGGTTCCACTCTTGGAAACCTAGACACCAGCAACTTGGTGGGATTTTGTGCTATCATGAAGGGGGCCAAATATCTGGCTCCCCTTCTTCACCCATCTGGTTCACTGAGGCTGCAGTGTATTTGGGACAGTGCAAGAGGGATGACTAAATCACAAGTCATGAAATTTTATTGCTGGATAATTGGTTAACAAATGTGTGCAACAATCTTTAATAACTAATGCAGTGTTAACCATATGGTGACATATCAGAATTGTAGTCAAGCATTTCTGGACTTTTCATCCATGCCTTTGGTGTGGATAATGTACAAAAATTAATCAACAAAATATTGTTTAAAAAAAAAAAAGGGAAACACTATAGTAAATAATGATCAATTATTTGTGTCAGTAAACAAAATTAAATAGAATTGCACAGTTCTCAGAATTTATGCTGGTTGGCCAAAGAAATAAAACATATTTTAGAATGTTTAATATGAATGATGTCAATTTCTTTTTTCATGATATTTGATTTATTCTTCTATCCCCTAAACTAACAAAGTTGGGGATATTTTTCCCTATCTTTAGGCACTAAAGATTGTAGCACAAGCTGGTATAACATCACCCCCTACTGTTCAGTGCTGATACTAGAATTAAACAACAGCTTTATATTCAGCCTATCAAAATCTATTACCTGAGTACTGCATATACAACAGAGCATGAAGAATGGATTCACTGTTGTAGTTCTAATCACATATTCATTAAACTATCTATTTTCAATTAAATCATTTTAGTCATTATCTAATTTACTTGATTGCTAGGAATTCTGGATAACTTAAACTCTCAAAATAGGTAAGATAGACTGTAGTTTCACTTTAACTTTCTAGAATGAATAAATACAATATTTACTTAGAAAATAAAAGCGTTTGTTTTTTGGAGTAGCTTTTTATTATTCACATTTTCTGTGTAATTTTAAAATGTATCTTCTCAGCTTTTCCATCAGTGACAGGACTATGAAAAACATCCATCTAATGTAGTATGATAAAGATAAATATTATTTTAATTGATTTTAAGGAAGGCTTTTGCTCAGTTTTTGACACGCCTTATTTTAAGAAATTTACCTATTACTTTCTAACATAAATACTTTAGGTACCAGAAGTCAGATATTCAACTTGATTAATACTTTAATGCATGGACTCCTCTTTTGAATTGTGCCTTGAGGCATAATTGCATCTCGGGATGATGATCAAATTGATTACAATATTACAATATTGCAAACATCATGGCTTTTGCTGAAAAGCAGAACCAAAATACATACTAATGTAGCCGAAACTGGAAAACTACTAATGCAGCCAAAAATGGAATCTGAAAAAAAAAATAGGGAGAACTGATTTCAAATCAATGTGCCTGGAAAACATTTTCTTTTTCTAATCAAGTTGTCATTCATTCATTCATTCATTTTGTTTCCGAGCCCAAGGAATACTGGTGTCCATGACCAATGGTCCTATTTATGGGTCAACTGGGAAAATTTCAAATCAACAAACCAGCCAGCATTTGGCAATGTAGATATCAGTGCATTTCCAATGTCCTTCATGCTACAAAAACAATTTTAATATAGTCCCAAGTTTACCACAATTGTTCCCTACCATGATTGCTGAAAAGTATTTACATTTTTTAAAAAATGTGATTTAAAGGAATAAATTCCACAGCATTTGAAATTGCCTGCAGGAACACATTTTTATGTCATTTCAACTTTCTACACTGGGATCTTAGCAAGTTAAGAGATGTGAATGAAATAGTGGATAACATTTGCAAAAGCACATCAACAAGTTAGGGCATGTCTACATGGCATAAGACAATGCCATGGAGGTACCCACTTCAGCTCTGTGTATTCCACCTTTTGAACTGAAAGCAGAATAATTATGTTCACATGGTGCTGGGCTCAGGTTAATTAGCTCTGAGAAACAGATGTAATTAGTCCAGGCACAGCTATGTTGCTTCCAGTTTTGAAGCCAGCTTGTGTGTGGAACCTAAGTCAAATTTCCCATGTGACTGGCAGTTAGGAACATAAATCTCTTGGAAGGTCAAAAAGTATGTGCTCCTAAGTGTGTCAAACATGTGCCTGCAAGTCATCTAGACTCTCCTGTGTTAGCTTTAAGGTAAGTAGCTTGGGTAGTAAAAGTTCTGTGGCCATAACAGCCTAGAGTTCAGCACAGCCTATATATCTGAGTACTCATGAATTCAGGCAGGTTTTGCCACATGCAGTGAGCTCAATATTGCCCTAGTTACACTGCTCTCAGTATCTGGGCTAGGTACTTAAAGCTAGCTCAGTTATGTCTTCATGAACAGCAGTTACACCTTCAGCTGTAGTGCAAAGTCACTTAGGTGCTTTTGATAATTTTACACAGAGGGCCCTTCACCTTCAAGTGACAGGTGCACATCCATTCTAGCACTTGTCTCCTTCAAAAGGAATCATATAAGCAGTGCAGGCCATAGAGATGTTGGGGCTCAGAACAAGTTTTAAGTCACTCCTCCCTCCTTGACACTCATACCTACTTTGTAGCTACTGAATTTAGGTTGTGGCCTTCTAAAAGTTGTGTACTTTTAGCAAGAGTAACATTGATTCTATCATGACTTTAATGTAAAAATGAAAACATAGTTAGTGTGTTCTGTAAAAGCTATTTGTGACCCATTAAAAATATGGCAGTCTGGGCCCTCAAAAGTTCCTGGGCTTGGGCCAAAATTCCTGGTTGCCCTCCCTGTGGGTAGAACTATATATAACTAGATCCTTCTGCACAGATGAACTGGCTTCATGAATGGATCCTTCTGCTGAATAGGTCCCTAAACTTTGGTCTTGCAAAAATTACATACATAGATAACTCTGTCACATAGATGTCAATTGAAATGGTGAGTACATATGCATTAATGCACTTTTACTAATGTGCATTAAATTTAGTACCTCCAAGATGAGGTACTAAATAAATGTGCATTAGGCTGTGCTAATGCGCAGTAGTACAAGCTCACACTTTTCAGGTGATGCTTAATGTGCAGTAGCCTATTCTACGATGCATTAGTGTATTAGCAAGGTTTTTTACATCCTGTTTTAATGTGCAGTAGAATAGGCTATGGCTCAGTAAAGCACATATATAGACATGCCCAAGGTGGAGTGCCTTAAACTTTAGGCATCCAAAATCTAAAACAAATTTTTAAAATGTCACACACGCTTAAAGCTTCCCACAGAGCAGTTTTGCCAACATTTAATTTATACAGTTTTTGTTTTTAAAAGCTGCATCCGAAGCATGACTTCCAGGGATTTGCATAATAGACGGTGATCATGTAGATGACTAAGCATAAATTAAAGATGTTCTCAGGCTGCATTTTCAAAGGACAGTAGAAAAGAAGAACCTGGGTTACTGAAAGAGGAGGTAATTAGTGGAGCAGCATAAGTAGGAAGGCTTTGAAAAAATATCCACAAAGGTAGCACGTGGGAGTGGTAAAGAAAAGAAAGCATTCTGGGCAAAGAAGAGAGTTAAAATGATCTGTGAAAGAATGTGGTTGGATGCATCTGAACATTAATACTCAAGTACTATCTTGCATTATAGATTCTTCCCTCCATTCTAGAAGGGTAGCCTATAGGAGACCCTAGAAAGGTTAGATCCAGGTCATATAGAAGTCACAGCTCTTCCACCAACCCCCCTTCCCTTTCTGTGCTACATCATCTCTGCTGACAAGTGGTCCTCTATACCTCTGGAAGAAAATCAGGATTTGCTGTTTTGTTATAAGGTATATACAGTAAAAGGAGAAAAAGCAGACGTAAACTCCCACAATATAAGCATACTTTAGGAATCTGGTAACATTACAGTGTATTCAAGCTTCTCTGCTGAGGCTGTGACTTCAAAATAAACATAGAAAAGAAAGTTCATCCAGAGAAAAACATTCCTGTCTGCTTACAAACACCAAACCATATGCATCAGGTATATGACAGACTTGCTGGCTGGATCCAGACATGCAGGAACATGTGGTTTGTGACACTGCAAACCTCTTTGCAGCACCACAAACCATAGGAGTTGCACTTTAATCAGTGTGTGGCCCTGCTAATTTGCAGTGCCAGGGCAAAATTTGTTACTGGGATATCCTAGAACCAAAACGATGAAACTGGAAAAAGAGTGGTGCAAAACACACTAAAGTGGCAGGTGCCAGGACAAACGCCAAGATGGGGGGAAAAGGCAGCCCACAGCTTCCTGCTCCCCATCTCCATGTGCTGTGGAGCCCCTGTGCTGAGGCTGGGATCCAGGGTACCTCAAGTTGTTTTTATGTGTGTCAGTGTGGGAGCTCCACTGTGCATGGAAATGGAGGAGCAGACCCTGGGCTGCCTGCTCCCCCATCTCCATAAGCTGCTTCCCAGCTGGCCAGGGCACAGGGTGCCTCATCGCAGGGGATGGCTAGCTCCTGCTGAGACACCCTGCACCCCCGCCAGCTCCTTGCCCTGCAGTACCTGGAGCAGTGGGACAGTGTGTCCTGCTGCAAAGCACGTGGGCAAGGGCATGCACTGCGGCACAAAGTAGCAGCACAAATTTGTGCTGCTACTATTTGTGCTGCTGCAAAGGCATGTCCCTGCTTGTGTGGACCTGGCCACTAACTTCAAAGGGCTTTGAAGGTCCTAAGGAAGAAATTATTTTGTTGTTCCTTTTTGTCTTATTGCTGGAGAAAATCATACTATACTGGAATTTTTCTTCCTTTAAGTCTATATTTTAAGCCCAGTTTTTCAAGTGTTCAACCCCTCTATCTCAGGTTAGATTTTCAATGCTTTCATGTTGGCAGCAAAATATGGGCAGATTTTAAAAGTGCTCATCATCCAGCAACTCCATTCATTATATTTATGGGCAGATTTTCATTGCACCTCAGAGACCAGTGTTGAAATTCTGAACACTTATTTTGGTGGACAAATGGGCACTTCTTTGAAAATGATTGTTGCCAAACCCTGGAAAAATACCCTTAAACATGTCATTCCATGGTTTGGGTCAGCTGGTCTTTGAGATTCTGTTTCTTTCCTTTTGCTCCATTGCCCTTGCTTACTTGATTGTAAACCTCATGTTATATATGATTTGTAGTAATCGAATCAGCTTTTCTAGGGCCAGTCTATTCACTATTAGCTAAAATCAGCTCCTTGGTGCCAGCCACCCACACATTTTAAGGTTTTCAAAACGGAATGCATATGATGTGCTTTGAATCCCATTAAATCACAAAGAGCCCAATTCTTCAACCTTTAATCATGCTGGTGGGCATTTATGCATGCCAGTAGCCTTACTGAGGCCATTGTGGTTACTTAACTGAGTATGTATTTGCCAACATTTGTAAGGTTTCCATACCTTGGCCTAACAACAAAGTCAATTGTCTTCTCCCCCTTCACTCCCCATTCAACTTTGGAATCCATTGAAATTGTGTCTGTGTCACTGCGGGCTGAAAAGGACCGTATATGATAAACTCACTTGTGTTAGTATAAATAAAACCCAGATACTTTCATTTTTCTCCCACCAGGTTATTCTGGAATGCCATCAGCATACAAACATAACAGACTTTTTGTGTATTTACCTTCTACTTTTTCTTACTAAGCATCTGACTTAGACTGGCCCGTATAAATCCTAGGCAAAAGACAAGGCAAAGAATTGACAAGCCTTGTGATTTTACCTCAGTATTTTGCACAGAGTTAACTAACCTTGAATACAAACTTACTTCTGTTTTCCCTAC
>NW_005841877.1:2193125-2194305 GCF_000455745.1 Alligator sinensis
CAGTTTGTTCCTTGACTGAGTCAAGTCAGTGAAATGAATGTATACAAAAGAGAATTGTGAAGTTTTAGTCTGCCACGTTGTTACTTCAAATAAGCAAGGTTCTAATAAATTATTGTCAAGTTCAAAAAGAATTGCATTTATTCCTTTGTGACCTTTTGTCAAACTGTGTATAATTCTGTTTCCTGTACATGAACCACCTGTATAGATAAGCCTTTTTACATGTCCATATTCATTTGGAACAATATAATTCAAATCTGGGTTTCAAAACAAAGTTATACTTTTCCCACTTTGTAGTGGTGGCTATGGTAAAAAATAAAAACCTGAAGAGTTATCACAGTGATTCCAGTTTCAATAATAGGTGCATTGGCTCTTTAAAAAGGATATGTATTTATAAATTATATTATAGATACTATCATCAAAACTGATTTCAATTGTTAAGAAAAAATTATTTTATTTTATTATTTAAAAACTTATGAGACAACAGTAAATAAAGGTAGACAGTGTTGAGACCAACAAAAAAGCCTCTATTGCCTATAAGTTCTAGGAATTTTAAAATCACGTCAGTTGGTCTATGACTTATGGCAATTTACACCAGCTGAAGATCTGAACGTATGGATATATTTCTCTGACCATTACGGATGACCTGCAAGCATGGGCTGACTCTCCTCAAAACCTAAAAATGCTTTTGAACATATCATCTTCATTTAAATTTTTGTTTTATTGCTGGCATCCATCACCATCAAGGCATATCCAGTGACATTAGATATACACAAAAATGGTTTATAGAATTTAAGTCTCATAAAGACTCTCCATGAGCACAAAGGCTCATGGAACCTATAGAATCTACAAACATACAGAGTCATAGATATTTAGTAAGAGTCTATAAAATTACTGTATAATGTAATAGAGAATGATCACTTTTATAAGTTTTCTGAATCATCCTAAGGAGTAGGGCTGTGTAAAGCTTCAGTAGCTGATTCGATTACAAGGAAATTTGGCCCGATTGGGGACCGAATCTCCGAATCGAATCAGAAGACCAATTAACAGCTCAAAATCTATTTGGAGCATCCGAATCAATTTGGAAAAAGATTCAGAAAAAATTCAACAATTTGGCCATAAACGAAACAGGCAGCTGATGCAGCTGCCTCCAGCTAATGAGTCTGTTGGGGTTGAGGGAGGG
>NW_005841877.1:2194656-2202819 GCF_000455745.1 Alligator sinensis
GAGCGGAGTTGCCCCCCACATCCGGGCCCCCCGCCCACTGCAGCTGGGCAAGTGGCAGCGGGGCAGAGCCCCTGCTCCCAGCACCGCCGCTCCTGCATCCTGCTCCCCTCCACCCCGCTTCCCAAGTAATGCACCCCCCCATCCCAGCTGGACAGTTTGTCCCAGCCCCAATCCCTCCCTCCCCCATGCCTCGTTCCTCCCTCCTACCCCAACCCCAACAGACTTACCAGCTGGAGGCAGCTGTGTCAGCTGCCTGTTCAGTCTATGGCCAAATTTCCAAAGCAGCTCCAAATCTCTTGGATCTGATTCAGCTGAATCAAATCTGGACAGTGATTCAAATCTCTGAATCAAATCACTATCCTCTGAATCAGCCAAATCCAAATCCGAAGTGAATACTTGCCGCTTCACACAGGCCTACTAAGGAGTTCTATGGCATAGATATTACTTTCTGTTTGAATGTTATACTGCTGCTCCCTTCATACCGTGCTTTAACCTGTAATGACTCCTAACAAGATGGGAGAGAATTGCATATGTTGGAGCCTTGAAAGGACTTTTGGGGTCCATCCAGACAAGTATGTATGTGTAGTATGTGGCACTGCAAACTCGATGTTCCCACACTGCTAATTTGCAGTGCGGAGGATGTAAAAAAAAAAACATGCCTAAAAAAAAGCGAGATGGCTCATGAGGCAGCAGTACATGCCACCCAAAACTGGAGCCTGATCAGCTGGAGCCAAACTCCAGCTGCTGGCCAGGCTCCACATGTCCATGTCGACACTGCTGGAGCCCGTGGAGGCCCTCAGGACCCCAGGTAAGGCTGCTGGAGCCAGTCCAGGTGCTAGCCTCAGCCTCCCCTACCCTACCTGGAGCAACTTGACACATGCCAGAGCACATGTACATAGGCATTCCTTGGCAACAAGTAGCAGCAGCACATATTGTGCCATTGCTATTTGTCCCCAGAGAACACATGTTCCCACTTGTGGGGGTTCAACCTTGGAATACAAGAGGAATTTGGATATTAGTTGGAATCCAGGGTTTGATCACTAGTTCATTCAAGTTTTATATCTCCTCATTCTGCAGGAAGTATGTAAAGTCTCTCAGGTCTTTGCTTACTATCATCTTTTTCTAAAGGCATGTTTTTCAGTATAAACCATTTAAGAAGTCTCCTTTGTAATTGTGTTTTTCACATGTGCCAAGAATAAAGACATCTAGAATAAAGACTGGGCACTCCTACTCATGCATGTGTTTCTATCAAAACAAATTAATAAAACGAATACTTTCCTGAATGTTAAGATGAACAATCAGAAGATAGGAGGAAAAGACTTCATTGACGAAGACAAAAGCTTTTTCTGGTACTATCCACTTAAAAAACAAATTAAGCCTTGTGCACAAAACACTCAGTTACACATGTAAAACACATAATTATATGTACAATTGCCCTTCAAACAGCACCAGCACAAATACTACATGCACAATTATTTGCATATGCTACCTGGCACATACATATTTTTAAGGTATCCGCTTTTGAACAGTTGGGTGTATTATATATTCTTTTATTTCAAGCCTGATTTTCTGACCACTCTTCTGCATGCTAGTCAGAAAAATAAAGCAAGCAGATTTTTAAGATTCCAAGATTTTCCTCCTTTGGTCACAGTTTCACTGTAAAGCTGAAAACAAGATTTACTCTCAAAATTAAGCTCAAGCCCAAAGCAAATGCAATAAATGATGCCACCGAGTGGTAGGAAATAAAACAAGTGAAAAAGCCAATGGAGTTGTAGAAATATCTTCCCTTGAGTGAACCTAGCCTGTGTGTGTGTGTGTGTGTGTGTGTGTGTGTGTGTGAAAGCTGGGGCTTTATTAGTAAACACTAGTCTGAAGGATTGAAAAAACGAGAAAGAAAGAAAGAAAGAAATATAGCAAACCCAGCAAAAGAAAACTTTTTTTCTACTCATCTTTTCCTCCAGCAAAGAGAAGCATAGGGTACTAAGACAGGTTAATATGATTAAAGTCGAGCCCACATAGAAGTATATCAGCACTGTTTATATCATCATTAAAAAGCCCGGACTTACTGAACTTATTTGAGTCTCCAGACATGTTTCTGACTGACTGACTAGAAAGCACGCAAGTAGATTCTTCACTAATTGTTTGTTTGGGCAGAGCTGTGATTGCAGGGCATTGAAAGGAATACATTTCCTCTGTATTCAAATGAGAATATCTCCAGAGTGTGTATTTAATGTTCTTAATAATGATTCTATTCCACTGAATTTGTCCTCCTTTTGGATTTCAACCAAAGCAGCTCATGCTTAACCAAATTAAGTCAATTTGTTACACCAAACACTTTCATTAAACACACAAATAAAGAGATTACTTCCAGATCTTTGTTTTTATTTATAATAGGCCTATCATTTGCATCATGTGGATAGTCAACATTGATGAAGCATGAAGCAATATCCTGTGATGTTTCAACAACTCCATGAAACAGCTTGTTTTAAATTCATTTAACTATACATTCATTCAATTGCCTTACTACATTTGGCCAGTTTTTCTAGATAACTTATAAGATTACCTAGGCTAGGCAAAACATTAGTCTTGAGATGAAATAGATTATTTGAATTTTGATTTCATTTATAGAAAAAAACAGAAGACATTTAAATTAAAAATATATACAGAAACATTTTAAAAATGTTTTAAAATGCTTAAATGTTTATGAGGTGAGTTTTTAAAAAGTTGTCTCATAAGTGTATAAACAGATAAAGCAAGTCTACTAGTAATATAGGCAAAAACAAGATGTGAAACAAAAAGCCATGTTTTGGTCTTCCAAATTCTCTTGCTTTGCAAGATAAGGCCAGGAAGAATTTCCATTATCTGAAACTACAGGCTACTGGGTACAGGCAAAGTGATCAGATGATCAGTTTTGGTTTTAGCCTAAGTAAATTCTCTATAGAAGGCTGCCCATCCTGGCTTTGATTTTTATAGCCTTAGTCAGATTTTAGATTGAGTGTTTGAAATCCTGTTTTATGATGATCAGTAGTAATAAACAATAATGATATTAGTTCTGGTTGAATAGACAACATGTTATGCACTTCCCAGAACAGAGAGGAAAAAAAGCAGGCCCCATGCCAAACAATTTATATTTTAAGGCCCTTGTACTGCAATGTGATGTAAATGAGTGCATCCTTTCAAAACAACATTTTTGTCCTTTTATGTTTAGTCTTAAATACTAATGCTGCTGGATCTGTTTGTAAAAGATATTTGGAATAAAGATGGCCTTGTCTTAGAAATTAAAATATACAAACTACATTTTTGTTTCTTTTTAGTTTTTCTACTTGCTTGATAAAGAATGAAAAAGCAGATTTTTTAATTTATTCATATTATTTCATATTTCTCAATGTGAAGGTAAAGAAAGAAGCTGCAAATAACTATGAATGTACCCAAAATCTGCAGCTGTGAATATTGTTATAGATATTAATTATAACATTTTCTTCCTGCAACACTTACCAATATTTCTTCTGGATCTCTTTATACAGTCAAAAGAGCTGAAGGAAAGAACATTTGGATGAAGACTTTTGTTATCTTGCTGTGTCAAGCAGTTCATTTTTTAGCCCCCAAAAACAGCTTCAAAAAGGTCTTCTCTGTCATAGATAAACTCAGAGGATGATAAAGGCTTGTATTTATACTCTATTTGTTGTAATATCATTTAATAGCCGCCTATTTATCATTTCTTTCCACATAACTTTCTGAAGCTTCTTCCAATTCTGTATCTGACTCCTTGGAGGATTTGAAAGGCAAGATGAGATAAAACACATGCAAGAGCTGTCAGCTAGGTGGGACCACCATCCACGCAGTCAAATAGCACCCAACTGTTTATAGTGATCATCATTAGTCAGAAGGTAATCTTTCATGATAGAGTATTGCTCATGGTACCTGCCAAAACACATACCAATGCTATATTGGCCTAACAAAGCACCTGCTCTTGTTAAAGTATAGCAAAATAGCATTTTAAAATGGAAATGAATTTGGGAGAGTAAGTTTGACAAAAAGCAGATCTACAATAACAGGACTTTCAAATGCCCTGTTATACTCATATAAAAACCTCCAAGTTTGTTGCTGCTGCTTCATTTTTTGTACCCGTTGTTGTTTTGCATACATTTTGATAACTTGTATTGCATGAATTTCTTCATATATAAGATTTTACAATAAAATAAGACACTCTTCTTTTAAGATATTACCACTAACTAGAAAACAGATTGCTTCTATCTGTGCATCTATCGGAATCAAAACTGAATGGACAATGAGAATCCCAGAAGAAAAAGAACTATTACAATGGGAACATCTACATGTTCATTAATGTGCTGTAATTAAAGTGCATTAAGTTTAGTAATTACAGGTACTACCTTAATGCACCATAATTGGCACAACTGCACATTGGTGCCGGCACACATTTTTTTTTTGGTAATGCTAATGGGAAGTAGACTAATTCTACTCTGCATTAGTGCATTAGTGCATTAGCATGGTTTTGCCCACCATGCTAACGTGCAGTAAAAGTAGTCTACTGTACTCGAAGTGTCTGGTGTACACGTGCCTAGTCTATTTCCTTCAATTTATAAACAAGGCCTTTCCTGTACTGTAAAACTTGCAGCAATGTAGCTCAATTGATTTAAACTGATTTTGAAAAATACTGCAAAACCTTGGGTCCAGATTCCATTCTATTAGGTGCATTACTTAACTTAGGTTCCCAGGTGTGATTCTCTCCACTCTGAAATCTTTAGTGCGTCAATTGCATTCATTCAGACGTAATCCTGAAACACAAAAATGCAACAAGAAAGAGGAGGATTCGCCCATTTTTTGTCATTTTTTTTTTTCAGGGACTTGAGCAGAGTGGAATAGGATAGTACCTCAGCATGTAAGTCCCCCTATGTGCCTAGTTGATAGAATAGAATCTGGCCCTTAGTGCATCACAGCTGACAGGTAGTTGATTATTTCAGTAGTGAGTTTAGTCACGGATCATTTTATATATACTTATAACAAGGTTCTGGGCTCAATATCATCTATGTAAATTCACATTGCCTGCATTCATATATGCAGAATTGTTCTTGCTTCACATTAGTTTAACTGAAATCAGACTCTGGGTAGAGATGGTGTATAATATACATTCATTTTTTTAAATTCAAATTAATAGAATGTGCCCATCAAGCACAGTCTCTGGGAGCATTTACATAATTTAAACACGCGCACACACACGCATTGAACACATGTTGATAACCAACATAAACCTTAAGTAGAATCTCCTGGGATAAATTAGGCATATTCCTCACCATCACACCCTAAGGCAAAAGCCTGAGAAAAGAGATGAGGTTTACACTATGCCCTGAAGGTAAACAGATTCAGGCTCTGTCAGACCAATAGGGAAAATGAATTCCAGAGATATGGGATATCCATTAAAATGCTCTGACACATGCCCAGATGTTCAAATCTAGTGACAGTAAAAGCACCCCAAGTATTCTCAGTTTTACCAGCTGTGCAGTGAAAGAGTGAGAGTCCCTCAAGTATCTGATCACCAGATCACATGATGCTTTGTAGTCCTGAATAGTATCCTGAATACTATTAAAAAGAAATTGCAAGAAATGTACACACACAAAAAAAATTGGAAGACAGTTAGGACTTCCAATGCACCTAGTAGAAGAGATCCACTAGGTTAAATGGCTTCCATATTCTGCATTTATTGTAGCTTCTGGGTGGGAATCATGGTTTGCAGAATGCCCCAAGGTGAGTGCACTGTAATAAAATAATAGGAGACAGGGCATGCCTACACAAGAAGTTTCCTGCAGAGTAGACTAATCAGTTCCACAGTAAAGGTCTCAGCAGAGCTACACATGCAGGGCTATTGGACTATAGTAAACTAATAAATTCTGCAGCAGGATAGTACTTGAAAATACAAGTATTATCCTGCTGTGGAGTTTTTTTCTCAACAGTACCACATGTGTAGTCATTGATGTGCCTGGCTGGGGCATGAGGGTGCTTCAGTGTAGGGGCTGTCTACCTCCTAGCCCTGCACTGAAGCACCCTCATGCCCCTTCGAGCCCTTCCACAGCATGTTGTGTCAGATTAGAGCAGCCCTGGATTGGCAGGCTGATCTCCAGGGCCCTCTACCAGCTGGGGCTGCTCCAACCCAGGTCAGTGTGCTGCAGTCCCAGGTGCACGTTCAAACAGTTTGTTCAGGGGAAGTAAACTCCAGCACAATAAGCACTAGAGTTTATTACTTTGAATTAATTGTACATGTAGATGTGCCCACAAAGACATGGAAAACTGGTGCAATCTGCCTTCAAGAAAAACGTTTACAGCCTTTTAGTCAAGCATAGATGAAAACATGTCAAAATTAGCCACTACCAGAGGATCATAGAATAATCAGGGACTTCCAACCACAAGTTTTCTTGCTAAAAGACAGCTGTACACCTTCAACAACCATGTTAGCCATCATGGTTACTCCCAGGCAAATAGCATCACCTTTGTATTGTCAACTAGCAGGCTTATTTTTATTTCTTCTCAGGTCTTAATCATGGGGAAAGAAAGCCATACTATCCAGCTTAAGTCAAAATGATGTATAAATATATGCTCCTCAATGATAATATCACTATGAATCCAAAATCCACATGATTTGCTTTAGTAATCTTAACCTGAATCAGGAAGATTGATTATTAGAGTCTTAGAGTATAGTTGAGTATTTTTTGATATAACATTTATTATTTATTTCAGAAAACACCAAATTATTTAACTAGAAACTTCAGGAATTGGTGAGGTTTTTGACAAATTTCTCCTAAAGTTCTTGGCAAAAATCCTATTTTGACATCATGAAGAAGTTCTGTTTTTCAGTTTAAAGTGACTTTTTGTTTTGAGAGTAGAGTTAGTCTATGCTGGTCTATCATAGTCTACATTAATTTATACCATCACTACCTAGAAAAGGGGAAGAGTGAAATTTGGCTGAAAGTGTGTTTGCAAGTCATCTTTAGTTACCATGTTACCACCTCTCCAGGCCATTCTCAAAACTCATTAAGTAATCTGTGTGGTACTTCTCCCAGTGCTAAGAACTAGATTATAGTGATGCTATGACATGAATCCTTTTTGAGTAAGACAGGTCTCATTATTTGTAAGGAGACATCACTTCCTTGTCTCTAAAATAAAAATGAAAACAGTAGGAGCTAGAAATTCCTCTTGGAAGGAAGGAGGTAATAATTCAGATATTAAATGTTCACTTTGGGGCTGCAGCAATTTTTCTGCCCCAATTTAAAAGCCTGGTACTAAAAGATTGCAAGGATTATTATAACCCACACTAGAGAGTTCAGTGGGGACTCAAAATTCACAGCAAAAGGAAAGATCTTATCTATAGGGTCACAACCATTTTATTATTGAAATAGTTTCTTAAGCCATCTGGCTGCAGCACCTACAATTAATCTACTATCAACTCAAGACTAAGTTGAGAACCTGAAAATATGGACAAGAAAATGAAGGAGAACATTTGTACATAAACATTTGCTCCTTTCTTCCCCAGCCTTCACAAGTAATTTGTAGTCCTAGGCCTCAATAATGAAACTAACTCTCCAGATATACCCTTAGTATGACTCTTTGTGGGTGTGCAGAAAAAAAAATATATCAGACTTCCTGCTGCATTGTACAGTAGTGAAGTTTATTTTTGATGCTCACCAGCTACCTTGATAAATTATAATATTTAATGCTGGCCTCACACAGAGCAGTAGAAAAGTGACATTTTTCATGCGTCCTACCATTCTTCACCTAAATGTTCATTTTCAGATTAGAATTAGAGTGTTTTTGTTGTTGTTGATTTTCTTGCCTAGTCTATATAGTCACTTTCCATAAGTTCCCTAATGTATAAATGACATTCAGCTCAGCTGGTACAATACCTATGATAGCTCATAGAAGATAGAATGGCACAAGCAGTCAGCTAGTGTGCAGTTTTGCTGACAGGAAGGTAATAATTATGCCTGAAAAAAAAATCTTTGCACTGAGAGAAGCCAAGTTCTATTCAAATATTACTGAAATAGTATACATGTCTTACCAGTAGGGATGCTGTGAGGAGAGCCTATCATACTGTTTGCTTTTTACCCTTATGAATTTCTTACTGCCAATGTGGGGGCGGGCAGGCGGGCGGGC
>NW_005841877.1:2202850-2204577 GCF_000455745.1 Alligator sinensis
AAGAAGCTGTTTTGGCACTCTGGGCAGAGGTGTCAAGAGCAAGGAGGAGAGAAAGGGGAGAAAAGGTGAGAGAGTCTTACCTGACCCCACTATTCTGGCAACCCCTCTCAATCAGCACCCACACCAGCACAGTGCTCATCCCCCTCAGGTGTATTACTGGTAACAGATGCCTAAAAGTCTGGCTCTTCCATCTCCATTGGCAAGAACATGTGGAAAGCAAACAGATGATAGATGTTAAAGCAAGGAACTGTAGCTTTATTAACTTTTAATTTTAAGAGAGGACATGAAGCATTATCCCACTCTCACCCCAACTCCCAAAGGGCAGTGCAAAACTAAATAGCCTGTGTCCAATAACCGATATTTAGCATCTGTGTTATGATGTTATGAATTAAATAAAACACATCTTAAGTCCACATTTTTTCCATGGAAGTATGTGTACTAGGAAGGTGGTGCAAGAGAGGACATGCAGAGGCAGAAAGCATGAGTCTGATTCTCACCTGGGCAGCGGAAATCCTGGGTTCTGGTCTGGCTTTCATGTGTTTCATTTACAAAACATTCCCAGGAACTGGAATTCTCTAACTTCATGGGTGAGTGCTCTAAATGCTAGGAAGCCGCCACATGACTTCTTTTAAAAGCAGTGAGGAGGCCTTCCTGAGTCTTTAAAAGGAAAGAGAAAGAGAGTATACTAGGTTGTGTTTCCCAAGTAGATGAAGGTGCCTCTTACAGCCATAAGGATTGAAGCCTCCAAAAGATGTGGGATTTCTTAGGATATTATCTACACTATGTAGCTGTGTTCCTGGGGTGCAATTCTCCCAAACATGCTCTTCATACTCACTCCTGTCTATAAGTACCAACATGGAAATGCCAGTGATGCCAAACATATCCATATGTAGCCCTGTCTTCAGCATTTCCCTGTTGGCTAGCTGTAGGTAGATATCTGGTCAGCATGCAGGCTATTTTGAAACCTATTCTGATGTGTATAACTCTCCCTGTATACTGCATACTACTCTGGGCAAATGCCTCTAAATTAGGTCTTGTAAATAACTTTTAGGTGCCTGAGTCTTTCATTAACTGTAGCCCCATATCAATCACAAAAGCCCCTTATCAATACACTGGGGTAGCCACAGCTTTCCAAAAGGAGTCATGGAGACCAATAAATATAATTATATGATGGATCTTGATAACATTTTTTAAAGTATCATATAACATGGTTGCTTATGAGAGCAGAGACTTGGACTTGATGACTCAGGAACTCCATTCCAGTCTGTTGTTCTATGTGGATGAAACCTCTCATCTGTGTCAGATAGAAGGAAAGACTAAATTATCATAATGGCTACTTTTAGCTGTGCGAGCCCTCTCCCGATCCCACCTGGATCGCCATGTGTGAGTTCTCTCTCCATCCCATCTGGGTCGCCATGTGTGAGCCGGGGGCGAGCCGGGCCCATCTGTGCGCACAAGCTGTGGCCGGCAGCCCGGGTACACGGGGCTGGAGAAAAACCGCGGCGCGGTTTGGTACGCTCGAGCTAGAATCAGTCACGGAGGCGTAATGGTTGATTGAAAAGATTATTTACTTACACCCAAGGTGGGCGCAGTGTAGGCTGGTCAGCTTTCCAGGCACAGCTCCGCTTGAGTTCTCGGTGGAGGACTCTAATAAACTCGGTTCCTTGACCCCGGAGTGATTCAGGCTCCGCGGGTTCAAGAATTCGTTCCCATGGAGCAGCTGTATC
>NW_005841877.1:2204615-2212281 GCF_000455745.1 Alligator sinensis
AAATAGGTCCCCCGGAGTTGTTGAAGCTCCGTGGGTTCGACAAATTAAACCTCTGTTGCCCTCTTAAGGAAAAAGCTGGGTTCGTATGGATCAGCAGCGCTTAGAGATCTTCACGCTCCTTTCCCGAACTCCACGTGCTTTCTCTCTCTCCAACTTGGGCGGAAACTACCCAAGCCTTTTGTACGGCTAGCAAGCCAATAGCTAGCCGCCACGTGTGCCTATATTAAGATTGGCCAATAATGTGGCAGAAATCTTAATACAAATGGCGGGAACTCCTTTGCATCGTACATCACTAGAATGCAAAAGAAATGCACCATGCAAAGAAGGCTACAAAACTGGCGGGAAATACTCTCCTGCACGCGGGTTCTCTGTTACAACAGAACACTCCACCGTGCAAAAGAGCTGCAATTTGGCGGGAACATGATTTAGCGATGCCGAAGCGCACACAAACAAAAAAAACACAACTTTGGGTTGTGACATTAGCCTTAAAAATCTATGAATAAAACATACAGTTTTCACCAGTGAAACCAAATTTTGGTTATATTTCTTGGTTCTTAAATCTGAGTTGAATGCTTATTTTATTTACTATAAAAGAACTAGTTACTAAACATGTTGTTTCTTCTCAAGAAACAACACAGTTGAAACCTGTACCCATAAGAAAAACAATAATTTGTCCTGATTACATGGTGATTTCCTGTTTCATGTCCAGAAATGTTAAATAAAAATGTAAATTATTTCTGTAACTTTCTGCTATTACTTCAGTTCCTAATACCTCACATATCTAATGACTATTTAGGAAATATCCTACAGAAAGGATATCGGAATAGGTATAAAAACAGGACTGGTATTTAGAATTTATATGAAGTTTTGAAGTAAGTCTTGTTCAAATCTATAGAATTTAACAGACAATTACACCCTTAAAAAATCAAGCTATTGGGCAGCACAGTTTGGGGAGAAGGTAAGAAGCCCTCAGTGGTTAAAGAACAGGTTAGGGACTATTTAGAAAAGCTGGACACGTACAAGTCCATGGGGTTGGATAAAATGCATCTGAAGGTGCTGAGGGAATTGTCTGATGAGATTGCAGAGCCACTGGCCATTATCTTTGAAACCTCTGGTGATCAGGAGAGGTCCCGGATGATTTGAAAAGGGCAAATATAGTGCCCATATTTAAGAAAGGGAAGAAGGAGGATCCAGGGAACTAAAGACCAGTCAGCCTCACCTCAGTCCCCATAAAAATCATGGAGTAGGTCCTCAAACAATCACTTTCTAAGCACTTAGAGAAGAAGATGATTAGAAACAGTCAGCATGGATTCACCAAGGGCAAGTCATGCCTGACCACCCTGATGCCTGTTATGATGAGATGACTGGTTCTGAGGATGCAGGGAAAACAATGGATGTGGTATACCTTGACTTTAGCTAGACTTTTGATATGATCTCCCACAGCACTCTTGCAAGCAAGCTGAGGAAGTATGGGTTGGATGAATGGGCTGTAAGGTGGAGGATTGTTGGTCTCAATGGGCAATAATCAATGTCTCAGTGTCTAGCTGGCAACCAGTACCAAGTAGAGTGTCCTAGGGGTTGGTCCTGGGGGTGGTTTTGTTCAATGTCTTCATTAACAATCTGGAAGATGGGATGGATTGCACCCTCAGCAAGTTTGTGGATGGCACCAAGCTGCGGGGAGTAGAAGATACACTGTAGGGTAGGGCTAGGATTCAGAGTGATGTAGACAAATCGAAGGACTGGACCAAAAGAAATGTCTTGAGGTTCAACAAGAATAAGTGCAAATAACTTATTCAACAAGAATAAGTCCTGCACTTAGGATGGAAAAATCCCATGCACCACTACAGCATATGAACTGACAAGCTAAGCAGCAGTGCTGCAGAAAAGGACGTGGGGGTTACAGCGGACAGTAAGCTGAATATGAGTCAGCAGTGTGCCCTTGTTGCAAAGAGGGCTAATGGCATATTGGACTGCATTGGTAGGAGCATTGCCTGCAGATCAAGGGAAGTGATTCTTCCCCTCTATTCAGACTGTTGAGGCCACATCTGGAGTATTGTGTCCAGTTTTGAGCCCCCCACTATAGAAAGTATGTGGACAAGATGGAGAGAGTCCAGTAGAGGGCAAGGGAAATGGTTCAGGTGCTGGGGCACATGACTTGAGAGGACAGTCTAAGGGAACTGGGTTTATTTAGTCTGCAGAAGAAAAGACTGAGTGGGGATTTAATAGCTGCCTTCACCTACCTGCAGGGTGGTTCCAAAGAAGTTGGAGCTGGACTGTTCTCAGTGGTGACAGATGATTGAACAAGAAGCAATGGTCCGTCTCAAGTTGCACCAAGGGAGGTTTAGGTTGGATATTAGGATAAACTTTCTCACAAGGAGAGTAGTACAGCACTGAATCAGGTTACTTAGGAGGTGGTAGAATCTCCATCCTTGAAAGTTTTTAAGGCCTGGCTTGACATATCTGTGGCTGGGATGATCTAGTTGAGGGTTGTCCTGCTTTGAACAGGGGGTTGAACTAGATGAGTTCTGGAGGTCCCTCCCTACACTAATTTTCTGTTATTCTATGATCATATGTTAAATGTGTGAGAATTCTAGACATAGGCTAAATGTTCTGTACAACAGGCCAGATCCTATTCTACCTATAGACGATCTAAGAAGACTTAGGCATCTCAGGGTGATACAATAGTACCCTGCTTAAGTCCCTGAACATCCATTAATGCATCTATTTTGTTATAAACTGCCATCTTATCTTAACCCTAAGTCACAAAAATGCAGTGAAGGAAAGAAAGTCTCACCTAACTGTTCTCCAGGGACTTGAATACGGTAGAATTGAATTGCACTCAGGCCCCTAAGTTTATACTTAATACATGGAATAGAATCCATTTCTGTGTGTGTATAAGTGTTCTAAGTCAGGATACTTTTGTTATAAATAAATAAAAAAAAGTTCCCATCAGTATGTTTGCCCAATATTGACTATGTGTTTTACAGACATGCTCAGTGTGGCTGTGTTCAATCAACTTCATAGTTGCTTTCTATTACTGCGTACATGCTGCTTCTGGCAGAAGTTTAATGATATTTAAATTCACATAAAAGAAAACCTCCCTCTTGAAGAAGAGGGGCTTTTTCCCCATGCTGATTGGGAGAAAAACTTTGTCTTTTATTTGAGGAAATACAGTATGTACGTGTGTGTGTGTATACACGCACATACATATGTGTGTGTGTGTGTGTGTGTGTGTGTATACATACACACACACACACACATATTTAATAAAGATAAATGTAAGGTACTCCACCTGGGAAGGAGGAATCCCCAGCACTCCTATAGGTTAGGGAGTGTCCTTCTCAGCAGCTCGGAGGCAGAGAGGGATCTTGGAGTCATAAATGACTCCAAGATGAACATGAGCCAGCAGTGTAACGAGGCCATCAACAAGGCCAATCGCACCTTGTCGTGCATTAGCAGGTGCATGACTAATAGAACAAAGGAGGTGATACTTCCCCTCTATGCGGCACTGGTCAGGCCACAATTGGAGTACTGTGTCCAGTTTTGGACGCCACACTTCAAGAGGGACGCGGGGAATCTCAAGAGGGTCCAGAGGAGGGCCACTTGCATGATCAGTGGCCTTCGTGATAGACCGTACGGGGGGAGGTTGAGAGAGCTGAATCTCTTCAGCCTTCGCAAGAGACGGCCGAGAGGAGATCTTGTGGCCGCCTATAAATTTATTAGGGGAGGTCAACGGGGAATAGGGGACGCGCTGTTTACTAAGGTGCCCCAGGGAGTGCCTAGGAATAACGGGTGTAAACTAGTTGAGAGTGGATTTAGGTTAGATATTAGGAAGAAATTTTTCACAGTAAGGCTGGCCAGGATCTGGAATGGGCTTCCAAGAGAGGTGGTGCTATCGCCTAGCTTGGAGGTCTTCAAGAGGAGGCTAGATAGTCACCTGGCTGGGGTCATCTGACCTCGGTCCTCTTTCCTGCCAGAGGCAGGGGGTCGGACATGATGATCCATTGTGGTCCCTTCCGACTCTACAATCTATGAATCTATGAATATATGTCTCTGTGTGTGCACACACTTACACATACTGTATTTAGTCAAATGAAAGGGAAGGTTTTTTCTCCAAAACAGGTTTTTTGTGTCTCTAATTTCCTCTGCTAGTGGGAATCCCTTCTCTGCCAGTCTTGGGAGATGCTGCAGTCTTGTAAACCTCTTCTGCTTTTCCCTGGCCCTTCTTTTCTCCACATTCTGAACAAAAGGGCTTGTGTTCTTTTTTAACATTGTCCTACCATTTCACTCTGCTTGTATACAATATTTCATCACTCCCCATTCTTCATAATGGCTCCTATGCCATCTGCACACTTGTTTGTCTTCCAGTAGTTTCATATTCATCCCCCCACACCCAAATCCCCGCCTTGCCTGGTATTCCTTGCTCTCCCATTTCCAACACTATCCTCAGTAGCACAGGTGGTCAGAGAAAAAGACCAGCCTTCTCTCTGCCACTCAAACTTTCCAGTCTATAGACCGAAAAATGAAGTCTATATGAGACCATGAGTGGCCTGCCACATCTACTCTAGTAAACCTATTCTCAGCTTCAGGAGTTATGCCTTTTGGGTGTCCTGTAGTTTAAGCTCCACTGCCATCCTTGCCAGTATATGTGAGAACCTATATAATCCTGAGGTGTTGCTCCCCTTCCTATTCTCTACCTCCAATATGCAATAAAATCTCCAACCAATATTAGGGGCAGTGCTCCCAGTAGAAGGATTATCAGTTCCTCCAAGAGGGAGCAGCATGCTTCCCATGCTCCCAGTGTGTAAACCCTCAGTATTCTACACCTTTCCCCTCTCTTGTCCCCAGTCATCTGTGACACTCTTCCTCCAAATATCTCTTGATAGGTTATTAGTTGCCACTGAGAATCTTTAATTATTAGTCACACCTGCTGCCCTCTCTCATTACTACCTGGCTACATGGAAGAACCATATTTCCATCTTCTTATGAGGTCTTTATACTCCTGTCCTGGTATCCCACATTCCTGCAAACTTAGAACATCTGCTTCTATCTAGTCCAAATACTAGCCTACCCCATCCATTCTGCATGGCTGTGAATGCTCATTACATTAACCAATATTAGTGTAATAAGCATATTTATCCCAAAATACTGGGATATCCAAGACCAGACTATGCACTGAGGTGTAGGTCTGGACACGACTCCACTTCTAATCTCAAACTCAAGACCAATCCCTCCATCTCCTCCTGTTCTTCCTGCTCTGTTTTCTCCCTTCACCACATCCATTCCATGTAACAAACTTCGCATTTTGCCTTCCAATAAGAACTTTATCCCAGCAGGGCTTTAGCTTTCCTCTGAAGTCCCCAATGAACATGACAGCTTCAGGGCATTGGGCAGGAAGGGGGACCCATCTTCTTTATTCCCATTATTCATCTCCTTTTCTTACCTCCTGTGTCTACACCTCCTGTCAAGAACCTGCCACTCCAGTTTCTGCTTCACACATCTCCCAGAAAACTCCATACCATTGTTCTCATTCTTCTCCTGCTCTCCCTTCTTCCCCCACTCCTTACCCTTTTAAACCCTTCTTACCTCCATTCTCCCTTTCCCATTCCTCCTACTGTACCTTCCCAACTTCCCTCTGATCCCTTCCCTCCCTCCATCTTCTGTCCTCCACTCATCTGCAACTCTTTTTCCCTTCTTCTCTGTACCCCACTTGCACAGTGTGCAGTCACTGTCTACATGTGCAGACCCTTACTGTGCAGTAATTGTCTCTACTTAGCAGTTAATTGGCCTTCTGAAAATACAAGTAGCATTTGCAAGTAGCAAATGACAGTAAAATACATGTAGATGGCTGACCTGGAGCAAATTTGCTCCTGGTCAGCCAGGCAGTAGGGGATGGGAGATTGCTCCCTGCCCCCAGGAGCTTCCTGCTGCCAGGGGCAGCTTTGCTACAGGAGCTCGGGTGGGAACAATGTCTTCCTGCCCTAGTTTTGGAAAGCTCCTGGCTCCAGCTCCCCAGTCACAGCGTCAAAAAAACCTGCTCCAAAAAAAAAGTGGGACAGGACACTTGGTTGCAGCACGTGCCACCCAAAACCAGAGCCTGACTGGCAAAGCCACACTGGAGTAACTTGCCAGGTGCCAGAGTGGGTGTGCAGGGGCATTCCCCAGAGATACCTGACAGTGGCACAAATATGTGCCACTGCTAACTGTCCCTAGGGAATATCCATTTCCACTCTTGGGATGTGCCCAGAACTTTCTTACTTCAAATTAGTTTTAGTACATTGTAATAAAGTCCTTAATAATATTTCTTCCAGTCCCTTTGGTATGAGTTCATATAGTACCATTTCCCACACAAATGACAGGTTTATTTTGGTGACACTCAGAAAATGGCAAACCCTTTCCCACACCCGCTTTGCATATGTATACTCCTAAAACACACATCCCACAGTTTCTTCTTCCCTTCACCTCTCTCTTGGGCACCTTGATGAGCTTCATCTGTGTTGCACTTGTCTCACCAGCAGTATTTCTTACAACCATTTCTTACAACCACACTAGGTCAGCATGCTCACCTTTTAGTTGTGTACCTACCACTGCTCCCCACACCTTCTTCACTTACCCTTCTGTGAAGTTTCCCACTGGTGCCATCCTGTCTCTCTCCTTTAGCACTTTCATCAATTCCTTCTGACATTCAGGACCTCCAGCCCTACCTTCTCTATTTTATACCTTTGCATCCTTCCATCTGATGTAATGAATTGGTGGTTATGGCCTCTTCAAAGAGATCTGATATAGTCTCCATTTCCTCAAAATTGCAGTTGCGTGAAATCAGGTGGTACACACTGCTTTCTCTTCTCCCTCTGTTACCACCTTGCATATCTCACTTATATATTTTGCATAGAAGAACAATCCCAAGTCCGGCAGCCTCCATCCCCCCATCTCTCTTGCTTTGTACAGTTCAGCTCTAGCCGACCTTTCTCTTTTGGCATTCCAGAAGAATATACATCTTTCCCTCTGTACTTTTGCTATCTGCCACCACGTTGGTGGTAATACAATTCCCTTATATAGAATAATTGGCAGTAGCACAGTTTTAAATGTTGACATTTTTCCAGCAAAGAACAGTGTCCTCCTGGACCATAGCCAAAGTATTTGCTGTAGCCTTGACATCACCTTTTCCTATGCTGTATTATCTTTCCCTTTGGCATCCATCAGGATCCCTAGCACTCTGATTTCTCTCTCTCATATTTATTTCTCTATACAATAACCTTATCAAACATATAACTTTATCTGGGAACTGCATTTTTCCTAGTGCCTTGAATATATAATCATGGTCTACTCTGTCATACGCTTTTTCTAAAGCTAGGTTTGTTATAACTGTGTTTGTTTTCCTGTCTTGGATGTGGGACGCTGTATCTTTGATGACTCTGATCACATTGGAGATCCCTCTACCTGGTATTGTGTATATTTAGTCTTCACGTATTATCTTCTGGAGGTTTTTCCTTATCCTCAAAGCCAGCATCTTGACCATTATCATCCATATTAAGGAGTGTAATTGGTCTCCAGTTTTTCAGGAGTTCCTTTTCCTTTTTCTTGAAGAGTAAGATCACAATGCCTCTTGCAAAATCTTTCCCTCCCCCTCCTGTTTTTGCTTTTTTTTTTTTTTTTTAACACTTCT
>NW_005841877.1:2212294-2216944 GCF_000455745.1 Alligator sinensis
CCCTACACATGCCCAAAACTTCTTGTAAAATTCTATAGTCAGTTTGTCTGGTCCTGGCGATTTCCCTCTTTTAAAGGTTTTTAAACACTCCTCTGCTTCCTTTAAGCTTATCTTTTCTTCCATCTTCTTTGCTTCCTCCTCTTCTACTTTCTCTTTAAAAATTTCCAAGAAATCTTTCATCTTTTTCCTGTCTGTTTCCTTCTGGTATAGCTGTTCATAAAACCTTCTTGTTGCCTCCAACACTTCCTCCTGCTTTTCCATCCAGGCACCTCTTTCTTCCCACACTGCTTTAAGTTCTCCTTTTGATGCCTTCACTCTGGCCAAAAAGCTTTGGGACTGCTCTTCATTTTCTCCCACCCAGGGTGCTTGTACTAAGAACATTTTCTCTCTTGTCTTTCTTTTTAAACCAGGTTTTTAACTCATCTTGTTTCTTCTAGCTCTTCTCATACCTGTCTTCCTTCTGCAGCTTCTTTTAGCAGCTCCTGCATCTTTCTTGGCAGCTCTCTTAGATCTTTAATTCTTTTCCCCAGATCTTTAGTCTTCCTTCCTGAAAAATTCTCCCATCCTCTTCTTCACCATCATCCACCATCCTCTGGTACTACCAAAATATTTCTTCAGTGTTCACCACCCCTCATACTGTCTCATATATGCTTGACATACCTCTTCATCTTGTAACATCCGCACATTTAACTTGCACAGTCCCTTCCCGCTCTTGGGGCTCTTACCAGCTTTAGCATCTGGTGACCACTAAAGCCATATGTATGGTTTCTTTCTCCCTTCTCCTTATTTCTTTTGATACAAATACAAAATCAATTCTTAATTGTTTCTTTCCATTGGGGTCTGTTCTAGTGAAAACTTTCTCCCCTATCCACCCATCTCTTAGTGACTCTACTTTTATTATATGTAACCTGGGTACACCCAAGGATGTGCCCTGTTCTCAATTGAATAGGATGGGTAGGCAGGAGGGGGTGCTGAGAGACGGATACCAGAATTTTAAGCAGATCTCTCTTTCCCCTATAGAGTTAGCCCAAGCCCAAAGTTCTTAACTATATACAATTTATTAAGTTATAATATACATAAAAATAAAACTAAATATCATATATATATATATAATTACACAGAGAACACTAACCAATAACCAAGGTCAAACCCTAAATAACACTATTTACAACATCACAATACAACATTTCAATTACAAAATATAAGGTGCAAACATGAACAATCTTAATAACATCTATTACTTCATATAGCCCCTGACCCATGGCAAAAGATAGTCCTCCTTCCAATGGGGCAAGTCCAGGAAGCACCAGGGGCCCCTCCCCTTAAGGCCTTGACTAGGCCCCTTTTCTGGGTTTGCCTGCCCCAAATGCAGCTCCTTTTATATGCTGCAGGTCTCCGCCCCTGAAGTCTTCCGGACATGACAATTTACAGTCTTCAATCAGGTCTGAGAGAGCTCTTCTCCCCTGCCTCTCGGGAAAGAGCATGGCTTTATTTCTCCCGCTGCCTCCTGATTGGTGGATGGGCTTCACCAATCAAAACAGCAGGATCTCAAGACTGGGACTCAACCCAAGCTCTGAAAGGTGAGCCTGCTACAATATTTGCTAACAGTTTGGAAGAACTGTCTAAAGCTCTGTTTCCTCCTTCCCTGTTCTGCTGCCCACTTTGATTATACAACTGAAATCTCCCACTATTATATGTGGTCTCCCCCTGACCATGTAACCTGTTAGCTTTCTAAGCAGTGAGTTTTTTCCTTCCTCTCCTATGGTGCATATACATAGAACATTTATAATTCTTTTCCCATGACTGATAGTATCATTCACTGTAATCTGCCACTGGTGACTTCTTCTACCTGCGTTGCTCTCAGCTCTGGGTTGTGACCCTTGCTGCTTTGTTCTTCTCATTTGTCCCTGATCACCAGGATGATGTCCATCTCTGCCTTTTCTCAAGGTGTTTATAATCCCTCTCTCATGGGCAACTGGTGCCACCTGAGTTTGGAGGGGGAAGTGCCCCCCCAGCAGCCAGTCAGTGACTGGGGTGGGGGGGGCCCATGGTCAATCATGCCAACCAGGGTGGGGAGCTGATCTTGCCAACTGGGAAGTGCAAGTGGTGCTCCTGGAACCAGTTGCAGTGCTCCTGGAAGTGGCAGCGACACTTCTAGAAGTGCCAGTAGCACTCCACCTGGAGCCCCCACTCGCCAGCCTATGCTCCCGGGGGGGCACCAGAACTTCCACTTGCCCCCCTGCCCATCGCCTAAGTGGGGAGCACTGCCTGTGAGGGGGTGCACCAGTGCCCTCACGGGTGAACGTGCACATTCTTGTAGGCAGATTATGTCTGCCTTTACTTGGTTCAACACTGGTTCAATCGGTTCCCAACTTTTCCTTGTTAAGAAACTCCTGACATTAAGTGAAACTATCATCAATGCCATTTATACTTGTTTTAAAACGGGTGTGCATATCCCTTTAAGGTCCTTCTGTTCTATTGATCAAGGCCGTCAATTCCCCCCCTCCCTCACTTGCCATTCCTGTAGCCTTTGCAAGCTGCCAGATTGTTTTGCATTTGGCTTGCATATTCCCACATCCCTGCTGCTTCCCACCTTCCCATCTCCACTCCACACTGGAGCCCAGCAGCATTAGCATTAGGTAACTGCTTTCAGATCTTTCTTCTTACTCACCTCCCCATTATCAGGTTTCTTCTTCTAGGTCTTCAACCCCTGCATTTTCTTTCTTTTCCTTGCTTGTCTCTCTGGTTCTTTATCTTGCTTCATCTCCACTTCTGTTGTCTTCTTTCTTCCCCACTCCCACCTCCATGTCTGAGCTATTTTCTGTTCCTGCTTTCCCTTCTATTCTATCTCCTATCTCCTCCTGCACTCCCTCAATCACAGACATTTGCCCCCCTCCTTCTCTGTTCCACCCTCCTGCAGGGTTTCTTCCACCATTTCTACCTCAGTGTCCAGAGTACCTCTGTCCTCATTTGCTGTACTGTTTTGATTGTCCATGGGGGATGCAGTCCCCTACCTGGGTTTCACTTGTCTGTTTGTAACACGACTGGTGCCCTCCAGGACTCCGTCCAGACATCATATTTGTCCCTTATTTTCTCTACCAACATGATCCTTTGGACATACTTTTCCATTCCTCATTCTACGTCTTCTGCCTCTAGAAAACCTGTGTACATTTAAACTATAATCACTCCTTCTCTTTACTTTTCCCTTGCTATGAACTTTATCCAGCTTAGTTCCTCCCTTCCATGATTCTCTGCATATTTCTTCCAAAAGTTCTCATGCCCTTCTCCATCCCAGGAAGTCATTCACAAGTCTTTCAGTTATAGAAAGCAATCAGGCTGATGAGATGCTCCTCCTGCACCTCCAAAATCTCAAACAGTACCTTTTGCAGGAAACAATATCTGTTCATTGTCAATCCCATCTGCCTCCCATCACAGGTTACAGTTGCCTTTATCTGCAGCCTCTGCTCCTCTCTAGCTTCTCGTGGTACCTCTTCCATGTTTTCCCACTGTGCCACTCCTGGTGGGCCAGCCTACCATTGCGTTCCCGCCATCCTCTATTTCTTGCCTGACATAACTTCTCCTGCTGTTCACACTCTGTTACCTGCTCTCCTCTGTTCCTGTCTTCCTTCTGGCATCATCATTCTTGTCATCACTGCCTCCACCATTGCTCCTGCTTTCACTTTCTTTCTGCCCTTCTTCTCCACCTTTGTCCACTCTCCATCTGTCTGTCAATCTTCATTTCTGCCTTTCAACTCTTTTTCCACCTCCTGCTTACTTGCCACCACTGCCATTGTTTTGAACTTTGGGTCTCCCTTCTCCACTCCTTACACCCTGACATTGTTGATCCCTTTCTCTGCCTTTAATGCATAAAAACAGACTTTCACTACTGATAGGAACTTAACATAAGGGTAGTGGGAATATAGTACCCATTGTACTCAGTGCCTCTCAGCTCTGACCCTTTTTCAACTCATAGTGAGCAACTATACTGAATGCATTTTGACTTCCTCTTCACTCCCACAGCTGAGCAGCACCTTTCTTTTCTATTTCCAATGATTCATGTTTTTCAACACCAGCATAGCAAACATTACCAAACATCTATGTAGATGAGGAGCTCTGTTGCCTCTTCTCTCAGTCTGTCACATATGATTGATGTGGCCACACCCTCTGTGAGGTCAGTCGGACCAGGTGGCCCCACGCTTCATCTATATATCAATTCCAGTCATGGGCAGGGGGCTTATTAGCACATGACTCTTTTGTAGGAGGTATCTGGAGTATGCACATATACTGAGTAGTGCTGAGTTGTGTGGTCACCATGGCTTCTGCTGCCCATATGATAATTCATGAGCCTTTTGGCCTTGGATTAATATCATACATAATTTGTACTATTTATAAGTAGGTACAAAAGTGCTGCTCAAAGTGTGTTTATGGAGTACCTATGCTGAAACCTGCAGCAGTTTGCAAAAAACACAAAATTCTGGATGAACCAAGTCTATAGGTACCCATAGTAATTTGCCTGTATAAAAATGATTAAAAGTATGCTTATTTTGAAGTAAGTGTTTTTTAGTCTCTTGTTTCAGATGTGTTCCTCACTTCCATGTGCTCAGAGAGGGAACAGAGCCTGATCAGAGTCAGACAGAAAATGGGGGGGGG